>NC_063255.1:20905367-21231081 GCF_020740725.1 Corvus hawaiiensis
ACCACCCCTCAGGAGAAGAAAAGAGAGCTTCCTCCAGTTTTGTTCTTTTCTTAAATATGTCATCACAGAGGTGTTACCAACTTCTCTACTTGGGCTAGTAACCTGCCCATTGTAAGAACCTTCAGCAATTGGCTCTGTGCCAGACATGGAAGTTTCGAGCAGCTTTTCTCCCACCCACTCTCTTGGGGTGACTTTATGATGTGCATCCCCTATTGCCTGCTCTATGTCCAGACATGAATCCTGTGCCTTTCTATGCCTTTAAAATTGGGTCCAAGAGAAGGAAAAAAAGCCAGCCAAACTTTTCAAAGTGGTTTTGTGTTCAAGGACACAGAGAGAGCTGCTGCTGCTGCAGAGCGGATGCAATCACTTCCTGCTTTTCCCGGCTCTTGACTCCTTTTCTTGGAAGAGAGAGATGGAGAGTTAAACTCCTTTGCTCCTCTGGGACTTCAGTTTTTCCTTCTTCTTCTCGTCTGGACTGTTCAACAACACCAGAACACAACGGGAGACCTTACACCAGCCCAGAGGGCCCCCACAACAAGCTCCAGCTTTGGAGAGGAGAAACCCACACCCACAAAAGACTCTGAAATCTACCCAGATTTTCTCCACAGTGAGAGGTTTTATTATTTAGCATTATTCTTTTCCATTGTGCATGCTATTTATTAAATAAATAGGGGTTTTTTCCCCCTTTTTCACTTTCCTCCAAGGAATTTCTTCCCAAACCTGGTGAGGGAAGGTGGCTGTAACCTGCCTTCTTTGGAGGAGACGTTCCTCCCAGAGAATTTCCCTTAATTTGTCTCAAATTGGGACACCCACCAAAAACCAGGCTGTGTTAAACCAACACAACATCACAGCCATGTCCATTTACCTTGAATCACTGTATACATATGCAAGTTGCACAATAAAAAATCATGAATTACTGTCTACAGCAGCTATTTCAATATAGTCATAGTCATTTGTCATCATAAATCCTACTGTGTCACTCCTTTTATCATCTCTGTTGGTTTTCTTTGAACTCTGTCCTATTTATCAGACATCTTCTAGTGCTGAAGAATCCAGGACTCCAGACAGATTTCTCAGCACTGAGCTGGTATCTCACATGCAGAACACTCCCCCCCCACCCCATTAAGTACAGAGGGCATAATTGAATCCTCCACCTCTCTAACCATTGAATTATGTGAACTGCCAAAATAATGAAAACATCTTTAACTCATTTCCCTAAGGCAAACAGCTCTATCCACAAGGTCTGCCCATACGCAAGAGAAATTGATTAATAAATAATGTATTTAATCCTTTTAAGTGGATAACCTGCACACTAAACATAAATGAAGAATATCAGAAAGGGGTCCAGAATTATTTGAATTCTCAGATTCAATGGTCCCAAGTAATATAGCACACATGAAAATGCAGGATTTAGGTCATCACAAGAGGTGTGATAGCACAGGTGGGAAAGAGAAAATGCACTGGGGGAAAGAGAAAATAGTTTCAAGTTACTACAGCTATCTCTCTGTACGTGACCTCTGTGAACTACAGCTGAATAAAAGAATTCATTCTTCTTTGAGTAACAAAAAATAACTCTACAGAGGAAACCAGTAGGCATTCTTGCTTCTAGTAAGGCCACTAATAGAAGAGAATGTGAATTTTTGGAATTTGTACTCAGAAAATGATGTGGAAATATTAGAGCTTTCTAATTAAGCATACAGGATGGTCTGAGCAGGAAAATAAGGTCCTACAAGTCAGGTTTCAGATACTCAGTGTATTGCAGTGAAAGAAGATTGAGGTGTGAATTCATCATTGTCTACAAGTATTAAGAGAAAACAAGGATTTTCTCAAAGTTGTTAACAAACAGATAAAATGTCTAGAAGATGGAATTACACAAAACAGAGCTTGAAACAAATCCAATTACCTACCTGTGAAGGAACCTAAAATACATGGAGAGTTTTGTTATCAAAGATCACAAACCTACCAGGAACTCTGCCTTTGTACAATATCCAGAGCCTAATCTCATTTATGAGAAAACTGGAAGTTACCCAAACCAGGGATGTGATTGTCTGGCATTGGTGGCCCCCCTCTACAAGGTGTTCGTTCACTTTTGCATGGCAAAAATACAACATGCACCACGATTATTTTGCTTGAAATACCTGCAATTGTGCATCAGAACTGTGACTGCTGTTCAGTTTACAGCATCCCAGACATGACATAGCTGGTGGCTTAGAGCAGTCAAGTTAGGATTTTTTCTCCATGGATACATAATTGTCAAGAAGCATTACCATGTGTGTCATACATGAAATCTCTATTTGTGCTTGGTCTTTGCATATTAAGTGCTTTAATTAATTAATTTTGAGTTAAATATTTTTAAATTGAATCTTAAAATTAACCCATCAGCCCAGGTACAAAAATCCAGTTCCATTATCAGTGTTTTCAATTGTTCAAAATAGTTTATTAAGAGAGTTGCACCCTTCCCAATTAAAAATTCCCCTGTTAAAAATCATTAACTTGCCCTTTTCAAACTTCAAACCACTGGTACACCATACGAACTATCTTTCCTGTGTTTACTGTGTACTTTTACAAGTGTTTTGAGGTGTGTTGGATGTATTTTAATACTTTTTTTTGGTGTTTTCACTTGCATTTTGATTCCAAGGCCAAAAAAAAAAAACCACCCAGTCGAATAGCCAGCAGCTATTTTTAGCTACAGAGCCATTACTCTGCAGGCAAGCTCCATGGCAACCTGAATACCTGAATTTTAATGAAGGCATTGTAACTCCCTTATCTCAACTAATACCACCCCTCTGACAAGGATGAGCCATTGGTGGACGGAGATGATCCATCAAAGGGAAAGCACCAATCGCTTTGGACCGAAGGGGCGGGCTGTGGGCAGACTAGGGGTGGAGCAAAAACTATAAAAACGATGAAGCCGAGAGGCGGGGTCTCTTTTCCCCTCTTGCTCCCCTCTTCCAGACTAGCTGTGGGAGATGTCGGTGCTGGGTGTTAAAAGCCTACTCCTATTAAGGAGCCATTAGTAATTTTTTTTGACTTTGGACCAGCTAAAAGTCAGCCCAGCACTGCAAGTTCTTTTTCTCTACCTGAGGTCTAGTGCTGTCTCAGCCAGAAGATCTCATATCCCTGTGCTCCTGGGGCATACCATCTACTGAGCCATAGGATCCCAAGTTTTTATATTTTTCTGATTTCTGTAATTTTTCAATTTTTCTGTTTTCAATAAATTAATCTTTTTAAGAGTTGTCTCATTTCTCACAATGTGCTTTGGTCTGCACCACTGTCAGTTCTTCTGTCTCCTCCCTTCCTTCCCCAGCCTCATGCTGCCACTTCTACACCAGGTCACAGCTAATCAGAGGTTGCAGGCAGTTCTATGAAGTGACCAAGGGAATTTATATGCCATTTTGAATGGTCAGTACCCTCACCCTTTCAGAACTGTTGCCAAGGAAGGAAGTTTGCCTGTAGTCAAAAAATCAATATTCTTTCATCCTTCCTTTTTTTGTTTCTTTTTATTTTTAAATCTGAATAAGTAGAATAATTTCCCTGAAACACCCAAGGAATTAAAAATCTGGACTACCCTTTTTTTTCAGACAGAGAATTATGAGGGAACAAGCAATTCTTTTCAGATGGCATAGAGATGTGTGTCTTTGTTAATTCAGTATCTTAATTTCTTCTCCAGTAAAATAAAAAACGACATTTTTTGCAGTTAGAGGAGAAGCAGGAAAAATTAAGACACCAAAAACTATACTTATAATGATTTTGAGGGGGGGGGGGGAAGTGACTTGGATTGCCTTAACTGTAATCCACAGCATGCCCAAGCGCTTGAAGGGGAACTTTTTTCACCTTGACTCCTACTGAGCAGTAACTAAATCCAACACTTTCATCCTGGTGATTGGCTTTCCTCAGGATATGATAGAAGGCCAGACCCTTTTCTTTGATTCATCTACCAGGCGTTTCAGGAAGCATAGCTGTACCTGAAAATATCCCTGGGGAAAATAAGGAACCAAATCAAAACCAACCCCCTCCAATAAAAATGTCTGCTGAGGTGTTTGATCAGTGTCTGGAGTGTGCTCTGTGACCGAGCCCTGTGATGGGGTAAGAACAGCATCAGCAGGGCCAAGTGATGCTTCTCAAGCTCAGCACTTTTGATACCAGTGGAATCTTTCCCTTTGCCCTTCATCCTTTTCAGGGTAACCTGGATCATACATTAATTTATCTCCAGGGAGTTTACAAACAGCTGGAGTGGGTCAGCTCTCCAGCACACACTCCAGGGTACTCTATTTACTGGGGACTCTTGTTATAAGGACATGCTTGAAGATAATAGGCACATAATTTGCTTTATCTAGGCAGAATAAGAGGTAAAACAGGACAGAAAAAAGGACAATTGAGTACATAAATTAAAGAAAATTGCAGATTTAATCTAATTCTTCATACTGAAGTTCTCACATAACAGAGAACATAATTGTTTTCACACATTTTAGAAGTTATTGTGTACACATGATCTTGAAATTAATTGGATGAGTCACCTGCATCTGTAGAAACATAGCCTTTATGCCACACTGGCAAAAAAAAGGAAAAAAAAAAAAAAAAAAAAAAAGAAAAATCAAGGAAGTCAATGGGTAAGAATGTCTCCCTTAGCCAGCCCAGACTGAGAATACATTTCCTCACACAGTTCCTCCAATATCCCTGAGAGAATCTTTTCTTAAGTTTTTCTTTTCCTCCTTCTTATTCTTTTTAAGATTGAAGCCTGGAAATACATTTCTAAATGCTTTCCAATACATAATAAAACTGGAAATATATTAGTTTCACAAAAGTCTAGGGACAATTATTTTAAAATATCTTCAAATTTTGTAGGGTGGCAACAGATCATCAGGCAATTAGTTTGAGAAATAAATATTGAAATATGAACATTTTCTCCAAGATAAAAATCTTTCTTATTAGCAAGAGAAATTAGTTAGTTTTGAAGAATTTGAAGAGAGATTAATTAGTTTTGAAGAATTCCTCTACTCATCTGAAATGCAGCTTTCATAAGAGGGCTAACAAGAAATTCACTTTGCATCTGTGATACACCTATGCTGTGCATAAACATGTAATTTTATTTACCTGGAATAACTGTAGATCATCTTCAGCCTTAAATAAATCATCATTAACTAGGGTTAGGAAAAAACAAACAAACAAACAAAGAAGAACACGCTAAAAAAACATTTTTATTCAGCCAAGAAGATGCACATAAAGGTGGATTATGGTGCAATCTGATCAGCATTTGGAGATTGCTTAGGCAATAATTTTTCATCAGAGGGAGGTTTTTTATTTTATTCAGTTGCACAGGTGCATCAGTTTGTTCATTTTAGTAGTCACTGTGCAACCCCTGGGTTAATCATTGCAAATGTTTTGCAGAATGTGCTGCAGTTAAGTATTGTTATCCATGTAATTGGTTTGCTAAATATAAGGCAGCAATGGATGGTTTCAGGCTCTTTAGTGCATGGGGCTTTTTTTTTTTGTAACACTGAAAACCAGAGCTAAACCCAGAGGTCTGATCTACGTCAGAAAAGGAACGTAAGAGCACCTTATTTACTGATCTCTGAAGGTATTTGTGAAATACGGATGTCAAAACCACTAAGGTTCTTAGGGCTTGAGCTCTTTATCAGTCAACTTGAGGTAGGTTTGAGTGGTACTGACGTGGCCTGATACTTGTCATCAGAGCAGAGAAGCCCAAATGTCAGTTTCTCATTTTGAATTGAAATAGAACTATAATTAGAAATACTTCATTTTGATATGGACTATAATTGAATGAGAGTCATAGAAAATTTAGTTTACTTACTTCTGTTTAATTTGTAGCATAACTTTGGTCTGAACTTGCATCAGCCTCTACTTGATATTCTTGATGATGAACACAACATATGCAACATAATAAATTAACATATTGCTCTGAAAACAAAAAGAATTCTGTTTTCAGAAGCCTTAGAAGACATAACCCACTCTAGGGAATCTATACTCCACAATTAGAGTACAGAAATCAACTCCTATAAAAATGTACATCTAGCTTTGTACTTTTTAATTGGACACAACTATTACCTATTTCTTCCAAATGCTGGGTTTTGAGGTTGTGCTTTTTCCTCCTATAAAATAGTGGCAGACCTTTTTTTTTTTTTTTTAATTATTATTATTTTTCCAGAATTGATTTTGAAGTGTGAGAACATTTAAGGAACAATTCTCAGACCATTTGCAGTTTACACTTTATTACTCTGTATGTGGTGGGTGTCGGACTTGAATGCACTGAGTTCATCTTCTTTTACCAATTCCTGTGAAGCTTACACCACACTGAATAGCCCAAACAAAAGGATGTTGGCTGTCCTCCTGGACAGTCTGCCATATTGGAGCAGAGAAGTGAAGAGACAAGCTTGACTAATCCAAAGAAAATTTTTTGTAAACACCAATGCCAAAACAACATCCCTTGTTGGTCTCCTCCTCCTCATTTCACCCCTTGCATGAGTGGAACAGTAAGAAAGCAGGGGAGGGTTGGCAATACAAGATCAAAATGCCCAGGGATCTCTAGAAGTGAACTACATCCAGGATAAAAAGAAATCTAACATTTTTGTGGCTTGGTTCCTATGGAAAATTCATTCCAAACCTGAATTATTTAATATTTGAATAAATTGAGGAGTGGAAAGGCTTTCATCCGAAAGAGGTCTCCCACTCAGTAATTTAACCCCAGCTGTTACTGTTTTTATCATGACTTTAAAGCAAAGAAGGAGGGAGAAGATGGGAAAAAAAAGGCAGGATGTTATCGATATGTTAAACCACATATCACTGATTTGTCAAAATCAAAATTGGAAATGTAACTGGTTTTTTTTTGTCTTTCATCCTTTTTCTACTGTGATCCATTTTTATGGTTAAATTCATAATTTCCTGGATACAGAAAATCTAAGTCACCAGGGGAAAGCAGAGCTCATCTTGTGGAATGAAAGTAGTCATTAAGGCCTTTTTCTGTTTTTCATCCAGTGTAAATTAATCCTGTTTATGTAACAGTCAGAATGAATTAATGATTTATGGAATGACATCTGTTTTTACTTATCTCTATCTGAATTCTATCAGTTGAACTATCTCTCAGGATTCTATGGAAGTATTTCAGGTCCATTGCACATCAGAAGTTCATAGCCAGTAGAAGTTGAACTGCCCACCTCCTTTCTTATAAACTCTTAATAATGCTCTGTTGCTGGGGAATTTTTTTTCACCCAGAAGTATCACTTTTGTGATAACAACAGAAAGTTTTCATTAATCTTATAGAATTTCATAAATATACACAATCCTATCTTTTCTTCTTTAGACCACACAATTTTTGTTGTTAATTATGTGGTTTTCAGCTTTGGAGATGTATCATACCTTGTGCAATCCACAGATTTAAAGGCTTTATTCTCATTAAACTACCAGCTAATGTTTCCTGAACACAGAGATTCAAATTAACTAAATTTGTGATTTCAAATCTTATCTAATAGTAATGGAAACTTGGACATTTCCTCCATATGCATATAAAGTTTGGCTATTATGATTCATTCATGCTGTGAAAGTAGTATCATTTTTAATACTCTGTTGTGAACAAGTTTTCAAAATTACATTTTTCCTACAAACATATATTTGGGGGGGAAGAAAATTGCTGTCATCTTTTGGACACACTCAGGGAAGAAGAAAAAAAATTAAAAAAAAAAAAAGAAAAAGAAAGGAAAAAAAGGAAAAAAAGAAGTGATATTTTACTGAAAGTTCCAGCTGGCACATCCTGGATACCTGCTTTTCTTTGGAAGACATAATTTGAAATTGCAGAAATTTACTCGTGAGATTGCTAATATTTTGTTCTTTCCCATTTTACATAATGATTATATAGTAACATCTGTGCAAGAATTGTTTGCTTGGTGAAGCGATACTGATGGGAAATAGCTTTCACTGAAAGATATGCCGCTGAAGTTGAAGCTAAATATAAGAAGAACACAAAAATTATGGATACAGAAAAAAAATTATGTTCACTCACAATTTTTAACTTTTTGCAGCTATACTTTATTTTATTGCTTGAATATAAATAAGCTTGTTTGAGCTACACAGTTATTACAGTTTAGTGTCACAGCTATTTATCCTGAAAATTCCCTGGAATCAAGCCTGGGTGTATTATATTACATTATCCTGCTTTTTGTAATTTTGTTTCTCTTTTTGTTTTTCTTTTGAATTTCCAGAAGATATAATCAAATTCTTGTTGTGTGGCCAGCTCAATATACTGACTTCTGAGACAAACTCTGCATGTTCAGCAAAGTCTTTGTAAGAACACAGAATGCTGGTTTCAGTGAGAATAAATCAAAGCTGATAATATCTGGGAAAAAGAAAACACTGTCCAGAGAAAATAATGACTCCTCTGAAGAGATATCATTGTCAGACACTAGCATATCTTGCCAGCTATGGACAGGGATATTAAAATATGCTGCAAATCTGCCTCATAGCCTGGAGTGAGTCTCAAGCAGGCATGCTGTACCTGTCCGGACTGGAGAAGAGACTAAAAACAGCTGAGCCACAATGACACTCAGCAAAAAAAAAAATTTAAAAAAACCCCAAAATACGTGGTAAAGAAAACAGAGTCACTGCAGGCATCCCCCACACTCTGCACTGTACAGCTGACTTTGCAGTTAGCTCGATTTCTACCTGAGCACAAGGACCATCAGGCCAACAAGTTATATCTACGCTGTCCAGCAAACCACCACCCTTCACCAAGTGGGAGAGTGACACAGAAACTTGCTGTTAAACTCACAGCAGCAGCCTGACTGCTCTCTCCTCACACAGAGCAGACCCAAGGTCAGTTCTACACAAATAACCAATTAAAAAGGCTTGCAGCGCTTCAGTCTCTAACAAATTAAGCTGACTCATTGCCCCAGTCACGAACTATAGTCTTTTATCCAAGCCATGTGCAAGAGAAAGGGGAACAAAACCCCTCATTAAACAATGCCCCTGTCCTGTGAACTTTACGCTCCCAATTCACCCCTTCTCCCCCAAAATATTGCTGCTGAAACTTACCGCTTTTGCCAACTCCCCCTGCTCCCAGCATCACCACCTTGTACTCTCTGGAGCCTGCTGAAGAACTGCTCGAGGAGCTGATCATTGCATTTTCTAGCTCCATCTTGCACGAGGCAGCAGAAGGGAGCAAAACAGAAGAAAAAGCAACTGGCAGGTGTTTTCTCTGATCTTAAACAACTACAAAACCTGTGTTAGGGGAAAAAAAAAGGCAGAAAGGGAAGGTATAATGCAAGAGCTATGATTTGTCAGCCTCACACTCACTGCTGTGCCTGTGTTAGCTGGAGAAGGTCTCATAGCAACCACTTTAACAGCTTCCAATAAAATTCTCTCTCTGCCCCCTCCCAGCTCTGTATCGTTCTCTGTTTCCCTTCCTGGACAGCAGCAGTTTTGTGAGTCTCAAGAGGTCTGATACCTCTGGGGTTGCAGTGTCATTGAACAAATAGATCAGATACTCCAGCAAAATAAAATAGATCAAATTTCTTAATTATGAAACTTGTTTATTCTACATAGTATTTGCTTGAATCTTAATGATAAAACAAACCAGACGACCTTCTTTTCACCTTGGAGTTAAATATGCCTCCTATGTTTATCAAGTCTGCTAGTTTTACACTTAATACCATTACAAGTGAAACAAGTAACAACTTTTAAGAGCCTTTATTCTTCTCTATTCTTTGGGATGCTTACTGCAAAGACAAAAGTTTTCTAAGGCTAGATTTGTCCCCAGATCAATACTCATTTTAGTTCACTTTGCATCAATTATTTGCAGAAATAAACCAGATACTTTGGGAAAAAAAAATGGTACTTTGTTTTTTCCCATCTTTTTCCACACACGGTTTCTGAAGGAGACAGAGACTGAGGGAGACAGGGACTGAGGGAAGGGGGAAATATTTGTTCATCCAGAAAAGATGCAAGGAAGAAAACCAAATTTTTAAAAGTATTTAGTACTGATATCAAGTGATTTATCTTACCAAGCTAGTGAACAAATTCAGTGTGAAAATCTCACACAGAAATTATTCAGTGAAAACTTACAACAAAACATGGCAGCTCTTCATCAGTTTCTGATTTTTTCCTTAAAATATTTGGTCCATTTAAAAAAACATGATAAGTAATAAGATACTTGCCCAGCCTTAACTGTTATTCAATATTTTTGGGGACCAAAAATAATCTACCACAAAAAGAGTGGAGAGCAAAACTTGTTTTTCTTTGGAAAGTGCTGGGCTTTCATGATTGAGGTAACTATTAAGGAGACATGGAAATGGAAGCAGGACAAGCAACTAATAAAGTATTTTGGAAGTCAGACACCTTCATCTGTCCACTCTTCCAATAATTTCACAGAGAGTAAACATACGGTATTACTTAGGAATACTTTCGAATTAAAAGTTAAAAGAGAGAGGAAAAAAATCATAGACTGATGAAGGACATGATTTAAAGAAACTTAACGAGACAAAAAGGTGTAGGAGATCACATATAGTTTAGAAAGGTAGCTTGGTGGGCAAAGAAAATATGAAAAACAGACACCTGGATATGATTATAGTAATAACTAGAATGGAGGTGAATAGAACATGAATACTCATTTTCCCTCCTAATAAAAACCTAGGGCACAGTGGATGGAACAGAAAGTACACCAGTTCAAAAAAACCCAATATTTAGAAACGTAGCAACTAAGTTAGGAAAATTTTTGATGCTTGGAATTGTGGACAGTATAATTGATCTTGTAATGAAAAATAATTTAAATACTGAGTAATGCAAAATCCTTCATGGACTACTAAGACCACCATCTCTTGCTTAAGGAATACTCACATGAACAGGTCCTGGGAAAACACTGAGAAATCCAAGTATGATGTCTGTTTTCAGCTACACAGCAAAAGAGGAGAGAGGGAGAGACACTGTGTTCTGAGAAGTCCTCCAGAGTCAGGATCTGCCACTGTCCTGGGGGACTTCTGAGCCAACCCTGCTACGAGCAGCTCTGTAGTGTCAGGGAAGGGTGCCTGTATTTATGTCTGGATGGAAACCTCAGAACTCAGAAGGGTTTTTTCATCAGGGCATAAAATAAGACGTAAACAGGAAATGCTGCATATAATAATATGGTAACTAAATATTGAATTTCAGCAGGAACAGACAGGTAGGTCAGTTAATCCCAGCTGTGATTAAAATTTAATCTTCATTAAAACCATTCTCTTGTGTTCATTATTGATACAGTAGATAAAACTAATAATGATATCAAAACCACTGCTTAGAACAGCTGGATTTTTCTGGTAATCTCCCATCAACACAGCAACCTTCTCCTGGAGAGCTTTTGTTCCCATACCTGCCAGCAACATTTGTCTGACATTAAAATGTCAGGAAAGTGAGTGGCTGCAGGAATGACATAAAAGCCAACCTAAGCAAAATATATTTATATATAAAAATATTAGTGAACATAATGTATACGTGATAGACAAGAATTAGTCCAATTTTTTTTTTCCAGCTGTTGTGTTTGTCATAGAAAAGTGGCAAGTCTGTTTTTTCTTTTGTTTAGAGCTGGAATGTGGGGAAGGAGTTTATGAAATGGAAGAGGATACAAAAGGGAATTATATTAGAGGAGGAAGATGAGTAAGACAACCAAACAGAAAGCCACTTCCTTATCTTTTAAGACAAACAAGAAAAATACTGACAGCATTTTCTGTCTGAAAGAGCAGAATTAAGTGCTTGTTGATGAGGATTAAATATTTAAAATCTTGCTTTAAAGATACACTCATGTTTATCTAACTTCAGCAGTTTATTAAGTATTATTACAATATAGTAATAAACATTGGACAGACATATCCTCCCAAATTTCAGAGATTTGTCCATAGCTTGAAAAGGTGATACTGCATTCCAATTTATAACACAGGACTTGTGCTAATTGGTTTTCATCATAACTTCCTATTGACAAACAGCCTTCTCTGTACTAATTTCACTCAATTCAGTAGTGGAGGAGAAGTATTTAGCTTTATTCCCATTTACAATAACATCAATTAGTCTTCCTTCTCCCAACAGAGCAGTAAAGTACAAGGGTTTACTTTCAGTCTGCTGCTAATAAAAATTAATACTGAGATGATTTGAAATTACTTGGCTTGAAACACTTATTAATATAGGGAAAAAATTCACCAACATAAATATTTTACAGATAAAAGGAACAAACTGCACTAAATACAGCTATTTAACCTGAGATACTGGAGTTTTTATGGTGTGTGACATCCCACAGCAAATTCCAACCATCTATTTTATCTCTGTCTCACTGCTTTAAAGACACATTTATCACTATGTAAATTCATAGAAAGCTGTCCTTAGGCAAAAAAAAGGATAACAGCAAAGGTTGGAAAAAAGCTTGAAGTACAACTTATAATGAATCATTTATTTAAGAAATTTGGTTCTATTGCTCTTTACATATTGCTTATGACTTTATGGCAATTCTCCTGATTTTTCTTCTTCTCTTTTTTTTTTTTTTTTCTCTATTAAAACCCACTGTAAAATAGAACAAGAAATTAAACCAGTATTCAGAATCTAGCAACTGCTTTGTTTGAATTCCTATGTTGTTGGTTAAGGCTGAAAAGATCTTTAAAGATGTTTAGGTCTTAAAAAAAAGAACATAGAGGTATCTTAGAAGAGATGTAGACAAGATTTTTTCTAGAGAAAATGCCATTAGAAAACACATATCATTCATCCTACATCCCCACTTGCTCTGGGGCTGTTGAATAAAATAATGGGATGTTAATGCAACATATAAGTGTTCTGAAATTGTTTCCTAGAGCACTTTATGTTGAGAAGATTTTATCAATTAACCTGGATAAATATTCTTTTCATTAGGCAGGGAGCTCATGAGTTTAAAAACTTGAATAGCAAGCAAAATGCAAATCTTGACTGATTTGTGCTCCATTAAGTGATGGGTTAAAGGCATATGAACCACCTAACAATAAGTGAATATGCATGAGCCCAGTGAGGTCCATGCCATTATGGAAACACTGACCAATCTTTTGTCCCTCATGTTTACATATTAGATACAGCAGAGGGAGGAAATGTAAAAAAACATCCTTCAAAAAAGGCATATAAGGCCAACTTGCTGAATTGCTGAAGTGCTGCTCTGACGAGAAAGAGTGCTAATGCAGAAATCATTGCACAGCACTGGAGAACTGATTCAACCTGCTCCTGAGGAAAAAATACATTCGGCACACTAGCTTAACTTGATCAATTCTGACAAAAGCTGCTAGCATAATACCGTAATTGCTTGGGGACTTAAAAAAAATTCTAAACTTAAATTTTACATTAGTGTGTTTAATATATTCAGTCTCAAATATGCTGAATACCTCTGAATCGTGTTGCTAAGGGACCTCCAACACACTACAGAAGCATCTCTGTGTTTTTGGAATTCAGATTCCTACTAGAAATACCCAGCGGTTCAATCACCCACCTACCACAATCACGCTGACTTCCTTCAATAATCCCCATCCCTTTTCTATTCTGCAAATTACTCATCTGTGGGATGACTCATTGTGTCACACATAGTGCAGTTGATTGGACACCTGACAGCCTCACACCTTGAAGCTGGCTCCTCAGCTGTTTAACATATGCCTCTTGTTCTGAAGTTCCTGTTGCCATCCCTCGTGTCAGGCAAAATAGTGTCCCCTGCCCCTGCTGAAATGCATTTTAATCTAATCTTATCAGTATGTCTTGAAGGAAAAGCAAATGAAAGAAGGAAAGATGCAAGATTGACTATCAACAGAAAATGTGAAATTACTTCGGAGTCCAGAGAGTAAAGAGGCATTTTGGTTTTGGTCTTGTCAAAGAAAGGTTTGTCATGAAAAACAGCTCCCCTTTGGTAATCCCAGATCAAACAACACAACTAATACTGTGCCTGCTGTACAAAGGTTTGAGAAATAGGGGCAGTTTGTCACATTCTCAAGAGCACTCATATAACATTAACTTTAAAATTCCTACAAGTGATTACTCTAACTCCATACAGAACAGAAACATTGAAGGTCATGTCTTAGACTATTTCAAAGGGAAAAGCTATTTTCTCTGGGTTTCCAATAAAGTTTTACAAATGATTTATGATCCTAACTGTCTAGAAATACTAATGATTTGGGGCCATTTATGGATTTCTGTTGAATTTTAATTACACCCACAGATAATGCTTCTATACTTTCAAATGCAAGACTGATATTCAAAATGCGAAAATCTTAGAGATCCTAAAGCCTTACTCCATATGAACATGCTTTCTGTGAGAATGAATGTAAGTTTATTTTAAATTGATTCACCTTCCAGTTCTTTTGTTAGGTAGGAAAATTATAAACATGAACATAATAAGAAATACCATATAAATAGAATTAGAAGAGCTCTGAAGAGGTCATCTTTTTCATCCTTGCCCCACGCCACAAATCCATGCAAGTAAATCGAACTATATTTACTTAGCCTTACATTAAAGTCTTCCAGAGTGAGAAATTACTCAGTTTCCGAAATACGTTGCCTCACTATCCCATTAGAAACGTCTCTGAAACCCAAATATCCTTATTACACAATAAGATTATCACCTTTCATCCTATTTACTGCAGCTATTATGAAAAGATGTAGTGAACATACCAAGCACATATTTAAATATCTGGCTAGTGAATCAAAGGAACATTTTAAGTATGGAGAATGTTGTTCTCAGCATTGCTGTCTCTGTTTTTTCTTTCAAGCTTCCTATTTTTCACTGGAAAGATTATTCTATCAATTCTCATCCACAGGTCATTTTATGCTTCTTGTGTTCCCAAGGACTCTCCCCTGCTTGTCTTGAAGTGTTGTTCCCAAATCTGTCCACATTATTGTTTCAAGATTTCATACAATATGGATTTATACTTACTACCAGTGCATGTCAAGCCTAATATAGTCACAATACACACAGGCAATCAAAATTAAGACACTTTTTTTCATTTATTTTCTGATCTATATTTGAATACTCTCAGGGACAGATCACAATCTACTGGTATTGTCATAATTTCTGACTTTAAATGTTTTGTCACTCTGTTCCTTTTCAAGTCATCCTTGTAATATTGGTTTCTAGAAAAAAAGATGATTCTTTCAATTTCAATTTTGACTACTTAAAAAAAGAAATAAAAAACACTTTTCATTTCAGTTGTTACCTGAAAATTTATAGATGATGATAATGCCTGCATCCCCAAAGTCCTTCTACTTGAAAACAATTTCCTGAACTTCACTTTAAGCATGTGGATTTTCTCTCTGAACCATGTCAAATAGTGTATCAGTAAAAAAACAAAAGAAACAAAAAAAAAAGGATATAAAGGAGTAGATAGACTCTTGAACATCATCTTTGATTAGTCATTCATATGCTTCACTGTCAATACTGAGTTAACCTAAGACTAGCTTTAGCTTCACCAGGGAAACACCAAACAGAATAAATTTTAATTTCTCTGCTTTAAACTTTTCTAGCATCATGGATTATTTTCCATTATGAAATTGTTTTTTCCTAGAAATCAAGTTGTTTATTGGTATTCTGCTGGTTGAACAGAAGGGAGTACTTTAGTCCTTAAATCTGTTGTAATTAAAAATAATCAGAATTAAGTGTATAATTTTGCTCAACAATGGTAAGAAAACAAAGCCATTTCCTTTAAAACCATTAGTGAAATATTTTGTGGAGTAGATTCAGGGGTTTGGCTAGGTAAATCTCTCACTTGACACATTATTTCCCATGTTGAATAGAGAAACATTTAGCAACCTTTAGAGTAACAAGTGTCTTGGACACATCTACATTGCAAGAAACAACACAAAAATGAATAATGCTGTCAGAACAGTAATCTCCTCTTGACTAAAAATTTCTGTTGCATTCTCTGTATATCTGTGCTTGATTTCCAATCAAATGACTTACCTGGACAGCTTTCAATCTCTTTAAAATAACCAATTTCATATGTAAAACAGCACTGGAAACACTGGGAAACCTGTATGAAAGATATCAGTATGTTTTAGAAACCTGAAGTAAACTCTCTCATTTAAACACTGCCAAATGGATTATGAGCTAGACAAGTATGCAAGTGCATTTATTTGGAAATTTCCTATAGAGCTGTGTTGTAAAAGATTACAAATATCCCACTTGTCACTCCCACTGCAATCGATTTGAGCTCTGCTGCTACCAAAGACACCAGACACTGCAGTCTGTCACTAGTTAGTCTGTTAATCAGTTTAAAGATGCTATTCTTACAAAATATTGTAAGATCAATAAGCTTATGTGTTAGGAAAAGTGCTAATCTAACCTCTGTACAGCATGAAGGGCAAAGCAGTGCAGTAATTTTATAATGTTGTTAATTAACCACAATTGAAAAATCCATCACTGTAGGCTTTGTTGTATCATTAATTGTTTGACCATATTGCTTTAGCATAAAAACAGCAGCACAAAAAAAACCCCAAAAAACAACAAAATCGGAATCCTGGTTCTTTGCACTGAAAAGCTTAATATGCCTTACTGGAGTCAAATTTGTCAAAGAATCCTACAAGGCAATATTGTGTATCAGATTAACATTGTATTTCCGTGCTTTAGAACCAGTTTTCGTATCAAGTGTAGTTTTCATTGTTCTGAAAAGAAATAATTTCCAAAATTCTTTAAATCTCAGAGTTTTGGGCTTAAGAACCATATTTCTCTGTAAAAAAATAAATACATAGTATGTACTCATCTTGATTTCAAGTGCAATTAAAATGCTAACAAATACACCCACCTTCCAAATTTGACTCTATTATGTCCACAAATATCTGCTGAGATATTTTATTTCTAAAGATTATTAAATTCGTAGTCAAATGTCTTCATATGTATAAACTCATACACTATAACATATTAATTCACAATAAAACTTAAACAGCACATTTTAAAACACAGCTTAAAAAAACACATTTTAAAATACGACTCAAACTAACTACCCTGCAACCTTGCTTCCAAACCTGCACTCCACTGATGTGAAGTTTCACCATTTTCTAATTGGTTATACTGTTCTAGGGCTCCAGGAGGTGTGAATTATATCATTTAGCTTTAATTTGCTGCCCATAAGAAAAAAAAGTAGTGAAAACAAATTTTCTTATTAAAATCTTATGATTTTCTTATGACAAACAAGCAAACAAACAGACAAACTCAAACAGTAGGCACATCTGGTCAGCTCTCAAGTCCAAGATATTTTTTCCTACCATAGGATCAGGCTCAGAGTTCTGCCACAAAAAGCCCTGAGGCTCAGAACACCTGTGTTAGACTCAAGTTTGCAGTGCAACATAATTTTGTATGTGGCTATAAGACAGTTTTTGTTACTTTTTGCAGTCTCTGGATGCTGATGTATCTGCAAGGCATAAGCACATGAATAGGGGTAGACTACAGAATTTATTCTCCTTAGTTTTGCTGTGGCTGTTTGCTGATGGAGCTTGGCAGTATAACAAAAGGAAAAGGCTGAGACAATAATGGATCTTTAATAGGAAGGAGCACACAAATACCATGTTAGGCAGAGGCCAACAAAGAGATCAAATGAATTATGTTCCTCCTATTAACTATAAACCGTAAAGTATTCTTGGATAGTGGCAAGCAGCCAAGCTCCTGATACACACCAGATGAAAGACACAGCTCTTCCAGGACCTTAAGTTGATTTCAGGAATCCTTTATTAGCTGAGCACCATCTTAGGGCAACCCCTGTAATATCCTTATTTTACAAATATTGAGTCCGGGTTTTGTTTCTATTTTCTATATTTATCATCCAATCTTTGGGACAAGAAGTATAAAAAAATTTAATTTTGAAAATCAAACTCTCATTCTTACTTTGACTATTTTCTGTGATATCCTTTACTTCCACATGGATTTAATTAGAATTTTGGGTGTATTTCATATGAATCCAAACTTTATTTTGGATCTTATCTTTGCAGAAAGATCTTTCAGGTCCTCAAGTCTGTCTTTTCATTCACACTTAAATGACTTTAAAACTTGCACCTTCTAATAGTATTAGAATTAACTGCCCCTCTCTACCACCATACTTGGAAATGTCCTTCTCTTTCTGCTTTGCAGTAAGCCTTCACTTTTTTCTGAAAGTTCTTCAAAAATATACTAACATTTCTTTTTCCTCAAACAGCTTCTAATTATACTGCTTAAGGTTTTAGTAGAACATTTAAGTGGGGCTGACCCTGTCGAGGTGCCTCTCACTCCCTTTCTCACCTGGACATGGGAGAGAAAGAATAAAAACAATTCCATGAGTTGAGATAGGACAGGGAGAGATCAAAAATCGATTACTGAGATGGGCAAAACTCACTCAGTTTGGGAATATGTACTCAATGTATTACTAACAGAATAAGAGCAGGATAATGAGTAATAAAATAAATCCTAAAAACACCCTCTCCCCACCTCTTCCCAGGCTCTTCCTCCTCCCCCAGGAGACCAGAGAGACAAGGAATAGGGGTTATGATCAGCTCATCACACGTTGTTCCTGCTGCTGCTCAAGGAGAGGAGCTGGAGTCCTTCCCCTGCTCCAGTGCGAGGTCCTTCCCACAGCAGACAGTTCCCCATGAACTTTTCCAAAGTGAGTCCATCCCACCAGCAGCAGTTATCCACAAGCTGCTCCAAAGTGGGTGACTTCTCCACAGGGTCAATCCTTCAGGAACAGGCTGCTCCAGTGTCCCCCAGGGGGTCACAAATCCTGCCAGCAAACTTGCTCCAGCCTGGGATCCTCTCTCTACAGGTCCTGCCAGAACCCTGCTCCAACACAGGCTTCCCATGAGGTCACAGCCTCTTTTGGGCATCCCCCTGCTCCAGCCTGGGCTCCTCCAGGGGTTCCAGGTGGATCTCTGCTCCCCTGTGCCCTCCCTGGGCTGCAGGGGCACAGCTGCCTCACCATGGGCTGCTCCAGGGGAATCTGAGCTCCAGAGCCTGGAGCAGCTCCTGCCCCTCCTTCTGCACTGCCCTGGGTGTCTGCAGGGCTGCTCCTTGCACACGTTCTCACTCCACTCTTCCCTGGCTGCAATTAAATCTGTGCAATAACATTTTTTTTCCCCTTCTCATATCTGTTATCCCAGAGGTGTTACCACCATCACTGATGGGCTTGTCCTTGGCCAGCAGGTTCCATCCTGGATCCAGCTGGCATTGGCTCTGCAGGACGTAAGGGAATCTTCCAGCAATTTCTCACAGAAGCCTTCCCTGTAGCCCCTGACATCCCCCTCCCCCCCACCAAAGCCTGGCCATACAAACACAAAACAAGCATTTACACCTCAGTAACACTACAGTAACCCTTGCTCTCATCTAAATGCCTGTTCTTGGATCTGTGTTGCCAAAAAATCTCTCTCAGTATCTTAGCTACCAGATGAGCAGCAGACTATGGCTTTGATATAACTGGTGCCTGGCAGTTGTCAAAATTCTTCACAGCATTTAAACCCCTCACGCTCCAGAAAGATTATGAGATACATTGCCTTTAAAAGGAAAATCTGCATAATTATGTGAATTTAAAATGAGAAGTTTACTTCTCTTTCTTTTTGTCTTTTTTTTTTACAGAGAAGTGAAAAAGGCAACTTCTTTAATACCACACCACTCTATTTGATTATCCTGAAAACAGATTATCCTTTGCCCTGAAGAGAATATTCTCACATTCTTTATTAAATCAGCTCCTCTTTTGAGCTGAAGACCATAGCTATGTCTTACTTTTTTTACATAAAGGAGTAGATGTTCTGTTCTTTCAGCAGGCAGCCTAGTTCCAAGTTTGTCTGAAGTAAATGGTGTCTAGATTTATCATGCATCTCATTAAATACAATTAAATTTTTCCATGTATTAAATGATATTTCTTTGTGAAATACTGACTTGGAAAAATTCTGCAAGTTAGCAAAAACTAAAAAGAGAAGGAGTGCAAAAGACCATGATAAGGATTCATTGACTGTAAAGATGGATTTGAGAGACTGCAAATATGGTTACAGGTAACTAAGAAAGATTATTTCTTTACAGTTATGGTTATTGCTCCATAACAAGTGACACAGCTTAGCAATTTTTAAATTATCTTTAAACACTTCTTTTAATTTGGTTATTAGTAACATCTCTGTGGTTATGTAGAACATGTCCCTGACAATGGCTGTATTATCAAACAATAATGAGTGAAAGCATGTTTGATGATTGTTTTGTATCATATTAATTTTAACTCACAGTAATGAAGAATCTTCTAAAAAAATGCATCACCACAAATTTGGCCTTGATTTTTTAAACATCTTCACTCTCCCAACTTTTTAGTGAAAAAGATAACTTCTCTGACCCATTTCTTGGAATCTTCAGTGGAACTTTAACACTTACTGCTGCAGAATGTCACTGCTGCTGAGTGCTGAATGTTCACCAGCTCTTTTTTTTAATATATTTTTCATTATTTGTGTTCAATGTCAGCATTCATTTCTCTGAAAAACAAAAATGACAGTATCATCTCATTTAAATCTTCCTGTAAATCCTATTCAAACAGGTGCTACAGAACTTTATTCTAAAAAAAAAGAAATTTTAATGGCCAGGTTTGCATAGAGAGTTGAGAAAGGCCTTCAGAGCAAGTTCTTGCCCTGAGCCCTCAGAATCCTGGAGGAAACATTCCCAAAGCAAATCTGGAATACTGACTTTGCCAGCCTGAATTTCTTTCTCTCCTCATGTATATGCAATAGCGATTCATCTGGCAGGTATGGGCCATGAACCATGCTAAAGAATCCTCCAATTGCAGCAGAAATGCACTATAATGAGTCCCATAAAAATCACTAAGTCTGACATTGGAAGGACATTGGGAATATTAAAATTGAGATTCAGGTGTCTGGAGAGCATGGGTGCACATTACCATACATTTCCCTAAGCCTGTAAACTATTCTTGTCCTGCTGCAATTTGCACAGTGCAGCAATTAATTATGGATTATTTTTATAGGATAATGGTGAGCATAATCAGTCAAATTTAATTGACAGCCCACTGGAACTTAAGGAGATTTGATTTTTTAGAGTTTTGAATTTTTGGAAACCTCAAATTAAAGGCAGACAATTAAGACTGATACTGTCAAAGACTGTCCAATTAATCACAATTTGTTTACCAGTGCACACATCCTGTTGTACCAAATACAGTAATGTCAAATAGATATTTTCTTGCCACATTTTATTTTAAAGGTGGGCTTTCATTTTCTTTCCTATTCCTCTGGCAGTATCAGTTAATACCTTATGACTTACCATGTTTTTTAATTCATGTATAATTCTACAGCTATTAATATTTTTTAATGTATTTTATGTGGATAATATATATAATAATTATAAATTTCTTTGAGAAATATTTCTAACATTTCATGAACAGAATCTTATCCAGCTCATGACTGAAATTACATCTTTATTTCATCTACTACCCCTTTATTTGTTTGCACATAAGTCACAGAAACATGTAATAGAAGAATACCTGATAATTTGCCTGTTCCTTATTGCTTCCCCAAATCTTTGGCAGGATTAGTCAGTCACACAGACTGCAGTTATAAATGTTCAGATTTTCTTCTTCTTTTTTTTTTTTTTTTCCCTGGACTTTGTATTTGGTTTATGGGAGATAAGAATAATCATAAACTGGGCAAAGTGAAGTGAAGTCTGAATTGTGCAGCTCTTCAAACCACATGGGCTTCTCTCATCTACCTCCTCATGCTCAAATTGATAAATAGTAAAAGATAACAAAAGTCTGATGATTTCATCAGCTCCAGAACAATCACTGGCATCACACTGCTTCCTCAAAATCATTCATAACCACAGGAGACTTTCGCATTGATGTTATCCCATTACACCCTTTGACAGTGTTATTATGTGAGGGGTGTGTCTGTTTGTGCTTCTGTGTTCATGCACATATCCCTAGCGTGCAAAAAAGATGAAAATGGTTCCTCAAGGTATTTGCTTAACTAGATAGAAGTTTTCTGAAAAGGTATTGTACTTTTGAGAATGCTAATTCCTCTGAATGTTTATTTTTACCCAAACTGAAATAATTCTTTATTTACAATGGTCAGGTTTGAATGACACCTGTATTATGAACATCACACCACTCTGAATTTCTGTTATTTTTCCCTTTGCCACTCTGACTGGAATGAAGAGAAGGAGCAGGGCAACAAAGATGATGAAAGGGCTGGAATGAATGTCTGTGGTGAGTGACTGAGGGCTGTGGACTTGTCTAGAGTGGAGAAAAGGGGGCTGAGGTGAGATCTCATTGCTCCTTGCAGCTTCCTGAGGAGGGGAAGTGGAGAGGGAGATGTTGAGCTCTTCTTCCTGTGACATAACACATGGGAACAGATTAAAGCTGGACATGGGGAGATTTAGCTCGGACATCAGGAGACATTTTTTCAAGATGGTGGTCAAACACTGGGACAGGCTGCCTAGAGAAGCGGTCAATGTGCCAAACCTGTCAGTGTTTAAGGGCGTTTGGACAATACCCTTAACTACATGCTTTAACTTTTGGTCAGCCCTGAACTGGTCAGACAGCAGGACTGGATGACCACTGTAGGTTACTAACAACTGAAATTGTCTTTTCTATTCTAAAGTCTTTAAAGGTGAAGCCACACTAAAGTGTTGGTTTGGACAAGGAATGTGTTTTTGAGTAAAATTTCCTGACCAGCCTCAGTGACACATTAGTAAGGATTTTTGGAGTGATTCATTCTGCAGATCCATTCTCTTGGGACACACACTCATTAGCAGTGTTGCTGCCTAATGTCACTTCTGCCTGCTGAGAAACAAGGAGTAGGGAAGGCCATGGAAGTGCAGTGAGTTTTCTGAAGGTAAGCAATAATTGGTAGTTTGGGTTTGTTGTTTTTTCCTCACTGCAACCTTTGCATTATCTGACTTCATAAATTTCAAAGAACTAGCAGAGTCAAATATTGAACAAAACAGGAAAAAATATTGAGATGAAACTGAGTCTATGTGTAGGAATGTCAGTTTTGGGTACAAGAGCTTCACCAGGGCTTTGCAAAGTGTTGATATGTTGCACTGGGGATACTGCAACACGCATATACCAAACCAGGAGTCCCGTGGAAAGGAAATATATATGGACAGACAGATTCTTGATAGCTGTTTCAGAGATGTTTATTTCTCCAGCCGCATGGCCGGAGCTCTGCCCAGGAACTGTCCCAGTCACGGGACCAAGGGTCCTTCTGCCCGCGCAGGGAACACAAACCAACCAATGGGAACGAGGCTGAGCAGGGGCAGGGAAACCCCGTGTCTGTGCCCTCAGGGCCCCTCTCCCAGGGCTACATGGCAGGGGAGGGACCCCAACACCTCACCCGTTTTATTTTAATAAAAGGAGAATGAAAACAACTGGATAAACATAACAAGAACAGTTTCAAAACAAAACAAGCCACCCTCCTGAGCCTTTAAATGTCCAAACAGATTCTGTGGAACATCTTAGGGCTGACAGAAGGGAGACAGAACTCTCTGAGCATGCTTTGTGGGGAAACTGAGGCAGGAGAGGGTTTAATTTCTTCCCTCCCCCTTTTCATCCCCCACTCAGCATTGGAAAGGGATTTTTGGGGGAACAATTGGCAAAAGCATGGTTTTGTGAGGGAAACCATGGATGAAAAAACGGACTGGGAATACACTGGGGGTAATAGGATATAGGGTAAAAGGGAAAGGTGGGATTAGGAGACTGTAGGGGGGCTTATAATGGAGATATTGTCTAACATGACTACGATTTTTTGCATATATATTGCCTTTTACAGGAACACCATCAGGCCCAGTGACCTGCGATGCTTGTAACCCTTTTCTACCTCGTATAATTTTGAATTCCACCACCTCTCCATCTCCCAAGCTTGGGATGCATTTTTCAGGGTTATTCTTTTTAATAGCAGTTCTATGCACGAATATGTCTTGCTGGTTGTCACACCTTGTTATAAAACCATAATTTCGCTTAACATTATACCATTTTACTATCCCTAAGATCTTAGGTACTATGATCTTTTCCTTTTTCCGAGTAGCTGCTGTTTTCTGTCTCACTGCGTCTTTGCTTTCTCTTTTCGCTCGCTCCCGTGTTGGAATTGTCGGGGCTGCTGGTGCCTGTGCGCTCTTCCCGGGGTCGCGTTTGGGGCTGCGCGGGCCGGGCCGGGCCACGCCGCTCAGTTCTCCGTGCGGCGCAGCTGCGCTGCCGCTGCCGGGCGCTGCACCCACATCTCAGCTGGGCCCCCGAGCAACGACTCCCCCGTGCCCTGCTCCAGCGCGCATTTCGGCTGGGCGCGGCTCTGTTCTACCGCCATCGCCACCAGCCGCCGCCCGCGCACCACCCCTCTCGGTCGGGCATTCACAAGGCTCATTCCACCACGTGCTGCACGCGGCCGGGTGGGCACTGCCGGGTCCCGCCGTGCCTCGCTCCGCCACCGACACTGCGGCTCGCGTGGCTCTGCCCGCACGCGGGAACTGCCTCGCTGCTGCTCGCAGAGCGCTCGGTGCACGTGGCCTGGGCCGCACGGTCCCTGCGCCAGGCTTCCCTTCGCCAGGACACAGCTGACATTGCTCAACAGTCTCGGTAACTAAATAATATTCACAAAAATATTCTTCCATCGGCATATATTTTGACTCCAATATTAACTGTGTCCAAACGGTTTTCCAAAAGCCCTTGGTAAGAATTAAATCCCAAGAAACATAGAAAAAGTTCTTAAACAACCATGCCAGGAAGTGTTTCAGTTCTTTCTGAGCTTGAATCAAGCTAAAATTTACAAATCGTTGTTCAAGAATCATTTTAAGTTTAAGATAAATGTCCATATGCGGCTCTGAGAGCCAAGAGTCTTCCCACGGTTCCTCCATAGTTTAGATATGGAATAGCAAAGCAAAACCAAGAAGAGGAATCCAAAGTTTCCTCCAGGGTTTACTCACACAAATCAGTCGCTTAGGGATCGGGGATCGTTCTGCTCACGAATCTCCACCATTATGTTGCAGTGGGGATCCTGCAACATGCATATACCAGACCAGGAGTCCCGTGGAAAGGAAATATATATGGACAGACAGATTCTTGATAGCTGTTTCAGAGATGTTTATTTCTCCAGCCACATGGCCGGTGTGAGGAACAAGACAACTCTTAGAAAAATTAAGATAATTTATTAAAACAGAATAATTGAAAAATTATAAAAATCAGGAAAATATCAAAATTTGGGATCCTAGTGGCTCAAGAAGTATTTCCGGGAACGCAGGGATTAGAGATCTTTGGGCTTAGACAGCACTGGACCTCCAGTGGAAAACTTGCAGTGCTGGGCTGACTTTTAGCTAACCCGAAAGTCAGAGAAAAATTACTGAAGGCTCCTAAATAGGAGTAAGCCTTGAGTGCCCAGCATTGGCGCCCACTACAGCTAAATCTGCAGTGGTCTGCCCCTGTTCTGAGGCTGACTCACTATTTTATAGTACCTTTGCTCCACCCCAGTCCGCCCACGGACCGCCCATGGCACACCCCTTTGGTCCTAAGTGATTGGTGCTTCCCTTTTGACAGATTATCTCTGTCTACCAATAGCTCGTCGTTGTCAGGGGGGTAGTAGCAGCTGGAGTAAGAGTGGTAACATGTCCTTATTAAGATTCAGGTTGCCATGGAGCTTACTTACAGACCAGCGGCTAAAGGTCTAAAACTGGCTGTTGGCTGGTAGAAACTGGGGTTTGGAGCTGGTTCTGAGCAAAGTAGAAACCCTTAAAATAAATATTAAAATACATCCAACACATCTTAAAACATTTGCAAAAGTATACAGAGGACATGAGAAAAACAACTTTTTTGAAGTTGGAAAGGGAATTTTAACTGGGACACTTTTAACTAGGGGATTTTAACTGGAACTGGTGCAGATAAACTGCTTTGAACAAGTGAAAACACTAATAGCAGAACTTGATATTTGTACCTGGACTGACGGGTGAACATTAACACTCAATTAAAGTTGTGTAACCCAAAATTAACTAATCAAAACACTTAACATGCAAAGACCAAGCTAATTAGGGAGTTCATGTATGACAGCCGGGGCTCTGCCGAGGAACTGTTCCAGTCACGGGACCAAGGGTCCTTCTGCCCGCGCAGGGGAACACAAACCAACCAATGGGAACGAGGCTGAGCAGGGGCAGGGAAACCCCGTGTCTGTGCCCTCAGGGCCCCTCTCCCAGGGCTACACAGCGGGGAGAGGAGACCCCAACATTGATAAAGGTATACTTCCATCTCCAGAAAAAGAAGGCTTTAATATTCTACCAAAAAAAGGAAAAATATAGAAATTTCAAAAATGCTTTCTGTAATATTGACTTAAAATATGGAGCATTAAAAGAATTCTTCCTGAACGAAGAGGGGCAGAGAACTGCAAGGTGTCTGATGTTATCAAACACAAAATAAAAAAATTTAAAAATGCTTACTTTTTGCTTCCAGTTAAGAATTTAACACCTGGTTTCCCATGTTCCTTGTTGAGTCCAAAGGGAAAGACCCTTTCTACTTCACAGAAAAGTCACATGGCCTATTTGAGTAACACCATTTGCTATGTGCTTTGAGACTAAACCTGTAATGCAGGTCTTGTATCTGGATAGCTCTTCCAAAGCTGTCCAAACCCAAGAAAATCAACCCAGTGGAAAACCTTTCACCAATAAAATTTTACCAAGAAATTGGTAGTGAGTCCTCTAGCAATATCTATGGGTTTTTTGGTCTTTAGGAGAGGAAAAATCATGTCGATTTTTCTTGACTCTTGCCTTGATTCATGGCTGCCTGACCTTGTGTCAGAAGACTTTGAGAAGTATTGTACTTTAGTAAAACCCTCAGAGTACAGAAATCTACTTCAGGAAGCCAGCCAGAAAAGCTCAGAGAAATCTGGACAGCTCTTAAGCTAGCATAAAACCACTTTTCTTGTTTTGGAATGAGACCAGAATAAGCAACACAAGCTACTGACTATTACAGGAGGAAAGTACAAACACTTTGCAGTCATATTCTTCTTATGAAACTACATCTCAGTGTCCACACACTTAGTTCCAAATTTACATCATGTGTACATCATGTAATTAAAAACTTCTAATAAAACAAGAGTCAGACAAGTCCATAAATCATATGGCCATGTCATCCTTTCAAAGTCTGAACAGTTTTTAAGGATTTCTAGCTAACAGGTGTCTCTGGAATTACCTGAAGTGCTCAGGGACCCAAAAATATGAGAACATGACAGGTATAGATTTCAAACTGGAGTTTCCTTCTATGTCTGACACTGGAGGCTATGCACCAGTGCTGAGGAGTTCCCGCAGAGCAGTCAGAGCATATGGCCTAACATAATGTATGACAAGCCCTGATTTTAAATAACAGCCCTCCAGGGCTGAGAAGAGGGCCTTATAGCAACACTCCTATAATGTTTCACTGCCACTCTTGTTGGGCACACAAGCCTAAATTTATGCCTATTAATCAGCATGACAGTAGCAGCAATAGGAACTAGAATTTGCAACGGAATTTGGGAGTTCCTTGCAGAAGAAACACTACAGTAAAAGATACCAGAATTAGTACTGTGCTTCCTAACCTGCTGCAGTGTAAGTGGCAACAGATTCTCCAAATAATATCTCAGAAATAATCCAATTCCAGTTTTACCTAACAGAATAGGTTTATTAAGGAAAAGACATAGATGGAGACAGAATAAAGTAAAAGAGAGGAAGCGAAGAAGAAAGGAAAAAAAAAAAGACAAAGAACAACATAAAGACAGCAAAATGCATAGAGCAGGAGGGAGAAAGGGTTGATTTAGATTCTTTGAAGCTAAAAATTCAGATTGTCTAAATGCCACACTTGCACATGTGCCTGAAAATTGGTACACAAAGCTACCTTTCCCAGGCAAATCGAAAGTAATTTCTGCCATGACCTGTTCAGATGTTTCCCATGGTACTCATCATATCCATAAATGCTGTGGTATGGACAACAAGACAATCTGAAACATCCACATTTTTGTTTCACCAGGTATTTATCTTCAGTTTCTTCATTCAGTTGGTGCCCTTAAAACTGGCCTATAACACACAAGAAGAAGTGAAAAATGTCATTATAGCTAAAACTCATTTTTACCTAAAGAACCTTTTTTCCATTATAGTTTTGAACCGTTCTGAAATTACATTTCCTGTACCATAGAAGAAACCCTTTACTTTCAGTCTATTTCACAGAAAAGAGAGGCACTTCCACTTATTGTGCCAGCACTCTAAACCCCTAAAATGCAGAAGAAGAACCAGGAGTGCTATTCCAGCTGCATAGATCTCTTTAAAGAATTGAGGAATATAATCATGTAACTCCTATCTTGCAGTGGAACATGTTAAAATACTGACTATTGGCTGCCAAGAAAGGTTCCATTTGTCCTACTGTGACTTCAGCACTATGCAGACAAATGGCACTAATAGGACAGTACTCTTAAGAACACACTTTCATCCTGCTCGTTGGGACCTTCAGCTAAGAATGAGCCCTGGGTTCCAGTTTCTAAAGAATTTGTGTTAGTAGTATTAGAAGTTACAGTATCTTACCCTGAACTGGCAGAATGAGAAATAGAAGGTCTATCAAAATGGAGTAATACTTCAGCCGTCTGCCATCTAACCTCAGCAGCATGTAAAGTCATTCTCGTTTCAGCAAACCTCCAAAACCTTCACCCAGTAATCATACTCCATGTACATTGAATATTTCTGTGACTTCTGTGGAAATAATCACCACTTCAGAAAACAGTATTCTATTGGATTTATGTAGGTCTAGCTACAGATTTGTGCCTTTCCACCTGCATTGCATCAAAAACTGCATGTACTCTCACTATAAGCATTTCAGATAAGCATAAAGATACTGCACTTCTTCCTCTGCGTACTCGTCTCCTGCTCGCCATCCCTTATTTTCCTGAGATAGCATACATTTGTCAGGAAGTTTAGATTTTTATTATCACTAGTAGCATGTATATGAGTGATACTGATGTGATAAGCTGGACATCATGTTCAGCATCATTTCCTGGAATAGAAAACCTACATTAAATAACATGATGATAGAAGGCGCAAAACATGAGGTGCAATTGTGGCAAAAATATTTCAGTGATTGTCATTTCAGCAAAATAAATGGATTACACTTAACCAGCTGAGAGAGAGAGCATTCTTCCAGTCATGAAGGAAACAAGCTCTTCAAAGATTACTGAATCGCTGTAGTTATTTAAGAAAATAAAATTATTTCTTAACATATTGTGTTCTAGGCCAGGTTGGATGGGGCACTGAGCAACGTGGTCTCGTGGAAGATGTCACCCACCATGGCAGGGAGTTGGAAATAGGGGGTCTTTAAGGTCCTTTCCAACCCAACCCATTCTATGATTCTATGAAATATAAAGTGAATATTCAGTATCTTACTACACCTCATCTAACAGTTTGTGATTTGGTACAGAAACTTTTTCAGAAATTCAGGTCTCAACTCAGGCTTAAAATATCAAAAATTGTGAGATCCCAGATTGTTGGCATCCACTGATGCTAGGGTCAGCATTCATTCTTGTGACTTCCAGTTCTCCCTATGTATTATTTTTAGTAGCATGAAGCTAAAACAAGCGAAGACAACAACATGCACTTCAGCAGATACTTAGCCAATAAATTCTTACTGCAGCTCTGAGCAAATAACAGAATCAATAACATGATGGGCTCTTCTCCCATCTCCTACTCTTACCCAAATTTACTCTGTTAGTGAATTAGTATTTCAGCACATCAGATTCTTGCCTGGGTGTTCACACAACACGACTACCACAATCTAAACTAGAAGATACAAAAAGCTTTGCAGGATGGGTAACTTCTGTCTTTATCTTCCCAGTTCCACTTGCATGCTCTTACCATGCCCATTCATGCTTGCTCTGGGCACGTTCATTCCATTGTGTCTTAAACTAAGATGCAAATAGCCTATAAAACTCTATTTAGAATGCAGGTCTATAAATGGTCTCCTCTGCCCTGTCCCAATCCTTCTAAGCACAGACCTCTTTTTACTGTGCCTTTTTGTTTAAAGGATTGCAAATGGTAAAGAATGTACATTGGGGAAGGATCACTGCAAAATTCTCAGTTCAATGCCACACAGATATTCTAGCATTCTTAGATTATCCACCTAAAAATCTAAACAACAGAACAGGAGAACAAAATGCTTTGCAAGACCTATGAGTGGTTACTCACTACTATTGTAGCATTTTATACCCTTGGAAAAGTGCATCTGCACGGAAATGTGGGCTGTATAAAGAATACAGCTGCTTAAAAGATAAGAATAAAATACTGTTCCTTTTATAGGTGGAAAGCTGACAGTTTACCATGGGAATTGTAGAGAGAATTAGCTTCAAAGTATACAAATGAAGAAAAATGTCCCATAGCAGAGCACAACAAAATGTACATAAAGCAAGTAATGACTGTTATTGCCCAAGAGACATGACTGGTACTAAATGTTAGTGGAAATGGATCCTTACTTTCTCCTGTAAACAGGAATTCCTAATTAATACAAACTAAAAGCCCAGCAGAATCTTGAGTTCATACTTGTAAACCATCATGGCAGCATCTTTCAGTGTCTGACAAACACACTTATTTTCTTTACAGCAGCTTCCACTATAAATAATAACTGCACAGATTTAGAGGCCTAATTTCATTTAGAGGTGAGACAGCTTCATGGCCTTTCCTTCCAGAAGACAAAGAAGGCAAAGCAAAGGTGAGAAGTAACAGAGGACATGCATTTACCTATACTTCTGTACTGTTTTCCATTACAGAATAGGTTTATTAAGGAAGAGGATTAAGGAAAATCTATAGGTGGTTGCCACATGGGCAGCAGTGTTCTGAAACACAGCCTTAGGAACCCAAGGCATGATTCCTTTTAACTAATATTATATTATAAAAGAAGATCAGGTGATTAACTCCTTTAGATATTTACACAATAAAAGAAACATCTCTCTATGCCTTATTTTAAGATTCCCAGTAATTTCTTTTGTTTTCCCAGTAACCATAATTGCAACTTTTCCAAATGGAGCCTAATAACATCTCTAGTGGTTAATACTTAATCTTATTTGAGAATTTATTCACTGTTAACCAGAGGCACTCACTGGGAGTGTCCTTAAATTTCAAATTGTTTCTTGCTATTTTAGTGGAATCTGTATCTGTTTCAGTCAGAAGGAACAAATCTACAAGGGTACCAAATGCTGGTGGAGAAAACTGTAACCTATCTAGTGATGATGTTGCATTCAACTTATTGAACAATCCTGGTGATGTTTAGCAGGGCAACAATTGATCAATGAAAAATAAATCAGCCAGATAAGCTAAATTACATATTCAGGTGTTTAGTGATTGGGCAGCTGATTTTTATCTTTGAATGCTGATTTAGGAATTACAAATCTACAGAGGTGGGGTTGGTTGCAATTATGATATATGTAGGACAAGCACAGAAGCATGGCAAATCTTTTGTCTTTTCAGCTTCCCTGAATAATATTTACAGAGACATCCTTCACACACACTACCTTCCTATTAACTCTCTCAAGGAATTATCCAAAGAACTATGAAAAACTGCTATACTGTAAATGGAATCAAAGCCCATTAAATACCTGTAGGAACAAAGTACTGTCATGCAAATTTGGGTGGGGGTGTTTGTAAATTTCGCTGTTTTGGGGGTTTTTTTTAATTTTGTTTTGTTTTGTGGGTTTTTATTAACAGGAAACTCAAGATACAAGAAAAAAAAAAGAGTGGGATTTTTTTTTCTTTTTTTTTTCCGTAGAATAACAAGAGAAATTAAAAAAACCCCACGCTGGCAGCATTCAATTTGCCAAAACAGATATTTCCTTTCATAAAGGAATTCTGTATTGTCTTAAATGGAAATAATTAGTTATTTTTCTTGATATCTAATAAAAAATAGGAGGTTTTTTATAATATAGTAATGAATATATTATGATTAAGTTGCCTTATGTACTGTACTTGTTACTCATAAACACTCATTACAACTTTTGCATTGGCTTAGGAAACACACTTTCATTTACAAAACTATTCCTTGTTTGGAAAGGAAAAAACACCTGTCTCTTTACTTTTAAATCTCTAATCCTTCTTTCCTTAGTAAAATGTTTGTGTGGCTGTCCTAAAATGGATTTTTTAGGGGTGCAGCCTGGAAAAGGTACGCTCTTCACAAATGGCATATTCACTGCATGGTGAAATCAAGAGGAATTTTTTTTTCCTCCCATCAGCTTCAGACTTCTGGATAAGAACTGCATTCTCAAAGCAGGGTTTGGAGATATATGGAAATCTTATTGACTGCTAGGATTCATGTGACTGATACCCATATACACTGACTTGAACATTTAGGACTAAGTAATTAATTTTTTGCAGTGGGCTTGGATTATAAACTGCTGTAGGATTTCAGCACCTCATGTCAAGCCTTATGCCTTAGTATTAGCATATTTTTCTGTCCTTTGTTAAATCAAATAGATTTTTTATTTTTCTGCCTATCCAGCTGCTTCAAACTAAAGCAATGATTCCCTCATGGACTTCAGCTTGCTATAGATTTTCTTAAAAATGTCAATAACCTCCTTGCTCTGAAGGGATGAGCTTAGGCAAGATAACCTTTGCACAGACAAAGCACCTGTATTTGCTGAACCTCAGTTCAGAATCATCTACAAACTGCACTTAGGAAACCCCAAGTGTTTTTATTTTGTTCTAGACAGTGGACAGAAAACATTCTATTTAATTTAAACTGTGTAAGAATTTTTATAATTCGAAATTATCAATCATTTCATTTTTATTTCTTTTTTATTTTTTGTCTGTTTTTCTGGGTAAACAAAAGTATGATGAAAACAGCCCAAATGTCATCCAAGTTCAGTTCATTAAAATCTCTAAAACCTGGAAGATTTTTAATGAAAAATGATTGGCATATTTAAATCTGATATTCAGTCCAAGGATCCCCATTGCCCAGGTATATTCTTCAGAGAGGTGTTAATAATGATGTAAACCATCAGGAGAATAATACCATACATTAATAAACACAGAAGCAACTGAAGTCTAGCAGCAGTGGATGCTGCAAAGAAAACATCCCACTCATCCTGAACATTACAACACAGAAAGCTGTGGCACTGAGGGAAGGCTGTGCTCATTCAAACAAATTTATTTTAAATAAAAAACTATCATTAACAGAAAAATAAATTTGGAAAATACTAATCACAGTTCCAGTGCGTCTTTAGCTTACAGCATCTACCTCTCAGTAGTGTCAAAAAACAGGTCTGTATGAATGACTGGGATTTTTCAGTTTGGTGGCCAAATCCACAAATCACAGGAATGGTACAGTTTTTAAAACAGTAGTCATGTAAGAACAGCTGAATCCTGTTTAGAACGGTAAATACCTTCAGACTGTCCAAAATTAATATTTTTCCTATGAAAAATGACACCGTCATGAGCATTTTTAGCCTATCGGAAGCAAAATATGTCCCAAAGTCATGCATTCAGCCTTAGTTAACATCTTTATGATAACCATATATGACTTCATCCCATTATCAGTGAATCTGATGTTAAGAATTTAATTTTTTGTTTGTATAGCTTTTTTTTGAGGAAGATTATCAGTTAGCTTTGCTTTAAAATACATATTTGACAAAGCTGAAGTATGGATTGCTTTTGATGTCTTCTGGAAATGGATGCAAAATCTTTACATGAAAATGCTGAAGTGCATCACTGATAATATTGACAAACACAATTTATGTACAAAGATATTCTAAGCAAAACAGAGGGGATGAATCACAGGTCATGAAGTGTTTTCAGTCTTTAAAACCTGTACAAAAATTAAAAAAAGGAAGACTATGGATAGAATAATTGCCCAACCAGTGATTTCAGCCTTCTGCCACTTACTTTGTGTTCATTTATATTCCCTCAGGCACTAAAAATAATTAAAATCTAACAGGTGTATGTTAATTCCAGACTTTTTTGCTTTTTCAAGTTTGACTGAGACTTACAAAAAAAAAAAAAAAAAAGAGGATGTAAAGCATCAGTTCAAAGTAAGCTGAGTATCAAAACCTGAATGATACTACTGGTTTAAATTAAGGGAGAGAAGAGTCCTGTTTTACTTTAGTGGATCGCTAATGAAAAATTCAACTATTAACTTTAATAACATTGGTGAAAGTATCTAGCATTTTTGTGCTATGTTTCATAATAGAAAATAAGGTTATACTTACTGAACTTTGATAATTAAACTCCTCTCCCGTCCTAAAAGGAAAATTCTGGTTCACAAGTCAGCTAGTATTTGCATTCTGCTCTTAAGACATATAAAAAGACATCCTTTTGACAATTGGAGTATTTACAGAACATAATTTTGTAATGTCCTATATGAAATTACTACTTGGGAGAGGTTTTTTAATAATATGCTATGTAAAACTGAAGAGACAATGAAATCTCCGGATATAAATTTTGCAAATAAGAGCCCTAGCCATAAAATAATTTTGTCCTAGATTCAATATCCACTTGTAACGAGATGAACTACAGCCACTGGCAGCACTTGTGCCCAAAATGCAGTTATCATCCTCTGGTTAAAAAGAAAAATAAACAACTTGGATGCTGAAATGATTTACACTATTTTATATGAGAGGTGGAGAACTGTGTCAGGGGTTCTGGCATAGTGTGCTGAAAACAAATAGATACATATGTAGATAGATAGATAAGACGTAGGTAGATAATCAATAGATAGATTAGATAGATAGATAGATAGATTAAAAAAAAAAAAAATTCCTGGGGAGAACAAGTCTAACTTAGTCCTTATAGACCAGAAAGCTGCATTTTGACAACTTGTGAAAATTGCTGCCTTCTAATCAGCAAAGCCTTTGATCTTACACTGATTAAGTAAGGTTGAACCCCACAAACAGAGAGGGATACTATAAACTTTGATCAAACTTCCTATCAAGATATTTTGTTCAGATGACCTTATAATCTGTGACACCTTGCCCTTAAGGGGAAGGAAGCAGACAAGATTCAGAGATGCTCATGGATGGAAGGAATGACAAAAGTCAGAGAGGGTCCACACAATCTTAAAAAGGTTTTATGCGTAAATTCCAGACTTGGCACTGAAATTGGTGTGACAGCCCCCAGACCTCCAGTATAAGTGTACAGCAGTGGGTTTGGATAAAGTGATAGGGTAAAAGGGGAGAGGGAGGGGGATGGGTAAAAGACAGGGAGAGAGAGGGAGAAAAGAAAGGAAGAGGTCACCACTCCTGGCTCCAGCATCAATCCAGCTGACGGAATGTCCAGGGTCCTGGGGCACATGCACCAGGGCTTGGTGGGGGTACTTTTCATAGAAACGTTTTCCCTGCCCTGAAGATAATTTTTTTGCTTTCTATGCAAATCAGTTATCCTGCATAGCCCTTTGCTCTAGACCTTCCTGGAAATGGCTCAGTGTGGTTTGGGGGTCTTCGGTGGCCTTGATCCCTACAGTGCATGCCTACTTCTTGAACTCATTCCTGCTCTGGCACTGTACTGTGTTGTGCTTATCTCCAGGAGCCAGAAGAAGGATGTTTGTCCCAAAGAAATTATGTCCTACTTCTGTATGGCTCCTTCTCCAGCCACTTCCTGTCCTCTCTCAGCATGTTGTTACCAACCATCCATAGCTGACTCAACAACCGTCTGGCTATTGGTGCTTTGAACACACAATAACCCCTTCATCCTTTCCAGGCTTCTATATAATCTCTCTACCTTTGGAAACAGATGACAATAACAAATAATTTCGTACTAGCTTCAGTTGGCTGATGATCAATTAGTTGTCAAAACCAGATTTAGCTACAACACATTGTAGGTGGCTAACGACAAAAATACAGACCATATTGTTACAACAGGCTGAATACAGAAATGAGAAGAATCAAGGCTTGATTTTTGTGAGGCATTTTTTGTTTTCAGGTTTCTGTTTAAATTTTGAAAGCATTTGGAAATTGTTTCTCTGATAAGCATATTTTTCACATTCTTATTTGCCAGCTGTATGGGAGTCTGCTGATACCAAATTATCAAATTAAAGTTACCTTTGGAAGAATCACCTGCTCCCAGTCTCCTTCCATGAGTTGGAAATACCCACAGTAAATATTGACGGCCATTAATTTGTAATTTAGGGTAGAAAGACTGTTACTTCAAGCAACAGAAGCAGGATTGGCAAATTATTACCTATCATAAACACAGTAACCTTAGAAAGTTGTAGAGCCATCACAAAGACAACTCTCTGGATGAAAAAGGACTTGGTATTAACAAGCAGTAGTGTACCATCAGTCTTCCTGAGAGCTGGACATAGATTAATCTGCTGTTCAGTGGTTCATAGCAAATCATGGAATGTCTACCTTTCTTTACACTGAGAATGCTGCTCCCTCTACTTGTCAGGTTTTCCTCTTAAACACAAATTAACCTCTTCTTTCCTGTTGTGGTAAACTCACTCTATCTTTGCAAAACTCCAGTAACTACCTTCTAATTTTATTCTATAGCATTTTGTTGCCAAAAAAAAAAATCACTAAAGATGATATTGGCTGAATGTTTTGCCGTTTATTTTAAATAGGTTCAGTTAATAAATAGGGGCCTTACTGTATTTTGATAAGAAACAATGGCAGTTAAATTTCTAAAAATAGTTCTCATACAGCTTTTTTTTTTAAAAAATTTTCTTCTGTTGAACTATTTAACTTATATCTTCCATGTATCACATCAATCAGATCATGAACACCAATTAAAAAGTAACCACAAAAAAGTTCATACCTTACTTTTCAGTCCAGGAGTACAAATGAAACTTTCAAACTGTTCTCTATCAATTTTATCTTAAGTTGTTACAATACTGCAGACTTGGAGTTGAATTTGAATTCTAATTTCTCCAGAGGTTTCATTGATTTTCCACTGGCAACTAAGCCTGGAGCCCTGAGATGTTTCCACATTATTTCATTTTCATATAGACTTTGTAACATTTAAATTTAAATCAGCAAAATTTGGTTTGGCTAATTTTATTCTTGTGCTTATTTCTACCTAAGTAGCCCAGCACTTTTATTGGCCATTCTAAATTATACACATGAACACGACTATTTCGAAGAGTTTTCTCATAAAAGTGTGAAAACACTGAAAAACTAGCTTTGCCAAGGTGCAAGACAAAATTGAACTCATGTTTTATTGCAGCAGCTATTGTTGTCTATCAACACCCAGCTATTTTTTTTCCATTGTTTCTTCCCTACTGTACACTTAATTCTGAGAATGCTCTCTATATATTAAGCAAGTTTCATTTATCCAGTTAATGCAATAATGTTCTGTCTGGGGTTTTCAAAAAATATTTTTGCCTGGAAAATGCAATAATATCATACCTCAAAACAGAATAACATCTTAGCAAGCAATGATATTTCAATTTACAGCCTCATTTCAAAAACACATGGTCTTAATTGAGGATTAACTTTTCTTGAATTTCCATTGGTTTTGTTTGGTTTTTTTTGTTCTATACTTTTTTTTTTGTTATTGATTATGAGATTTTTGTAAGTAAAAATTGTCTTTTAAATGATTTTTTTTTTAAAGGGGAAATATATCTCCCATCCAAATAGACTTAAATATTTAAAGAAAGTAGATCACATATTGAATAATTATAAGGTGACAAATACATCCAATAAAAAAAGACAAAAAGGAACGTGGAGGTGGAATTTATTAAAATATTGCAGAAATCAATTTTTATTCTGGCTTCCCAATTTGTTAGTCAACATATTGACTAATTTTCCAATTTTTCCTATTTTTCCTTTTTTCCTTTACTTTCAAAGGTAAAGTAGAGAGCTTCAGTGCTAACATGGAAGTTGATTAGCCATCTTGTGTCATTGTTCTTCCACAATTATTTTTTTCTCATTTAAGCTACATTAGACATTTCTGAGAAAGCTCATTTTCTCTGTATAGGGTTCTAATATGCCTGATAATTTTGTCTTTTTTACAGTTTATGTCTTCCCTTTTATATCACCCCTTGAAGGACAACTATGGTAATAATAATGTATAATTTAAGTGAAAAACAAAAACAAGTTACCTTAAAAAGAAAGTGTTTTGAACTTTAACGGTCCCTGTGAGTATCTCTAATCAGAAATGTCCAGCTAAGGTTAAGAGACCTGTGAACCTTTGCTGTCAGCACAACTAAATAGCATTTATGGTACCAACTGAAGGATGTTTGAAATACTGATCTGACACTCAGAATCTGTGTTTCTGTCACAGACTTCCTGTATAGCTTCTTATATCACTGCTGCTCTTCTCCAACGCTAAGCATAGCATGATTAGACATCACACCCACAAAACAAAAATTATATCTTTTTTCAAATATTTATTTGACTTTAATCAAGCCCATAATGCTACATGACTACCTGAGGTCTTAAATCTCAGTGTCACGTTTATATATTGACATGATAGTGTAACTAGGCTCATTTAACTCACTTAAAGCCGTTGAATTGTCAAAAATTAGCTATGTGATGTCATGAGCTCCAACAGCTCCTGTAAGGCTCTCAGAACCTTATAAATCCTTGCACATTATATCTCTATATATAAAATTCTAATAAACATTCCTTTGTTGAGTAGCTCTAAAGCAAGCCACAGTGAAAAACTGCTTCAAGCTGTATTTTCACCTCTTAGAAAAGCTCTACCAAAACTTTATTGTTTCTTATTCTTGTGATTCAAACCACTATGTATTACATTCAGTTTGATGGACTCCCCACAAGTTCACTTTAAGCATTTCAATGAGCAATTTCTCCAAGCACCATAACAGAAATGCCTGTTAAAATACTTATGTAACTTTACCACCTCAGTGATGGGGGAAAGATTCTTTTGGTAACTGTTAATACAAGAGCAGATTTAACAGACCAGTGTTTCACATCCATGAAGTCTTGTAATGCATTCTTACAATGGGTTAGAATGTCTTCCTGGTTTATTTATAATCTGAAGTAAAATATTCTTCACACTGATAGCACAATTAGAGTTCTAACAGCCAAGGGTCCTTTCTGGTAATTTAAATCCTAGAAAAAATCCTTTTTTAGACTTTATTGCCAAAGCTCATGAATGGACTGTTTTTTGCTCACATGGATAACAATCCTGCTTAGAATCACAAAATTCTGACTGTAGTATTAAAACTCTCCTGGCATCAACCACTGGAGTAGCAAATAACTTGAAATTTGCCAAACCCTCTAGCCTTGAAAACTTTTTCAGGAATCACTTAGTCATGTATATGCTTGTGGATGACAAGTAATTATTCAGAAATGCATTGCATTTTTGCTTACAAGTAGCTGAGAGTTAAGGATTTCAGAGCTGCCTGCCAGTACTCTTTAGCCTTATAAATATCAGTAAATGCAAGAGAAATAAGCTTGTCTTTTTCTCTAAAAAACAGTCTCAGATGTTGATTGTCTGCTTTGCTTTTTTTTTTTTATATTCTACAAAGATTAGCTGTCTCTTCTTCCCTCCTCCTCACCTCTCTTAACAAAGAGTGTCTTGTCAAAATTTGTATCAAGACATAAGGAGATGTGTGACTGCCATGTCGTTATTTCTGTAACCAACAGAGGACTTTCAGGGTTGAAATTTCTGAGTTTGCTATCAGCCCCCTCCTTCAGTCAGCTGAACTCCTTTTGACCATCCTCCTTATCCTCATCCCCTGAGGAATGCTACTCACACCCAACAGCCAGACTCAATCAGTGACACCTACCCTTTGGGCTTGACAGTTCTGCCAGTTCCCAGCCCACCAGTCCGTATCTTGGCATTCCAAGTAGAAAGATACTATGTCAAACTGCCAGAAGCCTTGCTGGTGTCAAGGTGAGCCACTTTCTTGATCTTCCTGCTGTCCACAGATCTAATAATTTCCATGACATTGGTCTAGCACAATTTAACCTTAGTAAATCCATGGTAGCTGTTCTCAGTCACTTTCCTGTCCTTCATGTGCCTGGAAATTTGTTCCCAGGATCAGAGATGAAACTGATCAACCTCTAGTTCCCTGACTGAATCATTCTTTGTCTTTTCTGGTCAATGGACGAGTGCTGAAGTCTCATCCCTTCGACTTCAAGACTGAATGAATCAGACAGATCAGATATCCACCTGTTCTCCCTGGTCACAGTATGAGAAACATAATCACTATTTAGACTGCTAAATTTAAGCAAGCTGAACTCCAACTCTTACTCTTCAACCTCAGCCTCTGAGATGGACTTTTTACTAGCTTAAGCTTTTCCTACTGCTTGACATATAAACAGAGTAGAACTTAACTTCCAGTGAAATTCTGTATTTCTGGGAAAAAAATGAGAAAAATTTATTGTATACCTGTATCTGGAGTCTTCACCAGTCCTCAGTCTGTCCTCAGACTCACAGATCGATGCTATCATTGTCATCACACAGTTCTTACACTTTTTTTCCTTGATGTCTATTGAGACTTTTTTTCTATCTCACACAAACCCATTCAGGATGCAATCTAAATTTTTTTGGCCCACAGTTTAAAATGTCTGCAACTCTTCTTGGGCACACTCATTTGTTTAGAAGTTTATAAAACTGCAATAGACATTTATAAGATAGTTCCCATTCATATAATGCCACAATTAACACCTTGACTAACACTACTCTGGTCCTTTTCTGCTGGCAAACTCAAAGAAATGTCTTCAAGAATCAGAAGAAGAAGAATTCCTTCAAGATTTTCCTTTGGTCACCATTTTTTTCTCTTTTCTGTGATTCTACTCTGGTACAGAAGTTTTCATAATCATTGCATTTTACCTTTTTCATTTTCATGTCTTTTGCTGTTATTTAAGTTGTACCCATGACCTATCAGCACAGAAACTCAAGGAATTTAAATCCTTTTAAATTGGTTTGTTCCATGTTCTGTTTAAATATTGTATCCAAATAAGCATTTTTTATAGTCTAACCTTATTAGTAAGATACCAAAAAGCTCAGTTTCTTCAGTCTTGATGCTCTCAATGCTTTACTTTACTTATCCAAGTTTAGACATTTCAGCCAGGAAGGTGTTGCTCCTTGGCAAAAACACAAATATGAATCCTATCAGTGTCACTACTGCATTAGGAGCTGATATTGAAACAGAAAATTGTGTCGTGTTAGTGACAGGAGGCGTTAATAAGCCTCTGATAATACACAAATAATTCCTTAGAATTTATCCATAATAACTGATGCAAAACATATAAATTTCTGAAATGACAGGTTGTACTCTAAATTGTTGCAAAGCAAGGGATGTGTTAAAGATTTTGGGGGGATATATTTTGGACTTTTTTTTTTCCTGACATATCATGTTATGATATTACACATTTTTTGGTATTAGTCACACCATTACTTCTCACATGGAGGAGCATATTCAACAACAACAAAAAAATGACATGTCCCAAATATTATATCATCTGTAAAATAAGGCTTGTAGTTGCTTTCTGATTTCAGAAACACTTCTCCTTCCTTTTGATTTGGAAAAATCCCAGCTGTATATTTTCCTCACCGACACTCTTTTAAGTGAAATACAGTTCTCCCTACGACTCCCAGATTGCTCAGAATAGATCAAGTTAGGTTAAAACACTCTCTGTATCAATAGCAATAGGGAAGAAAATTTTGTGAGAGGGGTAGAAAGTAGAGTTTGTCTTCTTCCTTATTTTGCATGGCAGCAGTTCTTTTCACCTTTTGGATGATCTCAGTATGAGCTATTTTTCTGTCTTCAGACTTTAAGGAACTTTAAATGCAATTGAAAGCTGGGAACATTTGGTAGCTTTACTTATTTTCTCCACTCAACAGAAGGTCCAAAAAAACACGTATTTTTAGCCCTCTGATCATGCATAGCTGAAGTTAGAACGTACCTGGTGATTAAGTCATTTCAACAACACTGGCAGAAAGAAATCAGAATTCATCTACCTGCTAAGCAATGGTTGATCCTCTATCGAGAGTCTGTTTTTAGGAAGATCAACTGAGCTCCACAACCCAATGAGAACTGATAAAGTCCTGTTCAAAAATCTTGTTACTACAACTCATCATAAATCCAGAATGGAAAACACAAGGAAAATAGTTAATTGCTTGAATACTGTTTGTTTATAAGGATACAGTATAAAATGTGACAATTTACTTCAGCCTCAAAGCCATGAGGAATCTGTCCTGTACTCTACAGAATGATTAATAATATCTTGCTAAGAATTTGGATAAGAAAACTTATCCAAACCCACAAGCGTTTCGTGGTGTGAAACCATTTATGTGAAGATGCAAAAGTAAATGTACCGTTTGATATTAACACAGAGTAAACACAATATCCATGTGTACATTCATATCTTCAATATAATAGGTAATATTTAATTTATCTAGGAAAGATAAATCCTTAATTTCAGAATAAAACTAAGAAGACTGTAGCCTAGTGCAGTACCTGAGAACATGACTGGAGTTACTAGGGTTTTCAAAATTATTTTAAACAGGTATTTTGAAAGAAAATGCAGAAACTGATTTGTTGTCACAGCCCTCCTAGAGCATAATGCAAAAAAATATTATTTCCTTAAGTGTCTAAGCTTCAAAATTATGCTGAAATGTGGAAGGCAGGAAAGAAATAAAAATATCAAGGAGAAAGAAAGGTGTATGGCTTGGGGGAAAAAATGCACAGAATTCTGAAAAGAGATAAGAAAGTGTTCCCATTTTGCACCAGCTTTCTTCAGTTCATCCCTAAGGGTTTGATTTTAAAGTAGGATACTTAAAACAGCCTCATCCATGCCCCAAGGCTTGTAGGTGTCTTTGTGGGTGTAAGTGGACCTAAGAAGCACAAAGATTCCAGAAAACCTGTTTCTGTATTGCAAAGGGAGATTAATTCCTGTTGAGTAGAGCCTACTTCACTTAGCCTGATAACATTGTGTTCCTTGGTTGCTAGGAAAAGGGAGAAAAAGAGCTGTCATAAGCAAGCAAGCAAGCACCTAGCTTGGTAAATCGAGATATCATCTCACTTCATGAGGTTACACTGACAGCCTCTTCTGTAATAAAGAAAAAACAATGTCTTTTTTAAACCATGCAATAATATTGATTTTTTCTGTTCTTTTTTATGGGGGCCTGGCTCTTCCAAACCTAGCAACATAGAATATCACTCATGTCAAGCAGCTGCAGAGCTTAATCATCTGGAATAGACCCAAATAATTTGAAACAAACTCAGTTTATTCACCTCAACCACCAAGAAGCTCTGGAACGCATCTTTTCCCTTTTTGAGGAAAAAAGATGCATAGTCATACCAAACAGATCCTTGAACAATTATCTGTGCTATAGAATCTGTACAGCTTCTAGTAATCCTCCAAACTGTGCCTCTAGAAGTGTCTTTTTCTTCCTCTTTACTTCTGTCTTTAGGAAAAGACAAAAACGTTTAAAGTCCCAGGTCACACCCAGACATTTCCAAATGCACTGATACTTACAGTCACCTCTTTCTTCCTGTGAAACAAGTTTTCTACAGACAGAGATGTGAGTTCAAAAAGATTCACAGGACACTTTTTTCCAAAAAAAATTTCCCCAAAACACTCATATAGTGTTTATACATGGACCCAATAACCAAAAATCAATTTCTGGAAAGTGCTTTTTTTTTGCCAAATCTAGAGTGGCCAAGCCTGTCTTTGCCTCGGGCACATTGATTGCTTAAAATTTCATAAACTTTGTCAGCTGCAGAACAATTTTTCAATTGCAAGACTATCAAAAGTAATTCTGTTTTGAAATAAAAGCCAAAATCACAATTCTGTTTCCTGAAGTGATTGTATTCTGCTGGTTCTTGACGTGGTAGATGGTCTTCTAAGCAATCCACTGAGAATTATCCTCTAATAATTCAATGCCATTTATAAGCAGGATGTTTTAAAAAGTCCAGCCCAACAATGAGTTTAACTGCCACCAAAAATCACATCTTCCCTGGCAGGATGGGGAGTTTGCAAGGGTGGGGCTCCTACATCTTGGTTAAACAATCAGCAGCCAAGGGTCACAGCTAACAGGACCCAGCCATGCAGCAGGGAATAGGACCACACAGCACAGACTAACAGGAAAGCCTGACTCTGTGACTCTCTGACTGACTGACAAACTGTGTAGAGTAATTCCTAGGACTTATTGTAAGAATTGAAAGTGCAGAGGAGAAAGACTGGGTACTGCTGTCAGAAGAGAAAATATGTCTTGGGCAGGAGGGCATACTGTATAGGAAAAGAAAGAGGGGCATTTTAGAGGTCTGCCAGTGTGGAGAGCTCTGAGTTTAGAAGGCAGAGGAATATTGACATCAAGGAACCTGTAAGAGAGATGGGCATACTAAACTGTATTCTTTTGACTAATTCTCACCATTCTTTCACTGAAGTTATAACACAAGAGTCCTACAACAAGGGGTGGGTGAGATATTAATGCATGTCAGAATAACAACTCACCTCAAAACAGCTGCTTAACTGTTGCTGCATTTGTTGCATTCATTTGACTCATCTCCGAGGGATTTCTGCCATGTGCAACTGCACAGGCACCTCAAAACTCAGTGGCTGACACCTTGAAAATGTGCAATACATTGTGGTTTTTATATAAGATCGTGGCTAGTGGCCTCTTCAACAGGGAATGCTTGCATACTCCAGGGGCTGGGTGTAAACTTCCGTATCCCTGTGAACTGTGACTCTCTCAATCCTTTTTGCACAGCCTCGATAATTTTCCTTGTTCACAAACCACAGCATGTCCAGTCCATCCCTCAATAGGAGGTTTCTCTTTTTGAGTGAGAAGATTAAGAAAGCTGAAATCAGTGACTCACCCTGACAACTACAACATTCAGTTAACCCTCCAGTTATGGGTGATATGGCTGACTGCAAGGGGAATTCTTTTAGGGTTTTTGCCTCAAGGCTTCTTTCCACCTAACAATCACAAAAAAATCCCCCAGCAGTTGACAAGAACAACTAATAACTTCTAAGTTTCTCAGTAGAATGCAAAAAAGTGGAGAAAAATCCCTCCATAAAGCTAGTTTTTCAGGTTCTCTGCAGATAATAGGATATTCCTACCAGTTGGGCAGTGAGATATGTTGACTGTCTGTACTTAGTAAAACATTTTGTGACTTTTTAGTCTCACTCTGTGAATGATGGCTACTTCAAACCAATGCATCCCACTAGATGGGTTTGAAGCATGCAGCACCTACTAATGTTTGCTGCTGTTGCTGAACATATAATTTTACTCACCAAGTGATGTCATCTTTATCTAGTTGGTTTCATGCAGAAGTTGAAAAAGGTTATATATACACCATCAAAGAAAATTATACAAATCTCACTCTGATAATGGAAATCACAATGGGACTCTCAAAAATCAAATCCTCCTTATTGTCCAGAGGACATCGACCACTTTGTTCAGGTCTTTGAGATATTTATCCGCTATTAGCAAATAAAGGATGTGGAAACTGCAATTACAGACTATTTAAAATCATTAGATCATTTAAATTCTACTTATTTTTCCCCCCACTGGGTGTTAATCATGAGAGTGTGCACTTACAATACCTTTCAAGTTCTTCTCTGCATGCTGAGAGGTTAAAAATATGTTCTGAGTTAACAATGCAAAAAAGAGTGCTTTTGTAGTCCACATGAACACTTTTATCCTCAAGTTGTGAAACTTCAGGAAGCAAAAAGTAGCATGAGGTTGTTATATTTTTATATTATTTTTGCATTATATTTCATTTACTAAGGTAGATGGGTTAAAGATGTTGATTCACATGTTAAACCAAAAGAAAAATAGATCTATTTCTCATAATTGTTGACCCTTCCTTGGCTGAAATGATGCATAATAAGCAGAGAAGTGAAAAATAACCCACTTAACTTCATTTGAAATATTTTGTTTAATAGATATTCCCTCCCTAATGTAATCTAATAAAATATTGCAATGAACATGTATTAAATAATATTAGCTCTTATTCTGGATATGCAAATAAATTTATGATTTAGTTTAGTTGGGTTTTTTTCAAAAGGATAAAGAACTTCTGTAAGATTTCATCTTTCTCAGTTTTGATAGATAGATTTTATATTTCCCATTAATAGGTTTTGAATTTGCATGTTATGAAAAGCAAATTACTTTTAAGTTTCAGTAGCATTTTATGCTCCAATATTTATATAAAGATCTTTCACTTAGGTGAACTCAATCACATTATCAGTGCATAAGGGTATTAAAATTTTCCCGCTTAATGACACTGTTGAAACTTCAGTGCTAATACTTTGATGGGGATTCAGGCAGTGTTCCTGGCAAATGAGACACAGGTAATGCAGAGATGAAGTACATACAGACTCTTAATTGATTTACCACATACTTTGGCAAAAATGAAGAGGAAAAAAACATGAAAAGAAAATTATTCAAAAATTGTTGTCATTTACAGTTCTATACAACATTGAGATTTAGGAAATATGACTTCCATATTTAAATTCTATCAGGGGAAGGGTTGGATTTTATTTTTTTGTTATTATTTTCAAGTAACTTTAATAATTTAATTTCTAAAGCCAGGGAAAAGAGCAGGCGAGATCTTTTACAAGAATGACAAGCCTCCCTCATTTCCCCCAGTTTCCTGCAATAAGTTTCAAAGGTAATTTTGCTATATTTTGAGGAGAATTCCATGGGGAATATATAACATCACAATTCAAAGAAATATTCCTCTCAGAGAAGGTATATTTAAGGCACACTCCTATCCCCATTTTTTCCCTAGAAAATAGTTAAACCAACCCTTATCATCCATTGTTGTGTGTTTGATTTCCTTTCCTCAAGTAATGACTGTAGACTTTAAATATTACTTCAGGTCTGTAATTCAAATTAAAAGTATTTGTCTGCCTGTACACGGAAACGTGGATCAAACAGGAAAGGATAACAGAACTTTCTGATCTTTCAGAGGCCATGAAAACCAAGTTCTTCTTCCCTTTGTGCTGGCATTTCATGCTTTCTCTTCCCAAGGGTGATGGCATACACAAGCAAGAATTCATTAAGAGCACATATGTGAATTTGAGTACTCAAATTTACCAGCAGTACAAGATGTAAGGGTCCAGTAGATCTTTATCACCTTTTAATAATCTGACAAATCTCTCTGAGCAATATGAACAGCTGTGGAGCATTTTTAGCCTGAGAGGGCCAGGTACCTGAACAGCCAAAAATCTGTGTATTGAAATGAGTTGAAATATGGATATAATCTCAAAATGGGGAAAGCTCTTACCATTGTCTCAGCTCTTCCAGAATCTATTACAATAATTCCCACTGACTTCAGAGATACCTAGCTGTTTAAAGAAGAGCTGATGAATTGAAGGCTTCCCAGCTGCTAAGCTCAGACACAAAGTCACTGATGACTTCAACAGATGGTCCTGCTTTTAGGCCATTGAGAACTTTATGAGCCATTTATCCTCCTTCAGGCAGCTCATCATGTGAAATAAGGAACAGAATGATGTACTAATGTGTTTTGTAACCAAATGCTCTGGGACATGTCTTTCCTGAGAGGCATCCAAATCCCCTCCACTTGAGTGATCACTATAGATAAAAAATTAGCAGAGTTAAATAAAAAAAGAAGTCTGTGAAACATTTAGAACAGTATCAAAAATACAGTCTTTTCTCAGCTGAAATAAAACTAGGTTTGAATCATTTTTATAAAAGATAATTTATAAAGGTTATGAAGGCAAAAACTTTCTTTTTCAACTCTATTTTTGTTAAATTTCTTACCTGCAACAAAGTGATTCACTAAGAATGATTTAACTTCAAAATCAGTCCCTGGGTTTGAACTTGACTTCATTTGTTTTTGCCTAGAGTCAGTCAAGACAAAAGCTTCCCATGCAATTTTCAAAGGATTGGTTTCTTGCTGACCTAAGACAAAGTGAGTGAAACAAACTCCAAAATAGTTTGTACCGTAAAAAAAAAAAAAAAAAAAAAAAGCTGTGTTTTGAAGGATTTGCTTTCTTTCTTAAAAAGAAAAAAAATCAATTAAAGCCACTGTGTCTTTAGTCCACATATATTTAAATCTATATGTATGTGTCATATTAATATGGGATATGTTCCAGAAGAATCCATTGGATCACATCTAATCTCAGTTCTACCAAAGTGTTCACTGGGGTTCCCCAAACCAGGACATTGAAATCAGTGACTTGTTTTCCCAAAATACATTTTAGTGTTTGTGAGTGTCAGGTCTCTTCAGTGCACAGAACAGAGGCCTCCATGTGTCCTGGGACCATAGAAATTAGAGAGTTGTGTCTAAACTAACACTTCTAAAGGGATTACTAAAGGAGAACTGAACAAAAGTGGGAAAAATCTTTCTTTTAATTAGTTGATTCACTATTTGCCAGTATTAATCCAATCACAGTCTGAAATAGCAGTAAGGAATGGAGTGAATTTATACTTTCACACTCACCTTTTCCATGCCAGCTACCTGGGCAAATGAACAATAAAAGTGCATCACATGCACTAAGGCACTAATTTCCTTCTAATTTTTAGATAAGGTTGGAATTCTTCCTCCCTATTGTTGGGGCTTTAGTTTAGTCTTAGGTCTTCCTGTTAAAGGAATTTTCTCCCATATGCATGTTGCTAGGGGACAAATAGCTGTACTTAAGAAAGACAAAAAGGGGAGTGGGGCGGGCCTGGCTACTCTTTTGTCTACACCTGGGTGTGGGGGAGTTCGCTCTGAGCGTCTGGAGAGAGAAGCTGCAGAGAAAGGAGCTGCTGCTTCTTTCTTTTTGGCCGTTCTTTCTTCCTGCTGGAAGCAACGCCGGGACCCCAAAAGCCGCTTTCCCTGCCCTGCTGGAGACCGAGCTGTGGCTGTCCTGCTCCGCTGCTGCTTCGAGCTTTCGCTACGCTGTAGCCCTGCTCGCCCTGCCTGCCTGGGCCTCCGTGGTTTTTTCCCATCTGGATACATCTCGTCTGCCACCCGGGATTTGCGTTCGTCCCTGCCATTCTAGCCTGCTGTTCCTGAGAGTCCGGGATCGGCTGCCCAGCGGTTTGTGAAGCCTTTGTTCCATCCTTCCCGGGATCCCAGGGCACCAGTGCCGCGTGCTCCCCGAGCTCGCTCCGGAGCGCCCCCTGCAGCCGCGGGGGGACCATCGCACCTGCCCTGCTCACCGGGAGCTGCCAGCGCCCCTGCCGGCTGCGAGCGGAACTGCACCCGAGGGGAAAGGGCCCGACAGCCGAGAAGGCTGGCACTGGGTTTGTGATTGCTGTTACTGCCATAGTTGTTGTTGTTTTGTTTGACTGGTTATATACATATATATAGAGAGTAAAGAACTGTTATTCCTATTTCCCACATCTTTGCCTAAAGGCCCTTGATTTCAAAATATAATAACTTGGAGGGAAAAGGGGTTATATCTGCCACTTCAAGGGGGGCCTCTGCCTTCCTTAGCAGACACCTGTCTTTCAAAACTGAGACACCTATTTATTAAAAGGTTATTCTTCTAAGGTTATATCACAAGCTCAGAGAGCGGTACCATTGAATCGAACTTCTTCTCTGTGTTTTTTTCAGGGACTCAAAGTGCATTGTTATTACTATGATTATGATCTGAGTTTAGGATGACTATACTCTAATCCTATTGTAAATGCATGTGTTGAAAGCATCCAGATCTGTACCATCAGTTGTTTTGTTGAGCTTATTGGTATGGCCTCTGTTGAACCCACTGCAGTGGCTAAAGTTTGATGTAAAGGCATGAACAACTCTCAGAAGGAGAACTGTGACTTTCAGTGAAACCACAAGATCTTGTTTGTTGTGGGTGGTAAAATTGCTGATTTTTAATTCTACATTGAAGATGCAGGTCAGCGTTTCAAGTCTGTATTTTCATAAATAATTCATTTCCTATTATTAAGCATTTACAAAGAAAGAAAGAGAAATGAAATCAACAGGAACAACAACATGTTCAGTCTTGGATGAAAAAAATCCCAGATATTATTCTTTGTCCCTAGAGTATGTTTGTAATAGTGTAACCCTAATCAAAGTTGCTGTGGGGTTGCTGACAAACTATTTATTGCTTAATTCTTCTTCCTTTCTGCAGCAATAAAATTGTTATTCTAAACATTTGCTATGGAACAATAGAAGCCTGCTGTGAGATCATTCCCACTGATTTAAGGCTGATTATTTTCACATAGCAGCTGTCACTAGGTATTCCACATTCTTAAGCTCTATCATTAGAGAGGAATCACAGCCCCATTTCTGTCTGTAGATCATGGCATTCTGGTGACTCAGAGCCTGCTGTGCTAATTTCTACAGAGGGGAAGCAGGAGCTCAGCTTAACAAACAAAAAACTGTTCAAGTTCTACTGGTTTTTAAGTGAATAGGTGAAGATTACACTTCCCATCATTGTAGGAATGTTGTAATAAAGACTTTCTTGTGGGATCAGACCCTTAGAAAGAGAGAGATAGAACTATTAAGTTATAATTTCAAAGAAAGCCCAATGTCATTCCATTTAGTTCATTTGACTGGACAACATTAATAGGTCTTACATTCTGTACTCCTAATTTTTTGGCTCGGACTAAATTTGCTCTACTTGTTCAGTCTGGTAAACCTTCTGGTATTCAAATGATCACTAATAATTACATATTAATGAAATGTATGACTTATTTTTACCACTGTCCTTGAATATACTAATAAATATCTTAACAGGCTATAAAGTGTGCCAGCAGATTACAGGCTGTTATAGCTCCTGGAGTAAAGACTTTATAGTTCAATATAAGTACACACCATATAAATCCTCATGTAAGTGGGGTAAAAAGTGCTTTTGTGAAATTATTACATTTCTGCAATGTAAGAAAAAGAATCAACACTTCTTGGAAGTGTTAATGACCTTTTATAGGCAATTTTAAAATCACAGAATCTAGAATAGCAGTATGGTTTGGGTTGGAAGGGACCTTAAATATCTAGTTCCAATCCCCCTGCCCTGGCTGCTTCATTTTAAATGACGACAAAAAGGTGCATATACACTATGAAAAAATTCTGAGAAACCATAAAGAAGTAAAAGAAGAAGAAAGATCTGAGGTTTTTTTCTGAGCCAAAAAGGGCACTGGTTTGCATTAATTTTACCTTGTCAGTTGCAAATATACTTTTAATTTTAAAAATGGCAGTACATTTCTTTCAGAGAGAAAATTGTCATTAAGAGTCAAAGAAGGAATCAAAGACATACATGTCCTGTTGTATGCAGCTGTTGTCTGTGGCTGTGTGACTGTATCTGGTGTGTGGTATATACATACGGAGTGGGTTCCTGGTTTGGGGGGATAGGTATGATGCAGGTCACTTCTGTGATCCATTAACCTAACTCTTCTTCTAGGGATGAATGTGTTCACAGTGTTCTGGAGCTCCTCTTAATGTCAAAACAGTGACTGACACTTTACCGTGCCATAAATCAAGTCTCTCCTGATGGGAGAGGATTTGCTGAAAGTCCTTGCAAGGAGTTTGAGAGATAAAGTGAGATGTCTTCTGTAGTTTCAATGCTTCTAGATAGTTGTTTATTAAGTCTTATCAGAGGAACTGAGCCACTAGCGTGACCCAGGTACAGCATAGAAGAAGGAAAAGCAGGAGTGAGACCAATTATCAAGATTTACACAGCCTTTTAAAGATATTTTAACCAATAGTTACTAAAAACGTACATTATTTTCACTTTCCTACCAATTATTCAGTAACACCGGCAGGAACTGCGGAATTTTCTATCCAATCATTCCAAACTACTTTTACTGCAGAATATGGAGTAGTAGAAGAAGGAGAAGAAGGTTTAGAGAACAACAACAATCCTCCATTTTGATATTTTTTACTCTTATCTATGTACTACAAAGAGAAGCCCAAAACCTCTAAATTTTTCACCCTGTGACAATCCTACATAGTAGTCTATCACCTAATTCACACCACTGTATTTTCTAGTTCTTGTCTGACTGTTGGTAATTTTTTTCTAAGGTTGGAGGCTAAAACAGTGTTGTTCAGGGGGGTAAGAACCCTTAAAAACAGGCAGAGAAATATTCTTGGCACTCTGGGTTCCTACAAGTGACAGTGGGAGAAGACTTTTGTTTGCTATGTTTAGCTTTTGATATAAAATACATAAGGGTTAAGCTGATGCTATAAAATTGTAGCCTGAAGCCTGAAAGTTTCATGAAGTTCTGAACAACTGAGTAAGTGTAGCTTTTGTTGGCTCTCCAGCTGCAATGCTTACCTGGAGAAGTATGATTTGTATTTCTTCCTCTGGAAAAAGTTATTGCAGGAACTAAGACAAAGGAAAAAACCAGAAAGTAACTTAAATCCCTTTCTTATTTAATATTGTCCATTTCTCCTCAACACATCTATAGGTTATATGTTGAAACCGAGTAAACTGCTAAATTTGGTGCTGGTTTTTTCTGTCTGCCTGTTAAAGCCTGTAGGCTGTGAGTAGTGATTTTCAGTCATTTTGTTGTGCATTTCTTTTCTTTGATTTCTAAACAAGAAGCTTGTCAAGATGGTCTCTGTTTCTCATGCTTTTTATTATTTCTAGACAATTGAACACATTGAGGCTATCTGAGGCTTCAATATGAGAAAAAAATGTTAAGTTTTATATAAACTCTTGACCACTCAGAAACTTGGAAGTCATTTGAGTTCACAAGAGTGAATGCTGATTTTTGGACAAAGGATAGAAATGCCAGTTTTCTCTGCACGAGTTCCTCTACTACAGCAGATGTGAGACAAAGAGGAAAAACAAAAACTATGACCCACTTCCTTGTACAGAAGAGAATAATCCCATAGCAACTTTTTGAACACAAATTAGTTTTGTGGTTAATAAAAAGATTATTGCAGCCAGGTAGGCAAGGCTACAGTGCGAGTCCTCTTAAGAGAATTAAAAAGTGTGTACTCAACATTCTTTCACGGACTCAAAATAAAAATGGGGGAAAAGAAAAGGACTACTCTTAAGAGGAGTGATGGACTAAAGGGACACTAAGAAATATTCAGATGTATTCTCTCTAGTGAAAGGTTGTTTGAGCATTACTAAACTGATTAAACTTGGACTATTGATCAATTCTATAGAGAAAACAGAGATTTGACTATGAAGCTGCTGGAAGCTCTGAATCACTGTTTTCTCCCAAGATATGTTTATTCTGTGCAATTCAACACACAATTAGAGAAAACATCAAACACTTTAATGAAGCTGTACTAAAGCAGGAAAATCACACCACCTTGCTTAGCCAATATGTGAGACACTGGGCTGGGAACCTCGCAGGACTCTCCTGAGTTCTTTGTTGATTCAGCAAGCAGCCTAGCTGAGAAGAGCAACAAAGACATAACCTCTCAGCCACAACACTGGGCTTGTGGCTATTTACTCAGAAAGTTGCAGTGGAATTGTTGAGACCAGCTATGTCAGCAGTGTCTATCCAGCTACAAGGGACACATTTGTGTAACCTTTATCCCAATCAGTTGTGCAGCATTGTGGCTTTCAAGGTTCTTTATTTACAAACATTAAAACCATTGAAACCATTCAGAAACATCCTCTGCTGAAACCCTTCCTGTGTTTGTTCATCTATCCAAGTGGAGAGGATGGCACTGGGCCAAACACATAATCCATAATGTGCTCATTTGATGCCAGGCACAGTTTAAGTAATTTTACAGTTTATAGTTCCATTTGAATTTAACATAGCTGCTCTTTGCCATTCCAATGATTTGCTTGGCTGTTATGCAGAGAAACATTATAGCTCTGTGAGAGTTAAAACCAAAAATGTTAATCTCAATGTAGTTAATTAGGAGAGAAAATATTTCTCTATACAACGTTGATGTTCACCTCTGCCCTTAAAATGCACAATTATGTTTTCTTCAGAATGGACTTTTTGTTACTGGTGGGGCTTTTTAACCTTGGAACACAAACTAATGGTACAGTATAAAAAACACTAAAAAATAGGGACCAATGCATAAAGTTATGGAAATATTTTCTCTCTGAAACTTAAAATGAATTTTTGCACAATGTAGACTTTTCCAGTCCCGTATTTTCCTTTTGCCCATTGCCAGTATAGGTTGGTTGTTTTTTTTTTTTTTTTTCATTTTTACAATTAATTCTTAGTAATGTCACAGATGAATACATCAGATCATTACAAGTACACCTCCCTGAGCATACAAGTGTGAACCTCTGATCTTGAAGTAAAGTCTGACAATCAGATTATACAGACTCTCAGATTTCCCTCTAAAGGTCATCCTAGTACCAATTCCATCTCTGTCTAGAGATCACTGAGCTTTTCTTCAGGTTGAATTCATGTCTTTTGTTGCAGTCTGGTAACTACAAGTAAAGGAATAATTTTTTTTTTTTTTTTTTTTTCAGGAAGGTGGTGGTAAGGTAGACTCATAAGTTAAAGTAAAGTAAAGTAAAGCAAAGCAAAGCAAAGCAAAGTAAAGTAAAGTAAAGACAAGATTTAGAATCCTGATTTTATTACAGAAATCCATTTTGGCTATCACCTTCTGAAGTAAATTTCTTGCCCATCAAATTGCTGCTATAATTAAGCCATTGTGAACCTATTGTTTTTAATGAACTTATATAAATTCAGCTAATTCAAATTTCCTAATTTTACTACTGACATGTCTTTTTAGTGCAAATATAATACATATGGGTAAATATATATAGGTAAAATTACCTATTGTAATAAAATTATTATTAAATTTCAAATAATAATAACTTTTCTGTCATTTTCAAGAATAATTTCTGTAGCCAAAATATACTTTAATTATGTCTCCTTTGATCTCTGTAACAAAGGACTTGGGTCATTAAATATCACTTCCCATCAAAGGCATCCTGGTTCTTCAGCCTGTTGCCTTTAATTTTATCACAACTAAATACCAAGTGCAAGAGGGAAGCTCAATGACTGTTGTCATGGTTTGACACTGGCCCAGTGCCAGGCACCCACGAGAGCTGCTCACTCACCCTCCCCTGCCACAGCGGGGCAGAGGAGGGAAAAAGGAAAAAAAAAAAAAAAATTAATGAACACCTCATGAGCGAGATAAGGACCGGGAGAAATGCTTCGACGGCGAAACAGGTTCGGCTTAAGTTGTGAAGTGAGTTTATTACTAACAGAATCAGAGGAGGATTATGAGAAGTAAAGTAAACCCTTAGTACACCTTTCACTCCCCAGCCCCTCCCTCCCTCCCACCGACAGTGCAGGGGGACAGGGCACGGGGGTTTGGTCAGTCCATCCCCGAGATTTCCTTCCTCTGCTCCAGGAGAGGAGTCTTCCCCTGTGAGGCCGTGGGGTCCCTCCCATGGGAGACAGTTCTCCTGAACTTCCCCGGCGTGGATCCGCTCTCAGGAGCAGCAGCCGCACCGCCCCTGCTGCAGCCTGAGCCCCTCCCATGGGCACACAGCCCCCCAAAACTGCTGTGCCATGGCTCTCTCTTTCCTCGGGGTGCAGTCCTCCAAGGACAGGCTGATCCAGCCTGGGAGCAGGGCCCTGTCTCTCCACTGGGTCTCCCACTGGATCACAGCCTCCTCCAGGCATCCACCCGCTCCGGCACGGGCCCCTCCCCCGCGGGCTGAGGGTGGATCTCTGCATCCCCCGTGGATCCCCAGGGGCTGCGGGTGGATCTCTGCATCCCCCGTGGATCCTCGGGGGCTGCGGGTGGATCTCTGCATCCCCCGTGGATCCCCAGGGGCTGCGGGTGGATCTCTGCATCCCCCGTGGATCCCCGGGGGCTGCGGGTGGATCTCTGCATTCCCCGTGGATCCCCAGGGGCTGCGGGTGGATCTCTGCATCCCCTGTGGATCCCCAGGGGCTGCGGGTGGATCTCTGCGTCCCCCGTGGATCCCCGGGGGCTGCGGGTGGATCTCTGCATCCCCCTATGGATCCCCGGGGGCTGCAGGTGGATCTCTGCATCCCCCGTGGATCCCCAGGGGCTGCGGGTGGATCTCTGCATTCCCCGGGGATCCCCGGGGGCTGCGGGTGGATCTCTGCATCCCCTGTGGATCCCCAGGGGCTGCAGGGGCACAGCTGCTGCACCATGGGCTGCACCACGGCCTGCAGAGGAACCTCGGCTCCGGCAACTGGAGAACGTCCTGCCCCTCCTTCTTCGCTGACATTGGTGTCACCATGTTGTTTCCCTCACATGTTCTCACCTCCTCCTCTTCTCTGACTAGAATCCCAAAATCTGGTGAATTTGTTTTGATTTTCTTCTTAAATATGTCATCACAGAGGCATTACCAACCTCTCTCATTGGCCCAGGTTTGGCCAGCAGCATGCCCATCTTCAGAGCCAAGAGCCATTGGCTCTGCTGGCCATGGTGGGAAGCTTCCAGCAGCTTCCTCACAGGACCCGTCTTTGTGGCCCCCTTGCTACTTAAAACCAGGCCGTGCAAAACCAATACAACTGTTCAAAGCAGGGAACTCTAATACAATTTTAGGTTATAGGTAAATATAGGTTATCACCTTTACACAGCTTAGTTTAGCTGATGTAATCCTAATTGCCTGTCAGACACCTGGAGAACACATGAGACAGCTTTTATTGAAACACAGTTTCTGAATGCCCCTCCTTATAAGCTTGAAAACCTTCAAGCCCTGCTTTTACTTCTATTTCGTCTAGCTTGTACAACACAGAAGGGGAGCAACAGAAGGGGAGCAACACAAGGCTAGAGGTAGAGACTGACCTTGTCCAGTGGAAAAAATGACAAGACACTTATATTAGAGGAATATTTGAACTGCATCTTATCTGTAGGACTTTGTGGTGGTTCGGACGGACAGTCGGGACGGACGGTGATGAGAGATCTCTATAGTCAGATCTTGGAACATGTGGTTTATTGCAAAGGGCGTGGGTATAGGGGCACTGCTCAGAGCTGCAGCTGGCAGCTCTGAGCAGGCCCAAGAGAGCAAGAGAGTAAGCGGGTAAGAGAAAGAGAGAGCGAGAGCAAAGAGAGTGAAGAAGAAGTGATGAGAATAGAATGGAATGGTGAAGTCCTGGTTACAATACAATAAATCATCTTCTGTACTGAATATTCTAATTGTCACTAACCAATCTAATACAAGATACAAATCCTATAGCATTTACATACAGCCTATAAGAGTTCTTATATTACCATAGAGTGTTACATCTTAACTTCTAAAAACTACTCTTTGGACCCCTTCTGCTGAGCTAGTAGGGTCTGCTCTGACCCTTGGACCTGCCTGCAAGCAGAGGGTATTGTCCAATCAAGAGGGCCAGCAGCATGCCCATCTTCAGAGCCAAGAGCCATTGGCTCTGCTGGCCATGGTGGGAAGCTTCCAGCAGCTTCCTCACAGGACCCGTCTTTGTGGCCCCCTTGCTACTTAAAACCAGGCCGTGCAAAACCAATACAACTGTTCAAAGCAGGGAACTCTAATACAATTTTAGGTTATAGGTAAATATAGGTTATCACCTTTACACAGCTTAGTTTAGCTGATGTAATCCTAATTGCCTGTCAGACACCTGGAGAACACATGAGACAGTACCTTCAGTCGGCCATACCATTGTTTTCCAGTTGTTCAGTAACTAAGATTTGGTATTTCAAAAGTGGCTTTCATTTCGATGTCGCCTGTAGTTTTCATATTCCCAAAATCTTTTGTCAGGCAATCATATTTATAAGGCTTTCCTGTTTCATCTTCCCCAACACTTATTCTTTGTCGTTGCAGTTATACTCTCAAAAAGAGCATTTACCCATCCTTAGGAGAGTGCAGACTGTTCCCTGCCAATGTGCTTTCTAGTTAACAAAAGGCTGACAGATTCACACCTCTAAACTGTTGCTGCTACAGTACCCTTTTTTCCTTTCCAGCAAAACCAGGGTGGAAAACAAGGAGCTTTTTAACCTTGCTTCTCCCAGTTCACCGAGCAATCTCATGAAAGTTGGACACAGCTGACCTGGAAAAGTGGCTTCTTGGGTAGTCCACAGGAAGGCATTACAAGTGAGATACATGCCTCTTTGACTAAAAGATTAGTTAGCAGCATTTCCATAAAAACTTTCTTTGTCAGATTATCCTCAATATTTTTGTCTTCTAGTATCAGACACCTGTTTGTTCGCACTGAAAGTACCGAGGAAATCCAAGTCCCTACTTCATTAATGACCGTAATGTCCCCTTCCTGCTAAGAGGAAGGTGGTTAAGCATGACCTTGTAAAATCTCTCATGACTCTTCCATAAAAAACTGAATCTTGATAAAGGGAATCTTTAAAGGGGATCCAGATCACACACTCATTAAAAGGAAAGTAAAAACCTCTAGATAAGGCCCTTCCCTTTATCCTGAAACATCCTTGATCAAAATATATTTCCATTTGAATCTAGCTGTTCCAATGAAATTTTTAACTCTTTTAATATCAGTAATCTGGTATATTAATTTTAAGATGCAAATGGTCACTCTATAATATTGTAACATGTTCCTATAGTCCATACTACTCCTATATTGTACTTATTTGATATTTTCAAAAATAACTGCTCTGGTTCGTATATTTTCACTGAATTAACAGTTATATGGTTTGGGCACCTTTATGGAGAATTCACTTGACCACAATGACAATAATATCAATAACACGTTTGTCCTTCCAGCCTTCTCTTCCATCAGGATACCATTCCAAACAGACTTCTTTTTCTACATTATTTTTTTTATCTGGTAGAAAAATTTGAACTGTTCTTAAAAACAATGATAACTTAGAATATAATCCTTTTATTGCTTTCTGTCTTTTTTAATGCTGTCTTTAATTTCCTTTTCAATATATTATTCTGGAAATTTAATGTAATATTGTTTTCAGATATTATCAATAGCTATATTTTAAAGTTAGGAAAATGTTGTTTTCTATTTAATTTAGATATCAATAGCTATTTTTCATACTGAAGAACACCCAATTTATCTGTAATCTGCATAGCAAATGAGAAAGAAGTTTCATCCATGATGCAAAAGTGACCAGATTTTGTCTTTTCCGATTCATTAGGTAAACAAGTACCCTGACTATTCTGTCTGATGTTGGAGTCTGGGTGATAGCCAAATTCCTTCTCTGAGCAGGGAGAAAAGAATGAATGAGTTTATAAAGAGAACTTCATTTCCACATAGGCATTGGCCTAGTCCTCTGTGACTACTGGGAACACTTGAAACAGAGACTCTGATAAATTCAGGAAGAAAACCAGCAGAGGAACTTGAGGAGTTTGCAAATTCTTTTCAATACTGTATTTGTGCTTAAGTGATAATGAGCTAAGCGGGTAAGAAAGGGTATAAGGATCATTTTTTAAAGTTCATAAAAATAGGAGTTTTCCTACACTATTTGCCTCTAATATGCAGCAACTTTCAGGCTAATGCATTATTCTTTCTGAGGATCTGTTCTGATGATAGTGAGAGCAGTGTCCATTTATTTGTGGTAAAATTCACTGATGTTGCTTTTTAATAAATAAGGGCTAATAAAGTTTAAAATTTTCAGGCAGAAAGTCCTGGTAAAAACATTGTTTACATTGCTTAGCTTGTTCTGAAGGACATCTCCTTTCTTCTATTCAGCTCAAGTTATTAAATCCTTGAGCCTGGCAATCAAGAGTCCTTATATTTTCTTCCTTGTGTAAAGTTTGGAATATTGTGTCAAAATCAAAAACATTGATGCAGCAATCTGCAGGAATCCAGTTTTATCAGAAGCAACAGCTTAACCCCGTGTACACAATGTTTCTTCCTGGCAACTGGTGATAACACACACTACATTGTTAAAGTGCAATTCTGAGAAAATGAACCACAGTCCTTCATTTTGGGCTCTAAAATGTGGAACACTCCTGAAAATCCAAAAGCATCAACTGGAAAGTTTGCAGTTAATTTTTTGGATACCCATCTGGTATAGCTCTGCTGGCTTCTAATCATGTCCTTCATGATATATTACTGGAAATGAACATGTATTACAGCTCTATTATATTGAGGAAAGTTGTGTAAAAATTTCATGTTAACTCTTATCTTGCAGCCCCTGAGGCTCAGAGTCCTATTTCATCACCAGGCTGAACACAAGAACAGCGTAAATCTCTTTGTTAAAGCATTTGACTTCAAACAGAGCAGAGCATGTGTTCAGGCCTCCCTGAAAACTTTGAGGAATACTTCACGTCTCAAACCCCTTTACCTTTAAGGAGAAGATAGAGGCACAGTTAAGTTTCTTAACCACAGTAGCAAACCAAGCCTGAGTTCAAAGACACAAATAAATGGCAGAGTTCCATCTCCAAACCCTGCAAGAGATCTCTGTGTGCCCCTAGGAAACACATCAATTAGAAGAGTGGTCTGTGAAGGATAGGGCTGTAACCACCCTAAAAAACTTGGACTTACCCACAAATTCTCTGTTGCTGTCTTTACTACATACAGTGCAACACATAAAAAGGCTCCGCTTTGGATGCTGTTTTGTTGCCTTCTACAACACGGTAGAATGCATTAACATGAAAAAAATTGTTCTTGAAAAAGCCCTGGAAACTAAAAAGTTCCTTCAGGCTTCTTCATTCCTGCAGGTTGCAGTTAATCTGTTTAAGTGTGTTAAAGCTGCAGAATCAAATTCCTAACAACAGTTATTCAGAAAATATAACTTCAATTTTACAGGAAAAACGCTATTTCAAAACTTTTATAATTTGAAACTAGAAAACCATCCAAATTTTCAAATCTTTGCATCTGCATCATTTTTAAGATAAATATGTAGTAATTTTACTCAGAATCTCTGAACCAGTTTTTATAGTGACAATATATCAAGGTTTATTTCCGACTTACTGTGGTATGCAAATGCAACATTGAAAATGGTGTAAAACTTTAATAAATGAATCAAAGTAACAAAGCTGTAGTCAAACACCAATACTGCCTCAGACAATCCTCATTTTTGACAAATAAAATAGTTCCAACAATACTTTAAAAAAAATCCACTTTTGAAAATATCTTCATAGGAGAATGAATTGCTCCTCAAAAATGATTTTTTTTCCTTTTCACCTGACAGAATCTCATCGCTATTTGTTTTGACTAGCTCCATAGATGGATTCTGGTATATTTCAGTTTTTCAAGCAAGAACCCCCACTCTCTCACACAGCACAATGCTGACATGAGGTCTCTTCCCTTCTCTGACATTATTCACAGTTGCTCAGCACTCTGAACACAGATCACCTGCAAATCACTGGAGAAGGCTGTCTTGGAGGTGCATGAAAACAGCTGTATGCAGAAAAAACTTGAACTTTAATTTGTTAGCAAAACCAATGGCCGAAACTAACAAACCACAGGGGTGAGCACTCCACAATTACATTCCAATGACATGTAACAGGATATGGGTTTGCTGCATTGGTCCACAGATAGAAATGATGACCCAAAGATGCACACACACATTGTTAAAGGGGGATAATAGAATCAATTAGGTTGGAAAAGACTTCCAGGTTCATAGAGTCCAACCTTTGACTGATCATTACCACCTGGTCAACTAAACCACAGCACTTAAGTGCCACATTCAGTCCTCGAAATCTTCCAGGATGGTGATTCCACCACTTTCCTGGGTAGCCTCTTCTAATGCTTGACCACTCTTCCAGTAAAGAAATTCTTCCTGGTGTCCAGTCTGAACTTCCCGTGGCACAGACAGGCTAAATCCTCTCCTCCTATCCCTTGTTCCCTGGGAGCAGAGCCCGCCGAACCCTGGCTGCCCTCTCCTATCAGGGAGTTGTGCAGAGCCACAAGGTCCCCCCTGAGTCTCCTTTTCTCCAGGCTGAGGCCCCCCAGATCTCCTCAACAGACTTGTGCTCCATTCTCTTCACCTGCTGCTGACTGTGCAGTCTGGCTGAGAACGACTCTTCCTAGGTTTGTTCTGGAAATGACTCAGGTAACAGCACCTGTCCTGGGAACTGGTTGCAATGGGCAGAAGTTAAATGCCCCATTCACAGTCTGACATCTACATGGCTGTTTAGAGGGAATTACCTCTCACCAAGTTTTCTTGAGTTCAGAGCAATTCCTGTACCCTGAAGCCATCAGGAATTAGGAATACAGGCTGATTGATGTGGTTCCAGAAGAAGTTGTGGAAGATAAAATTTTTGATGTTTTTAATCAGAAGTGAGGAAAAAAATTACAAGTGTGAAGCACAGTTGGGGTAATATAACATGAAGATTGCCGGAGAACGTCTGTTTTCAGCTCAGATAGCAAACATCACTTCGGATAATGTGTATTTCATTTAAATTTATTGCACAGAATAAAAGTGACATGACTGCTGTACACCGTATCATAACTCTCTCATTCATTCACAATTACAGGCCAGTTTTGGCATTTAACACAAAAGTATGAGGGGAAAAAAATAGGAAAATCATATTATAGACCTAAATAACTTACTGTAAGTATTTTAGTTACATTGACTTTGTTCCTGTTTTGTACCAGTTTTATGGACCATATTTCAGAGAGGATTCATATCAAACTTTGCCTGCTTTATATAGGTACTATATATTGTAGATTTACGCAAAGGGCAAATTCAGTTAAGTGTCTGTGTGAATGCTGTTTTGCAGTGCCATGTATATATAACAAACTTATTGTCAAGGGGATTCTAGGACAGGCATTATTATTGCATCAGGTTTTAATCATAGTAATTGATGTTGGCTGACAGTATAATCTTTTTGCAGATATTTCTTAGCTCTGGGTATCATAACTCTCTTACATTTCTGAGTTGCAAATTACCATTGAGAGAGCAAAAAATGCCAGGCAAGCACAAGCTCCGATTTGATCACTTTCACAACAATTCTTAGCGATACTCATCTACATAGGGTTCGCAAATGTGCTTTCGCTGAGGTTTAAAATCACCCTGAGAAGTATAAAGCATTAACACCTTCTTCCTATTGAGAGCAGATTGACCCATCATCCCTCTTTAAAACTGTCTGTTATGGTCAGAGGTAAAATAGAAATAATCAGATGCATGCACTCTGCCCATATGTGAGTGCTGTGGACAAGTCCCCACCATTTACTTCTGCTCTTTTCCCTAAGGAATAAACATAATAAGGATTAAACATAAACAAGGATAAAATACTAAGGTATTTTGGGTCAGTACAATTCTTGACCCTGGAGATGTGTCATCCGTTAATTTACACATTGTATAACACATTTGTAACAGCCCCTTTATGTCAGCTCCACCTTCAAAAGCTCAGATATTCAGTTTTCTGAAGAAGGAACTCCAAAGCCATAGTGATGCTTTTGTTGCTCTGATTTCTAAAGAGTGTAGTGACAATCTTGAACATAATCTGATTTTACTTTCCATTCTGAACTAAGAAAGTTGCTTGAATGTTTTGGGTTATGGGGCTATTTCTTTTTTGTGTGTTTTGTTTTTTTTTCATTTTGCTTGGGTTTTTTTTCATAGGTTTTGTAGGTTTTATTGCTTGGGGGGGTTTTTGTTTGTTTGTTTGTGTTCCAGTTTGGCCAAATTTAGAAACATATCCTCTGAGAGAAGGCAGGTCACCACTCCTCCCCCACCAGGTTTGGGAAAAATAAATTTTCCTCGAAGGAAAGTGAAGGAGATAAAAGCTATTTGTTTAACAAACAGATGGGAAAAGGAAAATAATGCTAAATAATAAAATCTTTCGCTGTGGAAGAAAAACCTGGGGAAGTGTTAGAGTCCTCCCTTTGGTCTCCTCGGAGCTGGGGCTTGGCCCAGGGCCAGGCCCTCTGTGCTCGGTGGAAAGTCCTCCCAATGTGCTCTGATATTGAAGCAGTCCAGTAGAAAAGGGAGAAAATCTGGAATTCCAGGGAAGGAAAAACAAAGTTCAACTCTCAGTCTCTCTCTGGAGAAAAATAAACTGAAACAACTGGCCAAAAGCTGACTGGGAAGCAGCAAGCCGGGTGCTTCCTCACTCCCCTGCCGCAGCTGGGGAAAAAAAAGTTGCTATCTCTGTGTGACCTTGAACAAGCTGCAAACTGCTTTGAGAAAGTTTTGCTCAGTTTTTCCTTCCCCCTCTCAGGCTCAGTTTAAAGGCATAGAAAGGCACAAGAATTAATTTTTGGGTGTAGGGCAGCGATACGGGATACACATCATAAGGTCACCCCAAGACATTTTGTTATTTTGCTTGTTTGTTTGTTTATGGCATTTTTTTTGTTTGGATTGTTTTTTGGGTTTTTTTTTACTTGCTGTGAATTAACTATTTTCTTAGCTCACAGCAACTATATTGCTTTTCTGCACCAAAACATTCATTTCAGAATCATAGAATCATTTAGCTTGGAAAAGGCCTTCAAGATAATCAGGTCTAACCATCACCCCAGGACTGTCAAGTCCTAAACTAAACATTCTCCCTTAGAGTCATATCTATGCCTGCTTCTAATTCTTATCAATTACTATTAGACTTAAAAAAGGGGGTGATGGAAAGAGTTGCTTCTTTAAGTATGCAGTGGTCTCAGAGGTAGAATATTTACCTGAAATTGAGGCAGAGTAACAAGCCTTAATTGCTAGAACCAGCTTTCTTCAAGTCATAAATGCATTAATGACTCAATTAATGTAACAGACATTAAAATAATAACTTTACATCTTCAACTTATTTCTAAATAACTATCTGTTATAGACCATGAAAAGTCTGTGAAAACTGTTTCCTTTCCAAAATTTATACTGATCTTCTAAACAGGAAAAAAACCCTATCACAATAAAATTTCTGTCCATAGAAGATATTTTCTGAGCTCCATACAGTTTTGGTAACAATTTCCACTCAGAAGATTGCCTCCCGTAGAATGCTGTGTGAAGCTTGCCTCTGTGGGCAAAGAACACAACCCCTTGGGTGAGAGGCAGGTCCAGCAGGGACAATGTGTGACGAGATTCTTGTATCCTGTGTAAATGTGAATAATAAAAAAAAATCAACTAAAACAATAAGTCCACAACAAAACTGATGGGCAAGATAGTGCTTCTCCATAAAGAATAGTCTTATATTATTATTCAGGGGTCACTTAAAGCTGTCTTTCTTTGAGATTAGGCACAAATTCACTTTCACCTTAATTACTTTTTTTTTATTTTTTACCAGAGATGGATAAACTTCAGTTTGTGAAACCTCAGAGCTGCCCCAGCTTTGTGCATCAGGGTTTTCCACTGGGTATTTAAGGATCATTTCTATCTCAATCTCTGGCTTTGTAATGTTGGCTGTAGGGAGAGAAGAAAAGAGAAGTTTTCTGTTGACTGTATTACAGTAAGGGATGTTTTTTTCAGAATCTGTGCATTAAATGTGAGGCAACAAACTTCATCCAAATTAGCGATAAAAGATCACAAAATATTAAACAAGGAAAGGCTTAAGAAAGGTTCAAGACAGGCACACTTTGACTCAAATGAAATGTTAAGAGGCATAATAGCGTTCCACATCTTAATGATTTAGGCCAGAACTAGAATGTCATCCAGTGGTACAAAGGCAAAACAAATTAGCTACTTTTTTAACACAGATATATTGGACATCAACAGTCCAAGCCTAATTCTTGAGGCTTTGTTTCTATCCCACAAAAGCACAGGAACACGCGTGGAACATGGCAGTTAATGTTAGACCACAGACAAATAAATAACCAGTGACTAGGCATCGGCCTGAAGTTTAGCCAGCTTGACAAGAAAACTACTGAACCTGATGTAAGAAATTCCTCAGTGTGACCAACTGTAGTGTAAGAAGATGCAAAAAAGCCCCAGAAAGCATTATGGGGGTGTGGATACAAAAATGCTGCTAGCAAGGATTTTTTTGCTATTTTCTAAGTCCGTGAGAGACTTTTCTCTCTCACAGAAGAGGTAGCAGGGAATGTAAACAACCAAGCCACCTGCAACCTTGAAAAGTCTTGTTTATGGTATAGTAGAAAAATATTTTGACAATGGATGTTTTAGGATTTTAGCCAATCACCCCCAAGGGGTGGCTGATCCTTTGTCCAAATAGACTATGAAAAGTCTATAAAAGAGTTTGTAAAATTGTTGGGGTCTCCTCCCCTGCCATGGAGCCCTGGGAGATTGGCCCTGGGGGGGGAGACACGGGGTTTCACTGCCCCTGGTCAGTCTCATTTCCCATTGGTTGTTTTGTGTTCCCCGGGGTGGCCAAGGACCCTCGGGTCCCGTGACTGAGGGGTTCCTGAGCAGAGCCCCGGCCACGCGGCTGGAGAAATAAACATCTCTGAAACATCTACCACAAATCTGTCCATATATACTTCGTTTCCACGGGACTCCTGATTTGAAATATGCTTGTTGCAGTAATCCCCGCTGCAACAAACTGGTGGAGGAATGCGGGCAGGACACCGATCCCTGAGGAAGATTCGTGAGTAAAATAACCACTCTAGACCTCTCTCTTCTCATCTTGGTTTGGATATTCTCTCTGGACTATGGAAGAATCGTGGGAAATGGAGCTCTCTGAGCCACAGAAAAAAATGTATCTAGAAGTAAAAGGAATCCTTGAACAACAAAACAAAAAAGTAATGCCACCGGGAGATCTAGAACATTTCTTTATCTGGCTTTTCAAAAGGTTCTCCTATATTTCTCGAGACTTACTTTTTGATATCGAACCTCCTGTCTCTTGTGAGGGGTGTTTCTGGGACGAGATCTGGGATAAAGTATGGGATCAAAGAGAAGCTTTCCATGCATACCTTATAATCAGGGAAGCTCTTGAGGAGCATTTGTACAGTCCCATTACCCCTAAAGCAGAAGATCATACTAATCCCGTGGCTGAGGCCGCGCGGCCGCCATCCCGGGAGCGCATGACTGCAGCCGTGCCGGCGGAGGTGCCTGCGCTGGATGCGCCCAGCCCCCTCGGGAGTGCGCGCCTTATCGCGGACCCCATCCCTGTCTCGGGGTCCCCGGCCACGCGGCCGCGAGTGAGGGAGCGATGCCGCAGGCGCCACGGGTGCCGTGGGCCACGAGCAGCCAGGAACCGGGCATCAGCGTGGCAGCCCGCTCTGAGCACACGGCTCGGAGAGCCCTGCAGAGGGAGAAGCGGCGGTTTCCACAGCGACACGAGAAGCCGCGCAGCGCTGAGCCGAAACCGGGCCACACTCAAAGCAGGGTGGAGTTGGCGGAGCGGAACCGCTCACAGGGCACAGAGCCAGCGGCAATGGCAACGCGGGGCCGTGCAGAGCCCAGACACGCGCTGGAGCAGCGCCGCTCGGAGAGCGCGGAGCAGCCGCAACGCGGGGGCCCGGCCGAGACGTCGGAGTCAGCGAGGCGGCGGCCACGCGGGACCAGCAGCCACGACGAACACGCAAGCACGTGATAGGAGGAGTTATAGCCACGAAAGTCACAGGAACTGTGAAATGGTACAATGTAAAAAACAACTATGGATTTATAACACGAGATGATACAGGGGAAGATCTATTCATCCATAGAACTGCCATTAAAAGGAATAACCCTAAAAATTACCTGCAAAGTGTAAGAGATGGGGAAGTTGTACAATTTGATATAGTGCAAGGAAAGAAGGGTTTACAAGCAGCAAATGTTACTGGGCCTGGGGGTATTCCAGTCAAAGGCAGCCGTTATGCACAAAATTATAAACAATATCCATCCCAGCAATTTCCCTGCTCACAGCCTACTTTCCCCTTTTACCCTATACCCAATATGAACCCCTTCCTAAGTTTACCCTATCCCCAGTTTATTCCTAATCCGTTTTTCACCCCATGGCTTCCCTATACAATTCCATTTCCCTACAATTCCTCTCCGATGCCGAGGGGGGGATGAAAAGAGGGAGGGAAGAAGTTAAACCCTCTCCTGCCTCAGTTTCCCCACAAAGCATGCCCGGAGAGTTCTGTCTCCCTTCTGCCAGCCCTAAGATGTCCCACAGAATCTGTTTGGACATTTAAAGACTCAGGAGGGTGGCTTGTTTTGTCTTGAAACTGTTCTTGTTATCCAGTCATTTTCATTCTCCTTTTATTAAAATAAAACAGGTGAGATGTTGGGGTCTCCTCCCCTGCCATGGAGCCCTGGGAGATCGGCCCTGGGGGGAGACACGGGGTTTCACTGCCCCTGGTCAGTCTCATTTCCCATTGGTTGTTTTGTGTTCCCCGGGGTGGCCAAGGACCCTCGAGTCCCGTGACTGGGGGAGTTCCTGAGCAGAGCCCCGGCCATGCGGCTGGAGAAATAAACATCTCTGAAACATCTACCACGAATCTGTCCATATATACTTCGTTTCCACGGGACTCCTGGTTTGAAATATGCTTGTTGCAGTAATCCCCGCTGCAACATAAAATAATTAAATAAATCAATCTTGCTGCACAATTCCTGCCTGCTGGATCTTCTCTCCTCCTCCCTATGGCTGCGGGACACAGTGATATACCCTAGGGCCTAGGACTGTGGTAATATGGGGGAGGGCTGGATATCACACATGATTAAGGGACAGTCACAGCCAGAAAAGGCATACTTTCACAGAAGCACTGGAGACTTTTGTGGGAGTCAAATTGGCAGTGTCCAAGAAAAGGTCTCAATGAAAGCCTGTGAGGATGTGCTTACCTAGGTAACTGTATCAGAAATTCAGAATTCGGCTATGGATGTAGCAGAACCATGACTATTGAAAATGGGTGCAGAGGAAGTAACAAACGTAGGTTGTCTGGGTGAATAATGAAATGTGTGGGTTGGGAGGGACTTTGAAGATCATCTCATTCCAACTCCAGTGTCGTGGGCAGGGACAACTTCCACTACACAAGATTGCTCAGATCTTCATCCAACCTGGCCTTGAACACTTCCAGAGATGGGGCAGCCACAGCCTCTATGGGCAACCTTTGCCACAGCCTCAGCACCCTCACAGTAAAGAATTTTTTTCCTAACATCTAATCTAAACCAGCTCTGTTTCAGTTTAAAACCATTCTCTTGTGCTTTCACTACATTACTCTGTAAATAGTCTCTCTCCAGCTTTCTTTTAGGCTCCCTTCAGGTACTGAAAGGCTGCAAATAGGTCACCCCAAAGCCTTTTTTTCTCCTGGCTGAACAATCCCATTTTTCTCAGCCTTTCCTCAAAGCAAAGGTGTTCCATCTCTCTGATCATCCTGATGGCTTTTCTCTGGACTCAATCCAGCAGGTTGATGTGTTTCTTGTGCTGAGAACCCCAGAGCTGGATGCAGTATTCAAGGTGGGGTCTCATGAAAGCAGAGACAAAATTGCCTCCCTCAACCTGTTGCCCATGGTGCTTTGGATGAAGCCTGGGATATGATTTTCTGGGCTGTGAGTGCACATGGCCAGGGCAGGTCCAGCCTCTCATCCACCAGCACCCCAAGTCCTTCTTGGCAGGGCTGCTCTTGATCAGTTCACACCTATGAAAAGGAAAGATAAAGGCAGCAAAACTAAGATAGTTCTAGTAGCTACTAAAAATGTAGCAAGTAATGCAGTGATTCAAAAAGCCTGGAGTAGAGCAGGAAACCAAACCTTTTGTTCTGAACATACTCCTGGTCAGAATTTCCCTCTTTGAGTCTCCTAGCAAGGAAAGAAAGAAGGGCTTTTCCTGGATACTAGAGGATCATCTGAGACAAACAAAACTTCCTGGTATCACTGTGTCAGTCCAGACCTGACAGCAGCAGCCTTGGCCCAGCACTTCCTAACAGTGAAACCTTGACAGTTCCTTAGGCAATTATTGTACATATAAAGAAGTGCAATATTCACCCCTTGCAGCCTTTGTTCAAAGGAAAGGCACCACCAATCACACACAGGGAACATAGTGTGTATCAAAGCAGGCTGAAATAAGGGTATGTTGCTTTCACTGAGTGAGTAAGGTGAAAAACAACCAACATAAGTCACAGAATCACAGAATCGTTTAGGTTGGAAAAGACCTCCGAGATCATCAAGTTCAACCTGTCACTGATCCCCCCTTGTCACCCAGACCAGTGCACTGAGTGCCAAGCCCAGTCAGTTCTTAAAGACCTCCAGGGGTGGTGACTCCACCACCCCCTGGGCAGCCACTTCCAACGCTTAAGAGCCTTTTCCATGAGGTAATTTTTTCTGATGTCGAGCCTGAACTTCCCTGGCACAGCTTGAGGCCGTTCCCTCTCCTCCTGTCCCTGTTCCCTGGGAGCAGAGCCCGACGCCCCTGGCTGCCTCCTCCTGTCAGGGACTTGTGCAGAGCCGCAAGGTCCCCCCTGAGCCTCCTTTGCTCCAGTCTGAGCCCCTTTCCCAGCTCCCTCAGCTGATCCTCACAGGACTTATAAATGTGTATCAGAGGCCAACTGCACTTTGGTTTTGCTTGTTCTGTAAAAGTATCAGACTTCTGCCTCCTTTTCTCTGCTGACAACGTTTTACTCATCTGCACTTCAAACTGATTTACCTATCTGCACTTTTTATTGCTGTTTACCATAACTTCTGATTTTAGCCTGCGATAATTCTCTATTGTTACATGCCTATTTGTGATTCACATCTACTTTCTTCTCTATATATATCCATTGCAGCATACAGCTTTGAGGGATTTATCTCAAGAAAAATGCAGTCCCCAGATCAGCATTACAACCCCAGAGAAAGCAAAAATAATAATTCATATCAAAAGTCATGAAGTTAGTATCTGCTATTGATGTTGTTAAGCTTTATCCCATGATACTGAAAGGAAAATTGAGGCTAGAATACTGTTTATTTGCCCCACAAATCAATATACAGAGGCACTTCAGATGCAGGCATGCAGAGCTTTCCCTCTTCAACTAGAAACTTTCATTCACACAGTCCTAAAGGCTATTTCATTGAGAGTGTATTATGGAGATGCAATCAATATGGCCAGTGATACTGTGAAATACTTCTTACTTGTTTCCATAAAAACAGTTGTGTTTGCTGAGCCACGTAAAATATTTACAGCATCTGTCAGAGAAAATTCATGGTTATCCCTGGGGTTGTCTTCAAGACTAAATTAAATATTACAGTCACCATACAACACCCTTAGCTGGTTAGAAAAAAGAACTGTAACAGCAATGATATTGTTTTACAATTATACTTTTTTACCTGCAATATACCCACAAATAAAGAAAATAATCCTAATGTGTTTCATTGTGTATTTTGAACTTCTGCATCTTGAATTTTGTATTTCTTTTTCTTGGTTTTTGGTTTGGTATTTTTTAGAACTAGAGCCTTTCATAACACAGTATTTCTTATGTGGAAGAAAGACAGAGTTCTTTTTGCAACATTAACTTATATTGCAAACAATCTATTCTAGTTTAAGTCACAATCCAAAATGCTATGACTCAGAACTCCTGCATGTGACTGCTACCTCAGCCCTGTGTACAAGCACGGCCCCAGTGAAGCTGCTTTCAGTAGCACAGCACTTACCTGTCACCCAGTGGGACCTGACATTCTTGCATGTTTCACTTAACCCCAAATTCCAAAACATCCACTTACAAAAACGCAAGCCCACATGTCTTCTTACAGCTCAGTCACCTATAAAAACCCTCTTGAGAGACTGTCCAAAGAGGAAGAATAAGATTCAGTAATGAGTGAAATTTCCCTTGTCAGGATGAGAGGAGGCTGAGCATCTTCCAGTCAGACCCAACCTGTTCTTCACTGCCCTAAGAGCATGTTGCTGTCAGTAAGATTCACAGAAAGAAATCCGGCTGGATCTGCAGGGTGAACGACATGCTGCTTTTAAAAGAGAAGCAGTTACACAGTTATAGAAACTTTAAAATATGTGGGAGTTATGTGGCTGGGCCTGCTGCAGCTTCAGGAGCAGTGAGTAGTGAGGGCGGGCAGTGGCACATGACAGAAACTGTTGAGATTTTCAGTGTCCAGAGATGGGACACAGGAGCAAGCCTCAGCCTGGAGCAACAGGCTGTGTGTGTTCACAGAGAAGGAAAGGAGGCTGAGATATACTGGAGACACCCTTCACATGGGGAGGGATGCCCAGTGTGCCAACCTGCCCTGGTGATATCTTGGGACATCTGGTCCTTGCCATGAGACCAGGATCAAGAGTGTTGCCAAAGCTTTTCCAGCCCTTGGACTATTTCAGCTCTTCCATCTGGGCATGAACAGTACTGCCAGGGTTTATTCAGAGCATGTCAAGGGTGACTGCAGAGCACTGGGGGTAAGGAAGAGGTGGGAGGGACTAAGTGGTGTCTCCTGCTGCAACTGAGACTGAGGGGCTCAGCAGAAGTCAACAGATTTTTTAGGACAACACCTGATTTTGTTGCTGGTGGTGCAATCAGAGCATTCACACTTGTGGCTGCAAGTTCTCTGGTCATGCAAAGAGGCACACAATGGCAAAACTGGCATAACAATGCAGACATAGCAAAAACATAGTAAAGCTATGTTTTCATTTATCTTCTTACTGATTTTGATCCTTCGTTTCTACTTAACTTTAAAGTTATTCCATGCTGCAACCGTAAACAGTACTCCAGTGATGCTTCTGGACCAAAGTTGGGTTACAACAGCTGTTCAGTGGTGGAGGGTTAAAGATATAGAAAAAGCCTGTGAGAACTGGGTAACACTTTTTGAATAAAGGTAGTTGCTCAGGAGTCACCAGCAGCAAAGCAAATAAGTGTCAGTGCCAGTTATAGCAGTCACAAGAGTGCTGTGAGTTGTTCAGCATCTCCATGAGACATCATGAAGGAGAGAGCAGATGAAAAGGTAGCAGCTTACACAGACCATATTTGAGTCTTGTTCCAGGAAAAAAAAAGTGTTGTGTAGCCATCTGTGGTTATATATTTTTACCATGTGTTAATCGTGTTGTTATCCATGATGCTGTGAAATATAAGGGGCTTACAAAATAGTGTTAGACCTCAGGGATTTGTCCTGTAAAGAGGAGGACATCTGCAAGGGCCCTCTCAATGGTCTGTTACAGCAATTTGAGATACAAATAGCAATCAGGATATTACCATTGAGACTCCCCCTGAGGCTCACCTGCATTGTACTTGGAAAACCTGAAGACATTCTTGATCTCTGTTCTGAAGAAATATGTCTGGAATGTGAACCATGTGAATCACCATTGTTTTAGGAGAACTGTACAATGCAAGGAAGAGAAAAGAAGTGCCTGCATGGGATGGAGCAGAGAAGTCTCACACTTGGTACCTGTCTCCTGGGGACAGGAGACTTGTCAGAGAGAATATGCCAGCTTATAACCGTGGAAGATGTTCTATTTTATACATCTGGCTAGTGAATCCTCTACTTGACTTCTGCTACAAGGATCAGGAATCCATTCTAGGTGTTGGAGCTCACAATGGGAGTCATTAAATGGCAGCACGTATCCCAGCTGCAGCTGCCACCTTCTTTCTCTAGCTTTTTTTTCTGTGCTAGTAAGTACTCTGATAATCTTAGAGACCACAACAGCAAAGTTTGTATTTGTATATAGCATTTGAATAAATGTTTTCTCTACCTTAACTTCCAAACTCACCTGGCAACCTGATGCCTGACACAACTTCCTTGTCTACAAGGAAGTGGTATGGCATGATTGGCCAGGGGATACGTTTTGCTTCCAGAAAACAACTAGAATGACAGCAGGATAATGTGACTTGAATTTTGCTCCTTCCACATAATATGTCAGAATTCATTCTTGTTTACATCTGTATATCTGTCCCTATAAGGCCCATATTTTCTGTCAAGGGCCATGTTCCAAGTTCTAGCCAGAGTGCAGAGTATAATTCAGGACTGATATGCAGCAAACAGCTAGGAATAAAGAACATGTGATGTACCTGGGTAGTATTTGGCAGAACAAATCTAATCCACCTCTGTGAGAAGAGGAAAACTTTGCAAGTAAAATGTGTTTTTGATAGAAACATGAGAGAGTAGACCATGAACACAAAAAATAGCAGAAATCTTTGGGAAAAATAAAGATACAAGGTGGGATAATTATTTGGGATGGGATGAACAAAAGCAGCAGTTTATTCTTGTCTTACACACATGGCACAACATACAGAACCAGCACAAATAACTTACAAAATCTCATACACCATGCTTCCTCTTGAATAGTTTCTATTAAGTTACAACACCATAACGAATCAGGTATTTAGTTACGACAGATCTCCAGACATGGATAGTCTCCCATTCAAGGAGTTATTATTTTTGTAAGCTACTTAGACAAACATCTTTTTTTTTTTTTACATGTTTAATACAGTACAGTATCCTTAACAGAGTTCAAGATATTCACAATGAGAATTGAATACTTTATAAAACAGCAGAATTTCTCACCTCAGTACAGGCATACATTCGCTCTCCTGCCTCTTTCTGATTTAAAATGTGTTACAAGTCGTCTTTACTCAACTTTCCAAGCTAAGCATTGCTTTAAATTAAAAAAAAAAAAAAAAAATCTATTTACAGTGGTTTTAGATTTAATAAAAATGTCTTTGCTTCCCTTTCCCATTCCATCCCCCCACCCCCAACAAAAACTGCCATTTATCTGGTAGAAATATTAACCCTCAAGCTCCTATATAAACTAAAAAAAAAAAAAAAAAAAATTGACGACGACTTGTTGGATGCAAAATGAAAGATGATCACAGCCCAGCATTAATTCAAAATGATGAAGTTTTATCCCCTAATGTAATATTTTGTGTTCATTGGAGACAGATGATGCCTGCCATCTGATTTCTAGAGATAATTAACTACTTATGGGCCAGCACACAAAAACCTCCATCTTTTGTATTTGCAAGATGCCCCACTCTCTTTGATGCAATCATTTCCAGCTCAGTTCTTTCCTTTATAGAAATTTTAATAACTCTGATTGTGTTATACTGACCTAAACTCTCCCAGTCTCCATTGGATAAAACAATATCTCCCCATATCCATGGTCCCAGTGACATTTCTGGGTTGACTCAGAAGAGTTTTGCTCAGTGATTGCACGTCAAGCCCCATTGAAGCCTGTGGGCATCTTTCCTTTCACTTGGTGGCTTTGGATTTGTTCCGCTTGAACATGGCTGGCAAACTCTAGCCCTTAAGCAGCTAATCAGCTTTCTAAAGAAATAATCAAAAAAGATTCCTCTCCTTTATACATACAATACGCAATATTTTTACATTTAGCATTATCATAAAAAGCATGTTTATGTTATTTTGAAAATGTATTTTTACAGAAATCTATAAACACTGTTGTATCAAACACATTCTCAAAAACTGGAGAAAATACTGACACAAAACCTGGAAGAGCCTCAATGGAATTCTTCCAGTTACTATTTGTCTACTTGCATATTTCATATTTCAGTGTCCTTTCCTGCAAACATAATTTGGCCATATGAGAACAGGTAAAGTAGACAACAAATCCCCAACAGTTTTAAGTAGGACCTAGGTCTGTTGTTTAATGAAACTAGATTGACATTCAATGTATGTTTGGTTTGTTCTAACCTGGCATGCCCATTCTGCTACCTTTACTCGCAATGAGCAGTACCTTAATTCCCAAGTAGTCTCGTTCACTTCAACGGGATTACACGTGACAAATGACGTATGCAAAAATACTGAAAATAGTTTTCCACTTTTTTAACCCTTCTTGTGTCAACAACTAGCATCACTATCTTCTTCTTTATACATATTGTACTTGAACATGAAGTAGGACTAATACTTGCAAACAATTCTGTATCACAAATTAGTGCGCAAACTTTAGGAAATAATCTGCTTATAGTTGTGCTATAGTTCTGACGGCCTAAAAACCTATCTGGTGTGACCAAGACTAAATTTCACAGGTCTAAATGCTTTATTTGTACACTTGTTATTGTTATACTTGACATTTCCTCAACCTGACACAATTTAAGTTTAAATAGACATGTCACACTGACATGAAATCAGAAAGTTATTTTCCCTTACCACCACCATTTTCAGTAGAGTCAGTAATGTACATTAATTCATATAATCAAAGTGAAATGCACCTTCCAAGTGCTTTGTCTACATAATATTGGAGAAATTATAAGGTAAATTTGGTTTCTTCTCCTGCAAAATTTTAAAAATGCACTGAAGTTCATATATTGGTACTGACTGTAATGGCATTCATTACAGTCCAGGAAGTTAAACACAGGAAATTAAACAGCAGAATAAGGTTTTCTTTTCTGTCTCACTATTTTGTTTATTCTTTAATGAAACTACCAAAAAAAAAAAAAAAATAAAAAAGGCAACAACTTTTCTTTAATGAATGGTTAGTGAATGGTTTAAATATAATTGGTGAAAAGTAATTGATTCCAATATCCTGTAGGTTACCTCATCTCAACAGAAATTCTTTTGTATGGCTTGAAATGTTTAAAGTGTAATCCTACCTAGAGAAAAAAAATGCAAGCCATATCTAACCCCAAATTCTAAATATACTGTAACACATACAGTCACCCGTAAAGGAGCCCTTTTAACAAAAAATGTATGTTAACTTGATCATCAATTTGAAATATGCATCTATTTTGGTCACCATAATAAAACAAATTATATATATAAACTTACTTAAAAAATCCAACTGTAAATAATTATATATTATTTTGACTATTAAAAAAAATAGTTTTATACAACATGATATGTAAAGCAAAATGCTGAAAACATGTTCATTCTTTGGGATGATCAAAGTATAAATAAACAAAACTTACAAATAATGATTGAATTTTCATAAAAGAAGGTTTTTTGGTGGAGGGGTAGAAGGAATTCCCCCCCCCCCTTCCTCAATCCCTATGGCTTTTCTAGATCCATCCCCTTCCCTAATAAGCCACAGGTGGGAATTTTTTTGGATATATTATAATAAGGTTTTCTTCTTCTATATATGAGTCACTAATAAGTGACTTTTTCAAAACTTTGAGGTTTATAGTGCTTCAGAATTTACAGGCTACTTAAACTCTAGAAGAATATGAAACTGAACTAATTATGCTAAAGTTTAATGAAATAGAAATTCCGTTATTTACTGTGAAAATTAAGTTACCTTCTGTTCTGATAACTCAATCCAATTTTATTTCAAATCCCCTGCCCCCCTTGAAAAAAAAAAAAAAGTTTTGTAGTTAAAAGCTTGTAATTATATGTAGCAAAGAAAAAAACCTGCTCCTTGCCTATGGAAATATATATAGTTTTTTAAGATCCAACCCCTCTCTAAGCTGCTAACCATCACATAACATATGCCATTTGGCAATTTGTCTCCTAGGATATTCACAAATTTCTTTCCAGTGCTCTCCACCTGTTCCTTCTGCTGAAGATCCCAAGGTTAACCGGCCAATGACCTCATTCCTTGACCCCCTATCTGAATCTAAAACCAGAAATTCAATGCTGATATCATCAAGGCCCTCACAAGGAATGTCAAAGACAAACAATTCATTGAACACTGCATTTGGGGTGCACTTCTTCACATGGGTTTTCTTTTTAGAAATTCTCTTCTTGGCATGGTACAGGTTCACTTTGACATAAGGATCTGCAATGAAAAGAAAGCACAGATCAGCTATTGAACAGTGTTGTTTAGAAATTCCTTGATCTAGTTTATGGAAAATTCCATAATTATCCAATGCAATTACATCACAATGAGTAGATGTTTCAGGTTATTAAAGACGATTCATCTCATCCTTTTTTTTTTTTTTTTCATCTGAATGATCCCCATTAATTTCCCTTTATGGCCACCAAAATTATGTTCAAGGGAGGCAGGGGAGTTTAGACCATGGTCAAATACAGGTGCTTCCTTCATGAGATAAATCCTGTGCTGAAGTTCATTAAACCTAACAACATCTCTACCACATTCAAAGATGGTCTGAAAGTGCACAAAATTCTAATGGTCTCTGAAAAATATGTATCATTACATATTTATGTGTAACAGAAATTTGCTTTTCACACATTCTACAGGTGTATAATCATCAGCACTAATCAGACTCATGAAAAGAAAAGCTTCAGAAAGGAGTGAATAAACTTAGGCTAAGATAATGGATGTGATATTTCTGCTGGGGTTCTACTGAAGTCAATTAACCTGATTAAATTGAGGCCACCAATTGTTATTGAACAAATCTGACAATAAACTTTAAATGTAAGGGTATGTTTGCTGTGGGAGTGTGTATCTGACTTTACACCTGTGCTGTACTACTGTTGAATATGGGAAGGGAAAATGTTCATATTTTCAGCTGTCTACCAACTTCGAGTGTTTGCATTCCTCATAATTATTTAATTGTTGTGAGATTCCCTTGCTATTGTCTTCAGTAATGGCCATATTTATTCTTTCAGAGGGAACATTTTAAAACGGAACCCTTTCAATTACCTTGGCATTTATTCTGTGAAATTGCGGACCTGTTTCCAGGTTCTCATGGTGCCTTGATGTAGTACAAAATCTTTTCTACTGAACCCAGTCAAACATGATAGTTTATGTAAACAATCAGCCAAGTTAATCAAGAACACTTGGATACTTTTTTTAAAAGAAGTACTACTAAAACTGAACAGTATTTATAAATGTTATGTCACAGTTCTCAGACTGAAATGGTTAGATGAGTAAAAGTTATATTTTTCCTTGAACTGACTATAGTCTACCAGAAGTGGGATGTAATAGAGTACCTCTTTGCTTTCATAGTCTATTACCATAATGAACATTTCAAAAACAGGGCTTAATGGAAACACTCACTGGCTTCAAAATTATTGTATGCCATGCAAGCATCAGAAATATCAAAATCAATATCTATCAATGGATTCATACTGGTTTCCATTTCTTTTTAGAGGAAATTTTATGACTCTTACCTCTGACCAGCTACTAGATAAGGCTAGAGAGTTCCAGATTTTTTAGGTCTGTTAGGAGACCTCATCATCAGTGACCAAGGAAATCAAGGAAATTGTAAAAATGGAACAACTTCTGAGTATAAAAATATTCCCCTCTTCTCAAGGAGATTGAATCGTGCAATTTTTTATTTTATCCCACAGAAGCACCATTTCACCCCCCTCCTTTTCCAAGACTACTGTTGGGATGAGGGGAAAGTCACAGAGCAAATTATGACTGTACTGAGTGCGGTATGCTACTGACACACAAATATCTACTGAACCTGGCCTTATTGATGAACAGAAAATAATGAAGAGCTGTTTAAATGAAGTAAGTGTCCAGGTGCAACATGGCTGCCTGTAGAAATACTACATTCCCATTATAGTTAGCAAGGCTCTCCTGGGGGAAGCAGGAAAAGCAAACAAATTTTCTGGCTTTAGTCGTAGGAGGTGCAGTAAACAAGTGTGTAGTTTGGTTGCTCTGTAGGGTCCAGGTGGATGCTGTGACCAGGAGGGCTTTTTTTTATCAAGTTATTTTCCCTCCTGAGTAAACATCAGGCAGGTCTGTTGAGATCAGCTTGCTGTCATGATGCCTTCATGAAACCACTACTGTCTCCTACGACTTTGGGCTCAATTTTTAAAAGTACATATCCTCTCTTTTAGTCAAGTAAATAGTTGGGCTCCATATATATCCTTTCTCTTCCTGATATGTGAAAAAAATTTAGATCCAAAGGAAGATTTAAATGAGACCTGATGGGAGTTATCTACAGCTTTGTTACATTGGGTTCAGGATGGGTTAGCTTTCTAGGTAAATCGCAGTATGAGAAATAGAAAAACTGTATTATTGGCTGCAGTGATAATTATTCAGTGTTTCCCAAAACTACCTCACCTTCTGCTTCTTTCAAAATATCCAGTGAAATGAAAGACTACCGGTTCTATAAAGAAGCAGCAGCAGATGTGGTACTACAGCCCTTTGTTGTGTACTGTTGGTTTTGTGTGGCATTCTTATATATATAGGGCATTAAATTTTATATTGTTATTATGTTATATAGCCTTCTAATGTGTCTTCTATATGCAATTCTAGAATTGGCTTCAGAGGAGGTTCCACTGAATGAGAAATGGCAGCAGACAAGTAGAAGAGAGGATAAAATCTGATCCCTCTTAGTGCACCCCAAGTTTGGCTCATGATAAAGCATGAGTGTGATGCTGCAGCCTCCTCCCAGCACTGGCACAGCTCACCTTTTCACCTTGCCAAATAAATGTTAGTGGGCCAAATTCAACACAGAGGTAAGTGGCTGCTTTTATTCTGAGATAAATCATATGATGATCTCACTCAATACTGATCTTCTACAAATAAACTCATTTTTTGTCATAAATAAAAGCTTTTGGTATCTGCAAACAATATCCCATGCTTATGGCAGATGGGTTCCGTTCAAGACAATCATAAAACTCATTGGTTTCCACTCCTAACAGATGCCACCTTTTCTCGATGTGATTGAAGAACAAATTTGTAAAATACATACCCTGGAAATAAAGCATTGACCTAGATATGAGTAAAATGAATAGGCTGTAAATAATAGAAACACCATTTCTGCATTTATGGAATATTTTTAGTCTTCAAAATGCCACATTTCAGCTGTCTTTTGTCATTCTGTTTTATATTCTCAGGGCATATTCATTATTAAACCATTACCTGATAATCCTGACACATCAGATTTAGGTAGATGCCTGGCTTTTAGAACGACGACAGTGAGTGTGTTTGTTGTAGACTGATAACAGAGAGAGACCAGTAATTCTCCACGCCCAGATGATTTCTGAGGAAATTAAAGGGAAAAAAAAAAAAAAGACAACAAACTATTTATAAGCAATTATATTGACCAGGCTTTAAGCCAGAATTAAGATTTATGGAGTTTCACAGAAGTGTATGTTCAAAAACTGTGTAAAAGGATGTAACACATGGTGCTATTCTGATTTACATAGTGACTATAATTTCTCTCTATAGTAGTTATATAACTTTTCTTATAATTGGTTATTAGACTGAACAAAAATAAATAATAAATAAATGGAAAATGTATGCTGACATGTCATCACTATCTTCAGAGAGTAGAACTGAAATCCTGAGAAAAAAATCTCAGTTAAAAAGAAGATTATCTTAAGCAAAACAAAATTCCAGAAAGATATACTGGGGAGGAAAAAAGTCTAGTACAGGTAAAGAAAAAAATATTCAGTAAAGTATTTTAAACAGGAAGGATTCAAAGTGTCAGTGAAATCTTATCTACTGACACTTTCTAAAGCAGTATCATATACATGGAATAAAGATGAGATCAAAGATTTTCTCTATGATTATTTGATTTGAATTTGCAGTAGTAGTTTATTTCAAAGGGAGAAGGAAGGCAAGAGAAACAGGAAAAGATAGTACCTTATATACCAGAAAATCCTATAAGTTTTCAACAAAAGATCAGTAGCATAGTTATATTTGTTGCCATATTGTGATAAGATTGCAAAGTAACAGTATTAGCTATAAGTATGTTGTCTAGTCAACATTTATTTTATTTGGCAGTATGCTTGTCATTTGAAAACTATCATGTTGAACGTCAATGCACATTCCACTTCCTTAGCAGAGATTTAAGAGATGTTTTTGTGATGCCTGTGCATTTCTGTGGTTCAGCTAGGGTGGTTGTAAATGACCATTACATTCTGAACTGAGACAACAGGGTATGAAATATTTTCATCCCAGTGAAGTCAGGACATTTTGCCAGTGACTCCAGCAAGTCTATGGCTTCTCCCTTACTACCTTTAGTAAAGGTGCAGCCTGTATCACAATTCATGAGAGACAAGGTGTTGAAAGCACCAGTGTGATGCTACAACATCACCAGTATGATCTCTAGCAGGTCCCACTTCCATAACTAAAGACTTCCTTAAGAATGTGCTCTACAACCCCTGTAGTTGTAAGATTTAAGAAAGAATGATGTCAAATAGGAAAGGAGAGGGAGGAGAAAGAAAATAATATATAAATATATTTTTTCTTTCATTTAAAAGCAATTAAAAGCAAATCAATGTGGATTGAATCTGCTTCACCTGGATGGAATGGGTCCACTCAAACGTGCTGGACCAGACGAATAAGAAATTAGAGCTTATGGCATTAGCAATGTCTTTCAACAGGCTTGTTGTAATGTTTTTTTTTTTTTTATTGTATTTGTGTAATGGCTTCCTCACACTGCCATTAGGAAAGCATCTCAGGAATTGCATGCTGAGCTTTTCTGCTTTTCTTTCCAAGATGGCAGCAGCGTTACACAAGAATCATAGCTAACCCTAGCACAACATTTTCAAACTTCGGATAAAAAATATGTTACCCTAACATTTCTTTTGATGATCTCTCTGTCCATTAGCAGCCTTCCTTCTGAGAGTTCAATTCCAGCGAGAGGGATGAGGACTTCTCCAATGACATCATCTCTGGAAAATCTGTCGAAGCTCAAGACCATGAAGTGCAGTGTTAAATCTTGAATTTGGCTGTAGGGGATCCCATAAAACGTGAAAGTTTCATCGAAAGCTGGATCTAAGGTTTTTCTCAGCACTCTGGTTTTCACCTTGTGCTTTTTCTCAGGCAGAATTGTCATTTTGATGTAGGGATCAGAAGTCATTGACTGTTCATCCATTGCTGGCAGCCCACGAGCTTCTTTGATGTTCACTACAAATGCTTTTTTCTCAAAGTTGTACTCTAAGGAGAAAAAGAGAGTTCCTAGCTTGTCTTGTTTATCTTCAGATGACAGGGAAGTGATGGATTTTAAGCTATCAGGGGACACTGAATCCTTCTTCCTTTCTGCAAAGTGCTTAGGAGACGAATTTTCAAGATCTGGAGAGCTCTGCATTTTTGTGGTTGTTTTGGGGAAATTGCCATTTAGATCTCTCTTCTCCAGGTCAAGGTGGAGAGAATTCTTTGGCATGGCTGATTTGTTCTTTGCTTCACTTTTATCATCTGCTCCAAACTTTTTCTTACTGTTGAGATTCTCAGGGTAAATATCAACCCCCTTCAGAACATGGACAAACTTGTATGGAGGGGTCTTATTGGATTTGGAAGATTTGCGTTGGCAGCAGATCCAAGCAAAGAGGGAGACAGAGAAGACAAGGCCAAATGCACTAAAGATGCCAACCACTGTAGGAATTTCATCTGCAAATCAAATAAATAGCAACAAGCACATAAGCAGCAGTACCTTGAATTCTGCGTGATATTTAATAAAGCAATAATTTAGTAAAACAAATTGATATGAGATGGTGATATCAGCAGGGTTGACATACTGGAAGTGCTCTGCATTGTACATAATGCTCGCCACCTGCAGGCAGCAGTGTGCAGTCCCAAATTAAGGCACACTTGTTATGCTATTTTCCATACACGAAGAGTTAGGGAAGAAAACACTATTCCCATCCTAATAATAATCATTGCTCATAATTTCTCGACTGTCTCAACTGTCTGTGTGTAGTTTCTGAGCTTATATGTATGTGAATAATACCAGCTCTCAGCTGGTTTCAGCTTTGGATTTATGGAGGTTTGTTGTTTAGCCAAAACACACTCTGAAATATGCATTACTTATAGATACATCATCTGCTTTTCATAGCGTTTCCTAGAATACTCTATACACTCAATTAACTAATTTTTTATGGTCTGATCCCATAATTGCCTGGAGGTATCTCTTGAAAGAAGTGAGTTTAATTGGAGGTTATAGCACTCAACAGTTTCACTGGGATTTTTGATACTTTGCAGGAGGAAATCTATCAAGAAAACTTAGAATAATTATATACAAAGTGTCTTTTCCAGATGGATGTGACATTAGGTAGTCACATGTGAGTTCAAAGCTGAAAAAATCATGTTAAGTTTAACACTGATAACCACTAAGCTTTACATTTAAGACACTGAAGCAAAGCTTGTGGGGAGGTTACAGAACGGGTCTGTACTTCTTAGGAGCATATAAGAGAAAACATTAAAACAAAATTCTCTGCAGTTTTAATATGAATCCTATACTCACACTGAATAAAAAGGAACCTGAGCAAGTGTTACAACCTCCATTGCCATGTGTCATTATTTACATATGGAGTCTCATTAGCCCTTCAAAGCATGCATCGAAGGGTAAATGAGCACAACTAATTGGAAATCCAATTTTGCCCATAAGTAATATTACTAAGTGAGTTTAAACCTCCCACAATGTAACAATCAGAGCTTAATCTTTATTCCCTGCAACTGTGGATGGCCAATAGAATATTAATGTCATGACATTGTTTATGTATAAAGGCAATTATGTAACACTTCTGTTTCTCTCTGGTCATTCTGGATGAGCAAAGGAAAACTATTCCCCTGTATTACTAAATCAGCTTCATCCAGGGACAAGCTGGGCAGATAAATGGGCTGCCAATATACCTTTGCTTTTTAGTGGGATGATTCAGAAAAAAAAATAGACAACAATACTATCAGAGCAAAGTAGGACATAATGTTCCAGCACAGAAAGGATCAGGCCTGGCTATTAATTTTTTATGACAACAGTCATGTCACTTTCCTGACACCTACAAGCTGTACTAGTCTATATACTTAATTGCAAGGACTTAATGAAATGATTGAAAACCACATATATAACCAAAAAGAATTTTTCCTAACTTAAGCACGTGGCTTTGAGTTTCAAGAATTCCCTGGGCTGCAGAAATTAAGGTATACATGGTATAAAAATAGAAAGCTAAAAGTAATTGAAAACTAATCAGAATACTTTAATATCTTTTAAGAATGGTTTGTACATTTACAATACTTTCTCATGAGCTAATAGACTTTTTATAGTAATGGATATTACTATAATTATGTTCTACTTTAATTCTACAGCTACTGAAAGTAGTGGTAGAATCAATCTGACATTTATTATTAATTATCTTTCTTAAATAAGTAATTAGACAAGCATGATGTCACAAGCGTGGTTAGAAACCTCAAGTGGGTGGCATAGGAGAGAAGATGAAATGGTAACTAGAATGGTTTTCTATTTACAAATAATTGTATCACAACATTAATTTCTTGCTTTTGTCGTAACGTAAATCAATCGGTTAACATTCAAGGCAGTGCATTAATAGAAAACATCACCTACTGGTTCTGGGAGAAGTTATTATTCCAGTTATGTGATATAAACCTGGAGTCTCTTCACCTAAGTCAGTGGAATGATCCTTGAATCAAACCACTGCTAAAGCAAGTGTAATATAGGCTAGACTCAATATTTGTCAAGCAGAGTTCAGAAACATTCCCACTAACTGCTTTTCTGACTAAAGCAACTTATGTATGCTTTTTATAAGTGCACATCCATGATTGTTTCTGAAACTTTGGTACCACACTACATCCAGTGCATAGAAATGACCAAACTGAAAAGTTCACTGTCATCTTTGTTATTCTCAGTGAAACTGGGCTGGTTAAGATGCAGCTGTTCAGCTAAAACCACTGAAATCCTCTTTTTCATCTTCCTAGCAATGTCCTTTCACTTTAACTAATGATTGACCTACAAGAAGAATAAAAGGAATGGCAGTTATTCCAAAAATGACTTGAACAAAGATTTTCTCTGTGGCACAAAATGCGTTTACATCATCTAACTCTTGATGCACGTTACTTGAACAGAGACACAGAAAACAACCCCAAATCTCTCTCATCCAAACCCGCACCTACAAAAAATCTCTTTATCTCTTCCGGTACTTTACTGGGGAGGAGGAACGGGGAGGGAAGAAGCAAGAGAAATTAGGGACAGAAAGCAAATTCACACAACTTCTGAGACCTAAAGAGAACTGGGGGAAAACCGGGTCCCTCCCAACAAGCTGCGTGCTGGGAGGCACCGGGAGGCTCAGCAGAGGCTGCTGTTCTCCCGGGGAGGGGAGGGGAGCACCGCCCGGCCGCGAGTGCGGGGAGCCGGGACTCGCTTACCGAACTGCTGGCGGCTGTCCGCGATCGGAGCCATGTTGGTGGCGAGCGATGTCCGCGGAGCTGGAGCCGCTGTCCGCGGAGCTGGAGCCGCTGTCCGCGGAGCTGGAGCCGCTGTCCGCGGAGCTGGAGCCGCTGTCCGCGGAGCTGGAGCCGCTGTCCGCGGAGCTGGAGCCGCTGTCCGCGGTGCTGGAGCCGCTGTCCAGGATGCGAGAGCCGCCTCGCCGGATGCCAAGCGACCCGCCCGGGACACCAAGAGCACTGCCCTGCTGTCCCCCGGCTCTCCGCTCTCACGGCGCCTGGGCAGCCGTCTTTGCCACCGCAGTTAAAAAAAAAAAAAAAAAAAAATAGTAAAGAGAGGAAAAAAGGGAAACAACAACAAAAACCACCCAAAACCGGGAGACACGAGCAGTGGGGACAGTGGAGGAGGAGGCTGCAAGGGGACTGGAGGAGAGGGGGGAGGGGAACCTTCGGTCCTCCCCTTTGCACACTGATTTGCAACCCCCTTCCTGTTTTGGCTCTTCTGAGTAGCTCCGCTCTGAGACCGAGTACGTGGTTGAAACCCAAATTGACGCAATCCTGACGCTACAGGGCTGAAATCAGCACCTTTCCCGCCTCCCTCCCCCCCTCCCTAGCCACCACACCCTCCCTCCCTTCCTCTCTGTCTCTCTCTCTCCCTTCCTACACCCTCCTCCTACCCCCCCGTCCCTGTCTTGGGATTGAACACACACTCATCGATTATTTTATCTGCCTTGCTGCAGGTTATGAGCTCCCCCACACACCCCTCAATAGGACACAGAGTGAAATGGCAATGTCTGTGATTCAGTGCACCCTCTGAAAGACATGGGTGTGCCTTTTTTTGCCAGGGTATTTATTTATTTAATTAACTATCAGCTGTACAGGTCACAACAATGTGAAAGAGTTATCAACCTGAGACAGTCCAGACACCTTCTCTCCAGCTTCAGGGCACACGTTTTTCCTATGACTGACGTGATACATTTACTGAATTTGAGTCACGAAAACTCCGGGTGTGACTTGTCCCTGTGCATCCTCCCTGCTTCATCCCAACATCCACCCCCATATAAACATTCAGCCCCTACTTTGGAAATCCTCTTGATCTTCCTGCAGGTCTGGGAAAGAGATGACTTTACCTAGATACTTCTGCATTTTACTGGTTTAGATGTCTGTCTCCCAGTGTGAACTGAGAGTGTGGTGGAGAGGCAGGGAGAGTCTGGCAGACAGGAGAAATGGGGGGCGTGAACAGGACAAGAAAGCAGGGCTGCCTGTAACTAGAATGTCTACAGTGTGTAATAAACCAAGCTAACTCCTCGTGAAACAGAGCTGCAAAAGCCAGCACCTGGCATCTGACTCCTCCTGGATTCAAAACGAAGTATAGCAGCCAGGTTTGGAGCTAATTCTTCTGCATAAATGGGAAACAGGTGTTGTTGCTTCTCCAAATAATGAAATCCAGACGCAGACATAGTCTGGCACGGCCTTACTCCATGATCAGCCACTTGGAAGCTAGTATGACTTGCCCCATTTAAAAGCATTTTCTTCCTTCTCAGTGAAGCTCCTGTGATTTTAGAAAACTAAAGTAGGAATGTCATGGAATCATAGAATATCTTGAGTTGGATCATCAAAGTCCAACTCTTGGCCCTCAGCAGAACACACCAAGAATCCCACCATGTGCCTGACAGTGTTGTTCAAAGGCTCCTTGAACCCCCTCAGGTTCGGTGCTGTGATCATTCCCTGGGAAGCCTGTTCCAGCGCCCAACCACTGTTTCAGGGAAGAACCTTTTCTTAACATCCAGCCTAAACCTCCCTGACTGAGCTTCAGGCCATTCCCTGATGCCCTGACACTGGTCACCACAGAGGAGAGATCAGTGCCTGCCCCTCTGCTGTCTCTCATGAGAAATACACAGAATACATACAAAGTTGTATCCAGTGATGGTATCCCTCCTCAGTCTCCTCTTCTCCAGCTGAACAGATCAAGTGCCCTCAGCCATGCATGGCTTCCCCTCTGGATCCTTCACCCTCTTTATAGCCCTCCTTTGGACACCCTCTAAGACCTTCGTATTTTTCCTATATTGTGGCACCCAAAACTTCACACAACATGCAAGGTGAGACCACCCCAGTGCAGAGCAGAGCGGGACAATCTCCTCCCTTGCTGGCAATGCTGGGCCTGATACCCTCCAGGACATGGGCCTGATACCCCCCAGGATGCCCCTCCTGGCTGCAAAGGCACTGCTGACTCATGTTCAACTTGCCACTGACCAGAACGCCCAGGTTCCTTTCCCTGGCACTGCTTTCCAACATCTCATTACCCAGTCTGTCTGTACATCCAGGGCTGTCCCATCCCAGGTGCAGAATCCAAGACTTTCCTTTGTTGAACTTCATACAGCTGGTGATTTCCCATCTCTCTCATTTGTTGAAGTCTCTCTTCAACAGGCCTCTTCAAGAGGCCTCCCTGCCCTTGAGGGAGTTGACAGATCTTCCCAACTTGGTATCATTAGTTAGCCTCCCTTCAAGTCAACATGACGATCTGGTGTAAAAAACACATGCCTCCCTTCAAGTCAACATGACAATCTGGTGTAAAAAACACATCTGAATGAAGTGCCTGATGTATCCTGGGTCTTGAGAGTCCATTGGTTAATATTGTCTATGCTTATCTACTTCTGTTGTACCGTCAGCAACTTGGTCTCCGTATACACCTCCAAAACTGTTGCAGGAACAGCCATACCCACTACCCTAATCATCACTACATCCCATTCCTTTCAATAAAGTGCAGAGTATAGCTTGCCACCACTGTTCCTCTTACAAACACCCAGAGTACGATGAACTCAGGTATAAGAAGACTGAAGAAACTGTTGTAGAGCTCTTTTTTTGGTGTGTTTTGGCAGCACAATTTGATTTGGAATCTTTGGATTCACATGTTGGCAACCAAACCAAGCAAACCTGGCTCAGCTTTTTTCGTCTCTCTGGAAATCTTTATTTCCCTAGCCCTGCTATCCATTTCCCTTTCTCTGTCCAAAATCCAGCCTTTCTCAAAATGTACAGACATTGAAAGTAATCACATTTGATTTTAGACTACATTCCAGGTATACGAGACTCCAGACATGACTGAAATAAACAAAATCCTGAAAGAAATTTGGAGTTAAATGTGTATAACTGGATTATTGGATTATTGTAAATTACTATGTCTGGACTTTAAAAACAAAAGACTGAGAATCAATATATGGTATATCCTGATAGTGCATTTATCCTCTTTGAGCTGGGATAGAGTGAGCATAAATATTATGCTGACACTTGAATTATTGTCAATTATTTTTGAAGCTTTTTAAATTTTTTTTTTATTTTTGAATAAACCTCAAGACTTCCTTTGTTGAAATATACATCATTTAGAGGCCACATGGAATTATAAAAAATGATCGATTCAGATTTTCTTCTGTTTAGTTTCTCACAGGTCCCAGGCATATATAAAAAGCTTTATACACAATATGTACTTTATTTTTATAATTCACAAGGATTATTTTCTTCAGCATTCAGTCTTTTTTCTTTTCTTTTCTGGGACAATGCTGATGAAATGGGGAAGATACAAATCCTTGTATTTTTTTTTTCTCCTTTTCAGAAAATCATGATAGTTCATTATAGGTTTTAGACACCAGTTCAAAACTGAATGGTAATTTGTGCTGTACAAACATGGAGTAGAAAGCCCTTCCATTCATCTCAGTTCTGTGCATGTGTATCACTTTAATAAAGGTAACATAAAAAAGGTTTCACAATAGCAGGTCTCTGTCTTTATAAACTTGGACTGTGTATATACAGAAGCGTATGCAAACATGTCTATAGATATGAAAATAAGTATATTTTTCTCTTTATTGCACTGGTCAGTGACATAGAAAATAACCGTTTTTTTGCATCACACATGAACCTTTTTTATTTAATATGGGACTCCACTTAATGGAACAGAGTGCTCATCACAGAAAATACTTGAGGAGGAGGTGGAGCACTGAGTTGCTGACACATCTTGAGACAGACACACGTTTGCTGCCTGCGTTGTGCAAGCACCATCTAGTGTACGTCTCAGACCCACCAGCGCTGGATGACGAACGTGCATTCCTGTAGGTACTACAAGCACAAGGATACATAACCAGCTCATTGCTGATTCATTGCACTTCTGACAAGTGTCCAGAGAGAAAATAATGTGAACGCTGTGTGTTTCTTAACCAATTAAGTGATGGCCTTTCAGTCCTGCAAAACAGTAATGACTCTTCATTTCTGGGACTGTAAGTTCTTCACATTTCCCTCTGTTCTAAGGCAGCATTGTGTATACTTCCCTTCACTCAGTTTGCAACAGGCTCTTCAGCATAAACTCAAGCTAGGAACTCACTGCCTGGGTAATATTCCCTTCCTTTTCCCAGCAAACAATGATCTCAAACACTTTCAGCTCAGACAGAGAACATTAATAGGAGCTGGTTGAGATTTTGCCTGCACTGAATCAAAATGGATTGATCATCTGGAAAATATCACAGTAGGTGATCTGGCTGACTGTATTACAATGAGACCTTCTATGGTCTGAAAACCAGGTTACTGGTGCACATGCATGTGCAGAGCATCATCCTGCTACTCCAAGAAGAGGGTGTGTGGTTGCTAAGTGACAGAGACTGTACACTTCCCAAAGCAGATACTCGCCAAGTCCCCAAATACACATATGGGGCTGGAAATGGTGGCCCGCCACCTACAAGTGAACTGTCGCTGTTTTTCAGATCCCAAAGCCTGTGTGAGAAGAAAACCTAATCCTTTCCCTTTAAGAAAGAACAAAACCACAACATTTTTTTAAACAAGTACATCCCCTCCCTGATTCCCAAAAGTCAGCCAACATTTAAAAATAAAACTCAGAGATTTATATGTATGAGGTGAATCTGGGAAAATAGCCCCTTTCCATCTCTGTAGAATGTTTCCCTGGAGCTTAGACAGTTTTATATTTTCAAAAATAGCATATAATTTTGAGTTCTGCAGTTGCCAGGTGCCAAACTATAGACATTAATTAATACTATTCAGCACCTATGAAAATCAGGCCCTACAGCCATGCTTACAAAATAAAACCTCAGCAAGAACACTGATATCAGTCCCTCGTTTTGGGAAGTGAAAAGCATTCAACACTTCTGAAAGTCAAACGACTTCAAAGGTATCTACAAAGGATTTAGGTAGTCATACTCTGCTTAATTTCCACTTCAGTTAGCTCCACAATTAGACAGTAGAAAGGGGCCAGCGTCCCTCCCCATCTTATCTCTGAAGCCTTTGACACTTCTTAAATGCCTAAAGGCAAGTTTTTGAGTGCCACTCACACAAAACCCTGGACTTGTCACCTGAAGACTCACCTTGCTGCCTATTTGTCCATATGACTTCATTTCCCTAGGTTGTTACTGAATTCATCTGCACGCATTTTAATGTTCAGTGCTACAGTGTAATACTTTGGCATGGCTTCCAGTTTCTGCTGCAGAATGGTGTATGCTTTCTGGACTGTATTTACCAGTCCCATATGGCTACACCAGATATCACAGAGCTTCCAAAATCGCACAAGAGGTATGGATTTTGGTAACTGAATCATCCTCTAGCACATGCACTTCATCTAAACATCTAATTTCAGGCCCGCAAATCTAGAGATGAACTTTTCCTTCTCTGGGACTTGGTCGAATTGCTTCTGAACATGTGTCTAGAGTCACTGAAAAGCCCTAAACTTTCGCACAGAACTAGTGACTACAAGACAGCATGAACAGGACACCTCTACAGACCTGGAGCAGCAGCAGAGGGTGGGGTAGAGGTGCCTGCTGCAATGGTTGGTCTAGGCAACCTGCCTCAAATTTCATTATACTACATCATTTAAGCAGCTGAGGAAATCCCCTATCTCAGCTACAGATGTGTAGAAGTGTAAATTAATGCTTTCAACATGAAATTCAGTCATGCTCCAGGGATCACTGGAGCAGGTTGCCCAGAGAAGTTGTGGATGTCCCGTCCAGAGAGGTCTTCAAGGCCATGTTGGATGAAGTTTGATATGGTAGTTTTAAGGCTGACCTCCATTCCTAAGGCTTTATGAGGAGTCTACAGTTGCAGTTGCCTTGTCTCACTAGAAAAAGAAGCAAACAAGTATTTTCCTTCTCCATAATGGCACTGTGTAGACCAGCATCTTGATAGGATTTTAAGACTGAGTGAAAGATACAATTTCAATCAATTAGAAGTGACTTTTATATTGAAGAAGCAACATTGGTTGTTTGATTGGTGACAAGGATCTTCCACAGATGAGCAGTACTGCCATGCCTTCAGAATTGGGCCAGCCTCCACAATGTTTTGCTGAGCACACAATGGAATTTATTTTGTTTTCCTTTTTTTCATTTTAAGACATCCCTGCAGTTCTACATGGTGGATGAAGAGAGGGAAAAAGCTCTCACTCTTCCCATTAATTTTTTTTTTTCAGATTGATTTAAATCCTTATGTACTGAAACTCACAATCTTTCCAAAGTGCCTGTAGATCAGGTCTCTGGGGGTTACTGGCACATTTGTGTAACAAGGTGTCAAAAAGCAGACCTTGGTCTTGGAAGCAGCAGCTACTAATGATCCCTATGACATTTCTTACTTTATTTTTTTTTTTTATTTTTAAGATAAATTTTCCCAGGCAATATATCACATCAATTGACAGTTTTATTTTCTTAAAAGCTAGATTCTGCTGGTCTTAATGTGTAAAGGTTCATGTGTGAGCTGGTAAAATTACTGTGCCTGTACCTGTTTTATAGGTTCTGCAGTCTAGGTGAGTCAGAACAACTCTCACACTTTCAGCCAGATCTATAAATACCTCAGGAGATAGAATACTCTTTAATATTAGTAACTTCTGCCTGTAGAGGAAAAGAAAATTTCATTTCCTCTTCAAGTAAAGGTTTTGATAACAAACAATGCTGAAAATAGGAGGCAGAATCAGAATCTTATTTTTGTCATGGATCTCTTTTGCCTGTTACTTAGCACTAGCAGTTGAAGTATAACTCAAATAAAGAAAAAAATGTTTCACTAGAGAAGGACAGGCTGAGATTTTGGAGAAGTATTATGGTATTAGAAGGCTCAAATTAATTTTAAGTTCTTACCTAATTAATTCAAATTTCTTTAGAAATTTCAGCCTTAATTGACAGAGAGGCCTTTTATGTTTTTATTTAATTAATAAATATAAGGACTGAAAACTATGCAAACCCAGAGGTTTAAGGCTTAAATCTCACCTAACTCCAGTTTCATGAACTTTAATATAAAATTCAAGCCTTCAAGTCCGCGATGGACTTACATTTAAGACTGAACCTCTTGCAAAACCTTAGAACAATAAGGACATCCTGTAAAATGTTTTCTCATCTGGCCATGCTCCAGAATGCTTGCTCTGCTATATGAAGAAATGAGGTAAGTAGTCAATTTTTAACCCCTGTTCACCTGTTTTGTATCCTTTCCTCAGACATGACTGATGGAGCAGGCACCAGACAAAAGCATCTAGAGAGCCGTATATCCTTCTAGGATATCAGACATTACAGCATTCCACCAGGAAGTTCAAAACTTCCTGTGCACCTAATTCTTGCGGAAATATCCTGATCAACATTCTTTAAAATTAGAAATGGACCTAATGATAATTTGCCAATGTAATACTTTTCTGGGTCAGAAAATAAATATGCAACATGGGTTGCATGGGAAGACAGGGTTTAGATCAATCCTCAAAGGGTGGAGATGTACTTTCTCATCTTCCTTCCAAGCCCTTCTCTATCACAGTACCAATGGCAGCTGAATATTACAGGAGCAAATGATTCATTCCAGCAGGAGGTTCAATGTTTAAAGGCTCAAACCCTGGAGAAATTCTCTGAAAATCAGACTAAAGGCTCTGCACTACAGAGGGAATTTAGCAAGGGCAATTGATGCAATATATAACACTTTCTTAACAGTGCCTTTTGTCTGGTCTTTAAGGATTACATGGTACAATTCAGCAAAGGTATTACCGTTAACATTTACAGAGTTTAATTGTGGAAATGCTGCAACGTTTACTTTTCTGTACAGAGGAAACACACATAAACTGGAGTCACAGTAAAAAAGAGAGGAAGGGAAGGAAAAAGAGGTTTTTTAAAGATAAAAACCCTGTAAAAATCCATATCTAAAAGTAAATATTTGATCCCAAATATTCTGCCCTTAGTGTGTGTCTTCATCAGATGTAAAAGCTCTGACTGAAGTTCTTAAGGCTAACACAATACAATTTAAGCATGCAAATTAATATTACAATGTGTGGAGCTTAGATTTAAAGATCAAGTACTCCCAAAATTCATTGAAAATCTGATACCATACTGTTACATATTGCTCTCCATTCCAAGTGATGTTTCCCCGACACAGTGTGTGCTCTTTGGGGAAGAGAAACATATCAAGTAAAAAATTGAAAAACAGTGTCAGTAAGATCTAAATTTTTTAAGGTGGGGTGGGGCTTCTGCAGCCACTACAGAAATAAATGGAAATTGTAGATGAAAACCAAGTGCACCATCCAGATAAAAGCATTTATGAGAAGTACTTTCATTTAACTAAATATAGCATTAGGATTTCTGAGCCAAATTATTTCTACATCCGTGCTATGAAGTTTGAAGTATATGTGAAGTTTAAGTGATCATCCTGGAGCTCTCTGTTTCTAATCCATACAAATCTGCCAAATGGTGAAGGGTTCAATTCTTCTTCTGTGCTGGAAGAAAGTGGGTACCTTCCTCCCTGTCTGCTTTTTCCCACTATACATCCTGTATGTTGATGGATCCAAATCATTCACATTCTAACCAGTAACAGATAGAAATGAACATTTACTCTTCAATATGTCTGTAGAATTCTCTAAAATGTGATTAGGATAAAATCTGAAGCCTGAATTTGGACAAATTTTATTGCAAACTAATTCAAAAGCAGAACACAAGGAGGGAGGGAAAAGGAAAGAAGGGAGGAAAAGAGGTTGTTCAGCTCTGTAGGACAGCAGGGATGAAAAAAATTAATAATGTAGTGATGCAAGCGGCTGACAAGCCAAGAGAGGAATCTACGACTAGAATTCTGCTCTGCTGAATTTGTGCTTAATATGGTACGCATCACATCTCGAGAGCTGCTTTTGTTAGAGATCCTTGAGAACATGAAGAGTGCTCGATACAGCTTTCACTTCATGCAGATAAGTTTAAAGGAACCAACTGCAGTAATATTAAAAAAAAAAAAAGGAAGACAGACAAAACAGGAGACCAACAGTCCAGACCTTTTATGTTGAAATCTAGACAATGTTTGAATTGCTGACAAGCATAAGTAAAGTTTTTTTCTGTATTTTCACACAAGATTCTGGGTTAAGAAAGTAATTCTGTCAGATGCAAATACATATTGTTAGAAAAAAGGAACAATACATTTTTTTGCATTCAATAAGAAGTAGCAGAAAATAACTTTATGCATTTTTTGTGGTTTTTCATTTTCATAAGCAGCAGATAGAAAATTACCTCCATTATTATGCCATCAAACAATTCCTAGTGTTTCAGTGAGCCATCTACTTTACATTTTTGATATTTACTAACATCCTGAATAGAGAGATTCAAATTCTCCTAAATTTTGCAGTATTAAAGAACAGTTCAAATAATATTTTTGAATTTTTTTATTAGATTGTAAGATTTGGAAATGTTCATAGGCTTACCCAGGTTCCCTGAATTCTTTTCAATGGGATTCTCACAAGGAGAACCTATATTAATAAAATTTAGTGAGGAAAATTCTTAATACTCCTCTTGCAATTTAACTAGTAGGTAGACAAAAACCTCTTAGCAAATCTCCAACACTACTGTACTCAATATTCAGACATGTTGGAGTCCAGGTTATCCATGTCGTGGATTTGCTCGTCTTGTGCATGTTTATGCACCTCAAAACACTTTATAAAATTACACCCACCCAGAGGAGCTTCAGCTCATTCTGATGGGTGTTGCAAGGTGTCCCACAAACTGACACTTTAAGAAAAGAGCAATATTTCAGTGGAATGACATAGCTGAGAAAACACAACAGAGATTTTGATTACAGGAACAAAATATGATTATACAAACCACAACCATCAAAAGCTGTAATTAAGTATATGACACATATTGAGGATTACACATCAGTACAGATTAATCTTGGCCCTCCAGCCTCATCTTACTTGCTTGGCTCTTTCATGGAAAGCTTCACTTTCGAATTAAAGTAATGGAAGCATGTTCTCTGTCTAATTGGCCATATGTACATGAATTCTGCTTGGCATGGTTTCCCTAAGGAAATTCAACAGAAACTGAATTGTCTTTATCTTTCTGGAAAACAACGTGACACAGAAAATGTACTTCCTGTTGCTCATAATGGAAGTCTTTCCCTCAGAAATCTCCTCTTTCCAATGGCAATCAAGTTAAATAAATGAAAAATGATAGCACAATTGTCCACTGTAAAATCTGTTTACAGAGACGGATGTGACAGCAAGATGTAGTGTTCCAGGACCCACAGGAAATTTGCAGAAAAAAGTATTCTTAGAATAATTTAAATGCAAGCGTATGACCATGGAATGTTACTCCTAGATGATATGAATACTAACAGGACAGGGTTAACTTTATGGAAGTCAGTGGAAAATCATGACAAGGAGCATGAGGAAGACAGAGGAGTGGGGCTGTGCTTGGAATTTGTTTGGCTGTAGGATGTAGTAAGAACAGACGGAATATAGTTGTAAGTTGTAGACCAGCAGGCAGTAACAACCTCCTGCTGGCACCTTTGTGACTGACTGTGATACTACTGACACCAGTTCCAGTCCCACCACCAAACTATGGGATGGTATTCTTCAAGGACTAGTTGTGTATTTTGATTTGAGAAATCAGTGGAAACTAAAAAGCAAAGCACATGATCAGAATCTGCAAATTCTTAGTATCTTATTAAGGACCCCCATTTCACCAAGGTAGCAAGTAGACACGTTAAAAGTAAACACATTTCTTCAGAACTGTCTTCTTAAACCTCTGCTTCTAAATTTCACCCAAATGTCACTTCAAGAACCCAAAGGTTTTCTTAAATGCCTGCAAGAAAAATTCAGGCCATCAGTCTGCCCTAATTCAGTGTCCCACACCAGTCCCAGAGGGCTCATGTTTTCAGACTTCTTAGTACTATATAGTAGTTTATGTTTTTTAAAGCACAAGCCCTAGTTACTTCAGCCTTGTTGCCATAGCTCAGCTCCACTGCGTTTCATGTTTGAAATCATACTTAGATGATTGAAGTGATGTGCCCACCATCATATAAGAAAGCTGTGGCAGATTCAGTGAGGAAATTCTCTGGGGCAGCAATCAAATTCCTTAATACTGAAAATGTCCAACATTTTAGTCTGATTTCCTAAGGGGGTGAACCTGATGTGATGGCATCTCTTCTGTCTCTGTGACTGATTCTTTCTGTCGGTCCTCTTTCTCACAATAACTTTGGATCCGTCTGGCTGATATCAGCCAAACTGGACAGACGAGTAGAAATCTTAAAGATATTAAAGTACTCATGACTGAGATGTACAAAAATACTGCCTAAGGATTACACGTGCCTGCTCAAAAATATGACATTCTGCCTGACCAACTCAGCTGCTAAGAGGCAAATGACCAGTCACTCTATTCACTGCACTACCCGTAGTGCTTCTTGTCTAACAGACAGGCCAAAAAGAAACAGGAACATGGAAAATTATTGGGAAGGAAGTAGATGGTCTTTGGCAAGTAGGATGCATAGGGCAGAAAAAAGGTTGGTTTTGTGGAGGAGGAGACAAAAGTTCTGCCTCACATTCTGAAGGAGAAATCTTTATTAGCCTGTCATATTTTTAAACTCATAAGAATGGAGCTCTAGAATGAATGGCCAGAGAGAGGTAATAGGACAGTTGGAGGATCTCAGTGAGGAAAACACTGGATGGTAAATTCACTCATTTTCAGAAATCACAAAATTCACCTGTCTGCTGTCACTAGAGATGTCCTAAACACAGGAGGAGGAAAGGAACAGATTTTGTGCCTCATTGCTCATTAGGAATTTTACACCTCAAAAAGAATTTGTCCCCAAGTATATTTTTGACCACTAAGAGTATGTCCAATATTCTGGAAATCTGTTCATAAAAGCTTTCATGGTATTTCTTCCTCCTGTTTTTCTGCAGGTCTGCAAACATGTGAGTTCACTTTACAACCTTCAATTAATTCTGTTTACAAGCTCACTAGTCATCAGTCCCTCAATCCAATGCAAACAGGACTTCATTAAGTTTTCAGATTATATTTTTTCCTTTTCAGGCTTCAACTTTGTTTACTATTTTCCTTTCAGCTTTTGAGATCGAATCCTACTAACAGCAGTCTGCATTATTCCATGAGCCTGCTCCCTAGGATACATCAGTTTTCTGGAGCAGATAGGGAACCCATGTACATAATTCCATCATTAAGTAATTCCCAGGAAGGGACTGAATTAAAGTGGCTCAGTCAGTTTGCTAAGGCCAGATCCCTGCCAAATGCACAGCCTGTACTACAACACACAGCTGTGAAAAGAAAATGATTGCATTATTATGGTTTTAACTGTGAGTTTTCTGGGAACAAAACAGAAGATTGTTTCTCTAGCTTGCCTATAATAGGAGCTATTTGAGCTGTTTTGGCTAAAAAATTTCAACAATATTTTGTGTGGTCTAGCTATGTGTTCAGTCCATGCACAAAACACCATATGTACATAAAGTTTTTTAGTCCACAAAATTATGGGTTTGTAAAGTTGTGAGCAGCTGTAAACAAGGTCTTAAAATGCGTAACATCAATTGTACTTTTTAGCAGGTTACTAAGCTCTTCTGGAAAAAAATATCAGCTTATTAGAAAATGTGGAATTTTGGCAAATTTCTTCTGGCAGATTTTTTTTTTTTTTTTTTTTTTTTTTTTTTTTTTTTTTTGTATAGTAGAGCTATTGCAAAGCAATATAAAAACTCAAGCTAACAGCAAACAACAGCTAATTGAAGATTTCTAGATTTATTGACTGTATGATGACACATGCTACACTTTGGGCACTTCTTTTCCAAGAACTTCATGAACATTAACCCCCATGGGACTCTATGAGCAACACATAAAGATGCGTCTATGAGTCAGCTTGCTTCAACATAAATGTCATTTTCAACATCCTAGAAATCTGAGGTGTGCATGACACAGCACTTAGGAGAGACCTAAGCTTTTTTGGAGTGTAGCTGGAGGCATACGTACATAAACCCCTAGTACATCTAAAATGACAAATGACAATTTGACAATTATGTTCAAGTACCCATATTGTGTCAAGCAATAGTTCAATTATCTCGTATGCTGAGCTCCTTTCAGGAATGCAGCTGACTGTAGAAACAACTGCTGATTTGCACTGGTCATCTTAGGATCTGAACTGATTTTTCAGAAGATGAGATTTTCCCTTCTGATAACAAAACCTGTGGAAGAGAGCCTAAGTAATTGGACATGTGAGCTGAGGAAGAGAACATTAAATGATGCAATTTTTATGATGATTTCTTGCCAATGTCTCAGACTGAAAGTCACCTTCAGATTTCCACAGTGTACAGTGGTGAAGCCTCTATAAAATTTTATGACACACACTATACTTCAGGTACACTATTTTTCCAAATATTTCCCTAGAGTTAACACTTCTGAGACTCTATTAGCAACAGATAAACTAGATTTGAGAGCTGTTCTGCAAATAGAAGAGGGCTTTTCAAAGTCTAACAAAACTCATTGTCTTTCAGTAACCTTTGTCCAGGCACAAATCTCTTTCCCAGATTTGTGCCTTCCCAGAGCTATTCAGTGGCAGCTTATCAAAGGAAACAAAGAAAATTAATATAACTTTGAATAGGACCCACTTCTAGATGCAGATTTCAAAAGACAACCTGCCTTGGACTTGCAAATGAAATAAACTTTAGCCAAGGGATATTTGAGTGGTTTGAAATCTTCTCATGCCAACCAGAAGTCACAGAAAGAAGCTTATGGGATTCTGGAAACAGAGGACAACAGTCCCAAATATCTGGAACAAGTAGATGAATAATGTCTGAACAGAAGCATCAGACTCCAGAGGAACTGTACTTTGGAACATGATATTTGTGGTCACACTACAGTGACCTCAGTGGCTGGAGTGGTAAGAGTGAATCACCAGCTCATCATCATCATCCCTCCGTTTGAGGGTGTGCCAAACCTTTGTCGAGGATGGTAGCATGACTAATAGCAATCATCATAAGAAAGTATGTCATCACCTTGTACAGCCTGCCAAAGGGTAAACAGAGCTTCAAAGACTGCAATTTCCCTGTTTCCTCCAGACTTACCGAAGACTGTATTCTATTTAAAGAGAGTGAGAATGACCTTGGGGACACAGTTTTGGAAAAGATCATGCACGCCACAGACTGGTTAACAAGCGTAAACTTCACTTGCGTTCAGACTTGGATTTTCAAGTGGCTCTCACACAAACTTGGGTCTACCCCATTGTCTACATTTGATATTTTCCAAATGGATGGAAATTATTTCATGTTTTCTGCACGTCAGCTGGGAGATGCCATCTTTTTGCACAATGTGCAACATAATATATCATATATAAATGAATATAAGCTGCTTTCTGTTAGTCACCTGAAATGAAAATGTTCCTTCTCTTTACTAGGAATCTTATTTGTTCTGGGTATCCGTTGATATTTATGGAATCAATATATAATTTGGTATCAGTGTATTTAATCATAATCAGCCTGAGTGCAGTGTTTAGCTGAACATATAAAATGTACAGTAATGACTTTAAAATGTTTAATTTAAGAATCTCTGCCTCTGTGCATATGAATCAGAGACCTGTGTTCAATTATTGATAGTAATTAGAGCACAGAAGCAGACAAACAGCATCTGGTGACAGGAATAATTTCACAGCCTAGCCCGTATCCAGAGTCTCATTTGGAACCAAAGTAAATGCATCACTGATTGATTCCTTGCAATCTATGAATTCATACTGCGGTTTCTAAACAACCCTTTGGAACCTGTCTCTCATTTTAGAAGTCCTGATAGGTTTATACATCTATGTGTAGAACAGATGTGGCACGGGGGTACGGTTGGTCAGGTTTCTGAATGTAATCAGAATCAGAAAATTATACCTAACTACTTCTCTGTTTTCATTCACGCTGTCTTGTGAATGCTAAAACTTCAATTATGTATAGGAATTTGAGTCTCAGATTCAGGGAATTAAGGCACAAAACCATTCTGGTAAATATTAAATGCGAATTTTTAAGAGCAAATTGCCAAATACTGCAAACTAAGTTACAAACAATTTTAAGAGAAAAGGTTTTGATTCTGTAAGTACTGAAACCTAACAAAACCTCTTAAATAAAGAACTTGCATCATAGATAAATTGCCTATGTTTCACAGGGTTACATTGCCTGTCAACAGTGAATAACCTGAAAAAGTGCCACACCGTTCTGAAAATGTCATGAAAGCAGAAAGTTTCAAATAATTAAATACGGATATAATTCATCTATATTGGCTAAAATCTAATAAATTAAAGAAGCGGCCATCAAATTCTTGTGAAAGTTTGTCAGTCCTCAAATATTCTTAGGGAGGCACAGACCCCTTGAGAGTGAACAAAAAGTTGTCTGTTCTTTTGAGCAGCTCTTAGAAGGGTGCCTTGAGTATTCATGGACAACAGGCCAAGAAACACCACTGGAACCAAGAAAATAAATCCTGTGTTTTTCCACTAGTGCTAAGAAGCTCCTTTTGGTCACTCTGAGATGGTGTTAATTTTCCCCATAGCAGTCCTCCCAGTGCTGTGCTGTGCATTGGTAGCTGGAAAGGTGTTGGTGTAGCCAAAACCAGTGTTTTGGCTACTCTGAGCAGTGCTGGCACAGCACCAGTAACATCTCTCCAACAACCCCCCTCTACCAATATATTGAGGGTGGGCAAGATCTTGCAAGAAGACACAGCCAGGAATGCTGACCCAACAGACCCTTTGTTGTCAGCTCAACAATAAACATTGCTTCTCTTGAAAGGAGAATGAGGATGCATCACTTCTTACAGCATTTGTCTTCTGGAGCAACTGCCACGCATGCTGAATCCTGGGATGTGGTTGGACATTGCCTGCTGACGGAAAGCACAGAACAAATCTTTTGTTGTCACGGTATCCCGCAGTGGTAGGGAGGAGAAGAGAGATCCAACAGGCAGGAATTGTGCAGCAAGATTGATTTATTTAGTTATTTTACAAAGTCTTTTATAGACTTTTTTCTTCATAGTCTAATTGGTCAAAGGATCAGCCACCCCCTGGGGTGATTGGCTAAAATCCTAAAATACACATTGTCAAAATATTTTTCTACTGTACCATAAACAAAGCTCTGCAAGGTCACAGATCTTCATAGTTTATAGAACTCTACTAATATCTTCCGTGAGAGAGAAAAATATCTCATGGGACTGGAAAGAAGCAAGGAAAATTCTTGCTACCAGCATATTTGTGTCCATATTTTGTCTTCCTTTTCTTTCACATATAGCTTCTGTTTTATTAAGCTGCCTTTATCTTGACTCATATATTTTTTTTCAAACATATTTTCTCCTCTCTGTCCAGATGAGGAGGGGAGTAATGGAGTGGCTGGTTGGGGAGCTGGTGTTCATCCAGGGTCAAACCACTAGAGAAACACCTGATGAAAGTCTTCTGTGTCTCTCAAGGAGAGTCTAGCTCCCCACCATAATGAGTCTGCATTATACAGAAACACTCGTAAGAATTTTCATCACACAGGAGTTATCTTGAGAGTCTAGGCAAGGTTTTGAAGTGGTTGTTAAAATTCATCAAAACGCAGGATTAGGGCTTATACAAGAGTGTTTCTTCCCCCTCATACATGCTGAGACATACTATCACTTGTGCTGTTTTTACTATTCTTTCTTCTTAATCTGCCTGAACATTGGTTCTCAGGCTTTGAGAAGCTGTTTTTTCATATTACTCCGTAGGCAAGCAGGAAGAAAAGGAAAAACAGACACACTATTTTCAGTAAGACTGCACAGAAAGCAATAGCAGCATAGAATTATTTTTTCCAGTAAACAAGATGGAAAGAGGTAGAGAACCATGACTCATGGACTGGCACTGCCTTTCAGTCAGAGCTAAGAAAAATTATTAGTCTGATTCAAAAAATATTAATATTAGTGTGACGTCAAAAAGGTGATCAGAAGGCTGGATCAGCTCTCCTATTAAGACAGGCTGAAAGATTTGGGGTTTTTGAGCCAGGAGAAGAGGATGCTCCAGGGAAATCTTGTGGTGGTCTTCCAGCAACTAAAGGGGCTACAAAAAAGATGGGGAGGGACTTTTCACAAGGGTATATAGTGATAAGATAAAGGGTAATGACTTTAAACTGCCAGAGGTTGTATTCAGTTTAAGTACTAAGAAATTCTTCTGTGTGAGGGTGGTGAGGCCCTGGCACAGGTTGCCCAGAGAGGCTGTGGCTACCACATCCCTGGAAGTGTCCAAGGCCAGGTTGGACAGAGCTTGAAGCAACCTGGGGTAGTGGAAGGTGTCCCTGCCCATGGCAGGGGGTGAAACTGGGTGATCTTTATGGTACATTCCAACCCGAATGATTTTATGATTCTATAAAATATATATTGTTCTTGCTGAAACCAAGGTTGTTCTACTTTACCAGAAGAAATATAACTTAACCTACTCTCATTCTGAAAGCACTGTTTTTCACTCTTATGGGGAGGGGAATGAAGAGGGAAGCTGAAGTTATCCCTATGGCATCATTAGAAGGAAAATCACACAGTCTAAAGTACCCATTTATGTGGTGGCAGCATCACCATTGGGGTTCTTCTCCCTGTGGAAGGGAGACAATTCTCAGTGTCACTGTGCATTGAGTCACCACTGCAAAACTGAGGTGTCCTGAGCCTCTGTATAGGGTTTAAACAAAAACAAAGTTTGTCTCATATTTTAATGACTCACAGCAGAAGGAGAGAAAGGAAAAGAACATTCTTCAGTCAAGATGAAAGACATACAACTTTGTTGATTTAGGTGGTAAGGAGTGCTGTGGTGGATAAAGGTATGGCTCAGATAAATTGATAAATGGGTATCTTTGCAAAGAAGTTAAAGAAATGGTAGACAGGTGATTTGAGAAAACACGCTCTTTTTTCATTATTTAGTAGCAAAAACCTGCATGCCCTAAACTTGTAACTACCAAACAATGCTGCTTCCCTAAAATGTGAGACAGTTCCCTCACTGAGAAATCCTGTGCTTTACACTGCACTGTCTCTCTCTGTCATGGCTGAAGGGGCAAAGAATGGTTATTTCACAATATAATAGCTTAAGAATAGATGTAATGAAAAAAATGCTGATATTTCTGTGTTGAGAGGAGAAAAAGAAAAAAGTTACAGTGACCACGCGTGAAAGCCTGAGAAATGCACCCTGGGAAATGTAGTTTTATATTAATGTGTAGGACAAGTGATTTCCAATATTCTGTACATTTTAGAGATTATGCAGTTTTTAAAGAAATGTATCAAAGAATGGCAAACATCTTAATAAAAACAAACAAACAAACAAACAAAACCTAACACAACCATCTTCATTAACACATTAGTAGAACTTCAGGTTCTTTCATTATATCATTCTCATATTGTGCTATTTCCTGCACTGGCATGAACATGTTATTGGGTCTCTTACGTATCTTATGTACATTCCATCAAAAACACTTACCTATTTTTTAAGCAATTAAATGAAAATTGAATCTATATTCATGCTTCTTCAACATAAAAGGTTTTCCTTAAATTATTTTTTACTAGAATAGATATTTTCTGAATGTTGATAAATGCTGTGATTTGGAAATTTCACCTTTCAGAAATAACCCACAACAAAATAAATTACATACTTACTACAAGAGACTTTATTGAATTGTTACTTTATTTCATACTCTTTCAAGTTTTGGTTAAATTTTCACTGTGGCAAATTTACACTGCTCTAATTAATCAAAATCAGTTCCTTCTGCTGTTAGAATACAAGCAAACAATGCATCATTAGCTAAAAAACCGCAGCCAACCAGCATCCGTGTCTTCAGGTTTTTTACCTTCAGCTGTGACATAGAAGATAGTCAACTTGTTCACCAAAACATTTTCTCTTTGCTTTTTGAGGTCATGAAGAAGATATTTTCTCTACCTGTCTACTCAAGAGCTGTATTTCTTGGGATCTTCAATGCCACTTGAAAGCCACCCTTGGCCCAAGCTCTGGGTCTCCACTGAAGGGAAATAAAAAGACCTGTGAAGCTCCTTTGGACTTTTGGAACTCTCTTGTGAAGCTCTAGATACTCTCCCCACCTAGCTGTACTTCATCCTTACGTTGCTGGAGATCCTAAAATGTGAAAGGGAAGTGCTGCTGCGAAGTTTCCCTCACATTCTATGATCCATAACAGGTAATCTATTATCTCTCTTCCAAGACTAACCTGTCAAACCTATTCCAGTTTCTCCCACTTGGCACCTTTACATCTTCTCTCCGTTTACATCCGTTTCTGCTTAGTTTCATTCCTGTAAGCCACCAATACATTAGTGTAGCCTTGCTTTCTCCTCTTCTACCCAGTCAAATCAATCTTTTCTACACAATTTTTTGTTCTTTTCCTTCTTTCCTACATTTCTACCCTCTTGCATTTTCCAGAAGTAAAATTCAGAATGGATTTTAGCAATGCACCAACAGTTGTTTTCTGATAATGTTTTTTTCCTGTCCTTAAAGACGTGTGGAATATGCAGCTTGGCACATGTGCTGCTTGCCTGCAAAGGAGAAATCACCTGTCTTATTACAATAGCTGGAACACAGTAAAACTCACTAATTAGAACTTCTTCCCGTTCAAAGTAATAATAGAATATCTGTCTTTGACTTTCGGGAGGACTTTGCTTCAGAAGCCCTTACCCTAAAATCTTAACTTTTCTTGAATCACTACCAAAGGAAACAAGTTTTAAACAATCCTGCCAGTCATCCAGACTAAAATGTTTCCAAAGTTCCTGGAAGACAGAAATTCTTCAGCCTAACTTTAGGAAGTCTATTATCCACTGTACTACGATGTAAAATTAATCACAAAACACTACTTTTTTCGTAGTGGCATTGCCAGTATTGAAAAAGGGACTTTTAAAAAGAAGGATGAAAGCAAAGGGCTCTCCACATCCATCTGTAGTTTAGGAGGTTCACAGAAGTGTGAAGTGACCAATTCATCTCCATGAAATGTTCCCAGCTGAATGAGAAAACAGCATGGAGATGAATCTAGTCTGAAGCAGCAGCTTTTAAATGTTTGAACAGCTTCAGTCACCAGAGCTGGTTCTATTATTGCTGCCTTAGAAGAATCAATGCTTCTGTTCCAAGGATGTGCACCTTGCATTTGCCATCTTCACTCTGCCCCAGCCTGGATTTGAGATCCTCCATAGAGTTTCACTTCAGAGAAGTGGGTTTTCTCTTCTGCCTCTGGGAGACAGTATATGGAGAGAACAGGAAGAATCAGACCCCTGTCAGAGGGGAAAGATGCCCCAAAGCCATTTGGAATTTGGTACTGTGGGGGAGTGCAAAAAATAGGGCAATTAGACATCTTCAGAAACAGAAGAATTCCCAAACTCGTGTTTCATGCAAGAACTAAAACTATCAAGGATTGTGCATACAGTGACAGATTCATATTGATGCCCCAAAAATGTTTAATTTAGAGCTCACTGTCAAGCTTCCCCTATTTTTCCTTTTCCTATCCCTTATCCCTCCTCCAGCCTGAGACTAAATCTCTTTTTTTTCTCCCAAATACTTTATTCTCTTTCTCCTGCTCACCCAGCTCACTTCCATAGCAATATGCTGAATTTCTGAAGAACAATCTGCAGTAATCCTAATATATTCTCATCACATACACATGCTATCCAGAATCAGTCACAAATAAGTTATTCTTCTAACATTTATTCTGGAAGTAGATATTGAAATCATCACCCATGACCCTACAGGAATAATAAATGTCTCTTCATCCCAGAAACCTCAAATTTGAACTGACTGTTAGCCAGAAATTCTACTTTGAGGAACTTCATTCTGTGCAGTATATTGAATATCTGAGACAAACATCAAAAAGCCACCAGTTTTTCTTCTGAACAGTATTTTCAAGGTTCCTTCCAATAATGAATAATTGTTTCTTCACTCTGGCTTGGTTAAAAGTTGAGATGGAAAATAATCAGATCATTATTTTAAGCTCCAAGGTAATTAGAGAAAAATCTTAAAATTTTCTAAAATAAGAAGAAATGCTATATTCATAAAGGGAAAAGCTATCTCAGGAACTTCTTGCACAAGTAACAGGAAATCTGAAGCAGAAGACATTATTTACCAATGTAAAGGAAAACAAACTTTTTAGAAGTGTACGGGCAGTCTTTTTCATTCTAGAGATCAGAGAACAGACAACCTTTAAAAACAGCATTTCAGCTTCACCCCAAACAGGGTTAGTTCACTTCAGTATCATCTCTTTTGTGGACATATCCAAGACTGGGAACAAACAAGAGAAGTTAAGAAGGGAAGGCAAGTGTATCCCTTTTGAGTCCCTGAATTTCTAAGGAAATGTTGAACAGTTGAAGGGAGTCAAGAGGAAAGCAAGCAAAATTTCAGGAAACTTATGCTAGGAGACTGAACAGCTTGCAAATTGTTTTCTGGGAGAGTAACAGCAGAGTGAGCTGGTAGCAATTTTCAACTACATAGACTCCTGCAAAAATGAAAGAAATTATTTATTCACAGTGTCAGAGTTCATAATAAGGCAATATTTTTGAAATCTTGGTAAAGATTAGCTTGGAGTGAGAGATACCTTCATGACTAGAGATCTCTGGAAATACAGAAAGGAATAGGAAATATAATCTTGCTTGTGTAAAATTGGTGAACTTGATAATAAATTAAGATTTGTTCCTTCTCTTCTTTAAGTTCATACAGCAAAGATGAAAAAGCAAACATCACATTAAAATGAAAGGCTGCATAAAAGCAGAAGGGAAATGAATTCTCAAAACATGTCCAGTTGATACATTTCACGATGTAAAGCTACACGGTAGGAGAAAGAAGAGTCATTACTCAAAAATGTGGTGAGAGGGGAAATTTGGGAACTGCTGTTACACGCACTGCTGCTGATGTCCTGGAAAAAGTGAAAAAAGAGTGTACTACAGGCAGCTACCAGAAATGCGAAGGAATGATATCTGCACCGTAATCTTGGTAGATCCAGACTTTCTTCATGTGCTCCCTGTACAGAAGAAAGCCACCAGTTACTCAGAAATTTCCATGTGCTCCATGGGACCAACATCCCTTTCCCCTCCACGTGAGTGGTGTTGCCAGCTACAGTTCCCTGTCGAGCAGCAATATTAGAATGGCAAAATGTGGGAAGCATAGAGCTTTCCCAAAACCCCTATTTTGTCTTCTTGTGCTTGGAATGACATTCCTGTACCTCAGTGTACCCTACTACTGCTGAGTTTTTTCATTTGATACAGATAGAACTGGAATATCCTTAAAAACAGAGAGGAAAAAGAAGTATTTGTGGACTGTTTTTAGCATTCAAACAGAATAGGAGAGCATGCTTCATGAAGATTAACCTCTAGAAAGGTAGCTGAATGTAGGAGTGGACTTACTTTGAAAAAAAAGCTAATGAGAAACAGCTACAACAAACAACAAGCTGAAGAGGTTCTTGTCACCTTGTGATTAGATGGGGGATTCAGTCACCTTGTCCGTACTTGAGCCAGCCACAACTTTGACATTGGTTTTGAAATACAGAGCTAAAATAATCCCAGTGTAGCCAGTGAAGGAGAACTTACTGAAAGAAAGGACAAAAAGGGCAACTGCAAAGGAATAAGGCGGTAACTAAACTAAGAACTAGAATTTTTCCAAAATGGAACTCAGAATGCAGATACATTCTATCCATAATAAAAAAAGTGTTCTAGGACAGGTGGATCTGTCTCTTAGTAGAGTAGAAATTTTATCCTGGATTTGAGAACCGTTCTTCTAATGACAGCGTTCTTTCCTGTGCCCCTTGTGAAAACCTTTTTCTTGAAAATATTTTTTGTGAGTTCTGCCTGAAAGCTCCATATTGCACCTTATACATACGAAGAACAGGTTCAAAACTTTATTAAATGACTATTGAACTATGCAGTTGTCTGGTCTGGAAGTGTGGAAAGAACTCTCAGAAGCAGTAAAGTGACAGAGGACAAACTAATAACTATAAGCAATTTGTTATGTAAATGTAATAAATAGATGTGAAAAAATTCTGATGAAGAAGGATGAGTTTGAGACAACTGGTTTGAAGAGCAGTCTTTTTGTTAGTTACAGGTAGTTTAGATTTGGATGTTGGTACCCTTTGAGTATAAAAAGGCACTGTAGTTAATGGATCACTTCACCTAACTTTGGAATCTAAAATTAGTGTAAAGCTTTCTGTCTAGTCTGCTAAAAACTCTTCTGGAAGGTATGTCATACTGTTGGCCAGAGGCTCTTGAAAGGAGCTCTTCGCCCTCTCTAAGAGAATCCTTTTCTTTTTCTGTTGTACCAGGAACTCCAACAATGACTAATTTACACTGAACATCTCCTCTGACAGCTAAAATTAAATTAACCACATATAAAAAAGTTATCATTACCAGGAAAAAAATGTATATGTAACCAGCAATCAGTATTTGAATCCCCAATGATCTCTGAGTTTTATCCCCAGAAACTTAAAAAAAAAAAAAAAGTTGTTAGTCAAGATGTTTCATCATGAAATTGCTTATTTAAGTGACAATCACTGATTATAAAGGACATTTTGTATCCCAACCCCGTAACAAAAATGGTGATTTTTTTTCTCCCAGATAATTTCAAAGACACAGTTGATATAAACTCTCCAATAACCATTAAGGTTGGTACATCTGTGCTCAGCAGCTTAAGGGAATGATGGCTGAGGGGCATTGGAAAAGTGATTCCCCTTAGGTACTTTGGAGGTTCAACCAAATGTGAGCTTAATAAGGTGATTTTTATATCCAGACCCTTAAAATGTAGCTTAAATATTAACTTCTTTGTAGATGTACTTCTGTGGTCTAAGCAGGCAATAAACATAGATGCATTTTGTACATAATATTGTATCTGTATTGAAAAAGAAAATTTTCTGTATCTTATTTCCTGAAGAGACTTGTAACTTTGGGTGATGGCACAGACACTCAATGTCAAAAAGGAGTTTATTTCCTTTTCACACTACTAATATGAACCGTATACATTAACACAAACGCCATTTTAATTTTACCCAATGCAAAAGGTGATACAATAGTCTGGTTTGAATATTTTTGCAATTTTTATTTTGACCTAGTGCTCAAATATAAACAAAAATATTTAGTTTAATTAAAAATCAGACATTCTTTTTTTTTGGAATTAAATTGTGTCACTTATGAGATACCTTGGGTTTGAAAACTCTGAGTCCTATACCACAGGTATAAATAAAAGTGAAATTACTGGAGTCATCTTCTCTGAAAGGAAGGAAAAAAACACCAAGCAACTCCTAAATTATGAAAGACCCCCTCCCTGCTTGCACACCCTGGTGCAAGCACACCTTTAAAGTATGTACCTCTTAAAATACACGGACATTTAGAAAAATTTCAGTCAATCCAAATCACTGGGTGGTAAATCAGTCAGCTTAGCAAGCAGGCTATGCAGGGGTAGTAGAAATAAATTCTGTAGAAGGGACACAGACTATCACCTTTTTCAATACTGGCATTACCATTTAAATGGTCTTTGACAAGGATCTTACTTTGTTGCATTTTGCATTCATGCTTTGCAAACAAATGCTGAACATTCATTAAGCAAACCTGCTATAACAAACGAAAAAGTGACTTCAGAAATGTTATCGCACTCTGTGTACTGAGTGTGATGAATAATTAAAAACCTGTTGGCACACTGGTGTGTTTTTTTATGTTTTATGTATGTATAAGACTCCATATCTGCAGCAGGCAGGGAAACTGTCTTTTCCTATAAATACCTATCACTCTTGGATTTGGAAAGCAAGGCTGGAGCCTTCTTTGCAGTTTAATCAGAACTGTTCTACTAAAACTAGAGGAAACTCTGTTGATTTCAATAGGAGAATGTTGATTTACAAATCTGAAATAAGTGTTCACAACAATTTAATTCCAAAATAAATTATGTCTGTTTTTTAATTGAACTAAATATTTTTATTTATATTTGAGCACTAGTTGAAAATAAAAAGTGCAATAAGATTCAAACCAGACTATTGTACCACCTTTTGCACTAGGTAAAATTAAAATGGCATTTTTGTTAATGTATACAGTTCATATAAGTAGTGTGAAAAGGAAATAAAAGACACAGAAAAAAACTTGTGCAATCAAAAGCCAATTTCTCCGCAGCCCACAGTCAGAAATAGAATGTAAGTGCACAAAGCCAAGTATACACCATAAGAAAATTATTGGAAAAACTAACCTGAAAATATTTGATTTTTTTTCAATTCTGAGTTACTTTAATAATTATAAAGTATTTTGAGTTGAAAAAAACCCTACTGTTTCCATTTAGAAATATCAGCAAAGAAATATTCTTTTCTTTTGTCTTTTATGATTAAGGCAATTAGCTGAAATTGTCTTGAATTCACAAATTGCTTAAGTTAATCTGAATGTACAGGTTAGGACAACGTATTTCAACTGATAATCAAGATGCAACTTTACTTAGAAATTAAATCTCATTGAAAGCCTATATGAGCTTCAACTCCTCAGTTGTTTGTGTTCTTCTGAAACCTGCATCCTGTCTAAGCTAATAATGTGTTTTCATTTTTATTATGGACTGAAGATAAGATTTCTCCTGCACTGTTAACCTCTTACTCTCAGGGACTCTGTGGTGAAGAGGATTTTGCACTGACTTTCTCTACCTTTCAGTTGAAGAAGAAATGACGATTGCCAAATTATACAGAAAGTAATTATTAGAAGTCAAATGGGTAGTTGTTCACAGTGGAACAGACCAGGAAGTACTTGGGCTAGTCAGATTTGTTGTTCACTTTGCTGCCCTTTTCTTTCCTCTTGTTCAATACAGGAAACACACTGAGGGGCTGGAGCGTGTCCAGAGTTGGGAACAGAGTTGAGGAAGGCACTGGAGCACCGGGAGCAGCCGAGGGAGAGGGGTCAGGTCAGCCTGGAGCAAAGGAGGCTCAGGGGGAACCTTCTGGCTCTTCACAACTCCCTGACAGGAGGGGGCAGCCAGGGGGGAATTTAGCTCTGCTCCTAGGGAACAGGGACAGGATGAATGGAAATGGCCTCAAGCTGTGTCAGGGGAGATTTAGATTGGATATTAGGGAAAACTTCTTCATGGAAAGGTTGTAAAGCATTGGAACAGGCTACCCAGGGAAGTGGTGTAACCATCAACTCTGGAAGTGTTCAAAACACATGTGGGTATGGTTTAGTGAGGACATGGTTTAGTGATGAACATTGGGCTGGTGCCAGGTTGAAGGTTGGACTCCATGATTTGAAATGTCTTTTCCAACCATAATTCTTTGATTTCATGATTCTGTGATTCAGTAAAGTGTTGTGTGGCAATTCTTTTTTGTCTGTCTAAATTGTTACTTTTTGCTTTCAAATAATTTAACGACAGACCTAAGATTCTCTTCTGTCTAAAACTTATAAGGTAAGTTCTCTTGCATTTAAAAAGCATCACATATAAAATGCATATGTATTATTCAAGTGTGTGCATGGTTTACACAGCTACATGTATCTTTACACAGGTACTTCTTTTTTTTTTTTTTTTTTTTCATTCAAATAATCAGAAAATGTAAGTCTGGCCTGGAAGTACTTAAGTAAAACTGAACTAACTAAATTCACTTCTCTGTATCAAGGAAAAGCAATAACTATGTTTTCAAGAGCTATGTCTTAACTCTACTGCTCACCCAGCTGCTCAGTGTTATGGGGGGGGAAAAGATGAGGAGTCTGTGTCCCTTTTCCAGGTTAGATAAAGCTGACCAGTCCAGCTGTGTCAAAATCACTGAGTTACAAGTGAGGCACTTCATTCTGGCAGTGCTGCTCAAAGCCAAACCAGACTTTGCTCAACTACTTGGACTCATAGGCAAAGCATCTTATAGAGGCAGGGGAACTGCTTATCACTTATCACCACAGACTCTACTTGGGGAAAAGATATTGATATGTTTTAGGTCCTAGTGATGCCTTTTCCTGGTCTTAAAATCAAGAGTCAAACATGGTTAGAAGGGAAAAAGGCATTTTATCTTGGTATTTATTTTAAGGATCCTTAGGCGCACACATCCAGGTTGAATGCACCAAATTGCACACCACAATGCCCCCCAAAAGATCTGGTAAAACATTATAGGTGTTACTAATTAGCATATCTATCAAAAACTCCCCAATGAGAGGCGATAGGCTTGAATGAGCCCCGCCCTCCCCAAGGAACCCTCTCCTGGATGGTTCTATCTTAGTTTATAGAATGTGTTCTGGAGAGGACCTTGGGCTCTGGGGCACACTAACCCCTACTTAGAAAGCTTCTAAAATGTTTAGTCTCTCAGCTTGACAAACAAGTCCAAGAGTATAGGCAAAAAGCACTAAGAATACAGAAGTTGTAAAAAGGTATAACAGGGGTATAAAAGAAAAGGCAAAAAATCATCATGGCATCTCACTAGTAAAACCCTTATGGCTTCATACTTTATTTTCAATTAAAAGAGACTTAGGTAGGGAGAAACATCAACTTCTTCTAACAAAGGTCAGTCCTTCAACTCCTCACTTCCAAAACCTGAATCTAGACACACCTCTTACAGCCACTTAAACAAAACAGGCAAAAAACACTGAGAGGGCCCAGACTGTTGCATTATTCAGTCACCAGAAGGCACCATTACAGTTAATCTGACAGTCTGTTGAACTGTATGAATAGGCAGTTAGATCTGGAATAAATGTCTGCTTGCTGTGTAATTCTTTTTTAGATGAAATGAGTATTACCAGAAAACTCTGTTTTGTCCAAGTCTCTCTTTGACAGAATCATTTATTACATGCAAAGCTGCTGCCTGCAGGTTAATATGCATGCAAAGCAAATAAAATAATTTCCTATTGTCAAATCATGGCAATACAAAAGGATACAGAAATGTAAAAAGCAGGCTAAGAAAAATGGGTAAGTAACCAAGACTATGGGATTTGCTGAAGTTCAGGTGCTTAGGAAAACAGGAAAACATGCTCCACAACCCTGAAGGTATTTAAGAAATTTTTCAAATTCTCTTTCAAGGATGCTCAAATTAAACAGGGAGAGAGAAAGTACCCTCTATGTAAGATAAAGGACATTTAAGTGTATAAATCTCAAGATTAATACTGTTAAGGGTGGGTAAAAGGGGGGTGAGGGGCTCACCCATATCTAATTAACATCACTTGAAAATACTAAAAAACTTTAAAAACCATGGAGCCCAGTGATACCAAGTAAGGTCAATGACCCTGACTGGGACTTGACTGGCAGATGAAATAACTGCTAATTTTTCCAGCAAAATCACTTTAATGCATTTTTTCCAAATTAATGGTTCTTTACCCATGGACCTACATGTGAAAATCCCTGTGTTTATGCTTCAGGAATATAAACTAAAAATTGCCAGCACACCAGCATGGTTTTGATCTGTGACTGTTTGTATTTTTACAGCCAGTGCTAAAGCAGTTTACAAAACAGAAAGGGACAGGGATTTTTCCCAGAAGTTATCATGGATGTTTATTTTCTTTTTGGGGATAGGGCAGCTGGATAGGGAGTTCAGCCACGTAAATGCAATCAGTGTCTCTTCACAAAGTTCTTTGCTCTTTTTTACCCCCCAATATTGACAGAGTTAGTGAGCAAGGACACCAAAATGAGTGCCAATACCAGTGGAAAGGATTGTGGGGAAGAATCTTACCCATTTCTCAACTCAGCCTTATCCTTAAACAGAACTGACAACTGACACAGCTGAGAAATCTTACATATTATATATAAGATACTACAATTCCAATATGTGCTGAACAATTAATCATTTATAGCAGCCTGAAATCAGTGATTTGGGGGAAGTTTACCATGCTGTTTGCAAACACTCTACAGCATTAGAATATCATGTGAGATTTGGTTTGTGATCTAATCCATATTACAGCAACTTCAGAATTTTTGAAAATAACAGGTAATTTTTCTCTTTTTGCCCTGTGCTGAAATTATTCCTGCCCTCAAAAGCTGTGGTTGTAACATGACTAGTCATCCTAGGTAAATATAACTTCAACCTATAACTGCAGTGGAAACTGAGAACAATTTTCTTTTAAAAACATAAAAATCAAAATGCTTGTTTGAGTTTTTGTAGAAAGGGGAAATGATTATGGATAATACTCCAGATCCCAAGATTTTATCCTGCCCTTGAAAGAGTGTTTAAAAAAGTTGACAAACCACATCTCCTTGCCCAGATCTGATTCACACTTCAAATACTGCCCATGGTTCATAACTACTTCAAGTAGTTATCCTCATTATTACTGTTGACTATTACTGTTATGTGTATATTTCCTATCCTTTGGGGGATGTGAAACTAAAAATAAAGACTTGGTGTGCATGCAAAGAGTATGCAGGCAAAGACTTTCTGAGGATGTGAGTTTCTTTTCAAGCCAGACATGAGAAGGTTTTTGTGTTACCTCTCTGCTCTCAGTGCTTGGCTGAAGCCAGGTCACAGCTGGCTCTTGTAAGGCTGCGTCACTTGCTTGTGACATGCTACAATTCACCCCTGTCAGAGGAAGAGGATTCCTGTTCTGCAGAACTGCACTCTGAGCACACCAGGAAATCAGCACAACTGGAGTGTTAAAACATAAAAATAGGTGTACATAACTTCTGAGAGAGGGGTGGGAGACTGAACAGCAGAGAACAAGAGGGTGGACTGTGAAGTGACAAACTCTGTGTCAGAGGGGAAGGAGCATCAAAGTGTGGGGGGGAGGATAAATACAAAGAAGTGAGAAGCGAGGCTGGGCCTTGGGAATGGCATTTGGGTGCTCATGACAGATTGATTGAAAACAGAATTTGGCAGGGCTTTCAGGACCAAATTATTTTCCCTGCTCAGCATGCTTGGATCAAGAGTGAACAGCGCTGCTCTCTAGAGTATCTCAGTTACTGTATCTACTACCCTGCTGACCTAAGATCCTTTTGAAATAAGCCTGAACTTTTCCCCCCTATAGTCATATAACCCAGCAGTTTAACTCAAACCTTCTAAAATAAGAGCTTCCAAGAAGATCTGTCTAGGTAGAACAGATGAAACCACGTTGAAATAAATGAAATAAGTGTTCCCACACTTATATCTCATTCCCACCTTAGGTTGCCTCACAAGAAGCCTTGTCTCAAAGACTTGTCTCTCCTGCCTGTGGACCCACTCCATGTATCAGATGAGCCTGATCTGTCATCCCACAAAGCTGGGATGCATCTAGGACAAGGTCACATAGGAAAAGAAAGACCAGAGCTGCTATGCCTTAAAATGCAAATGCCTGAGGCAGGATATTTTGTGGTGATTATTGACAGCCTCTTCTGGTTGAAGCCTTCTCCTTGCTGGGAGAACTCTGGAGCAGACAGTTTTCCTTTGTCTTGTGTAGACTGCCAAGGGTGTGGTCAGAATCGTCTGGGAAAAACAAAGCCCTGCAGCCCAGTTGTGCAGGTGAGGAAGAAGCACAGGGATGTTGTGGGTGCTCCGTGTAGAAAAAAATTAAGCAAGTGGTATATGAGTGTAACAAACCAGTTGTCAAACACAGTGGAGAACACAACTTTGTCAATGGATTCTGACATGGCAAGGGATTCGTGGTACGGAAAAGGGCACATGGTGAGGCAGGAAGCTCTCTTTGCAGGAAGCGGGGAAGGAGAGTGAAGAAAGAGTCTCAAACTTACTTCCTTTCATATCCTGGAACAGTGCCCTTGCACAGCCCTCTGGCTGTATATACACATTCTGGGCATCTGAAAATTCAGTCATAATCTCCAGTCTACTGTAACAAAAGATGGCTATTAAGGACCTTGTGAGGGTAAATCAGGGTATGAAATTATGATGCAGTTGTTGTTATAGTAACTGCATACTTATGCAGTGTTTCCATTTAACAAACATGAGATAAATTATTCTTCTTTCAAGAAAAGGAGGAGACAATTACAAGAGCTTTCAGAGATGAACTGTGCATTTACACTGAGTTTAGATGAGCTCTAATGTGTAGAAGTTTTACATCTGTGTTTCCTCATCACAGTTTAAATAAATTCCCTGAATAAAATTATACAGAAATGGGCAGCACAATTGCAAGTCATATGGCGTGCCCTTCCTCTGTCTGATATCATTAGGATGTTTATTTCTATTTCCTAGTTCATCCTATGAATAGTTTTTCTCCCCTTGAAGACCAATGATAAAATTAAAAATAGTGGCCCCAAGATGATCACAAAAATATCCCAGTTTATCATTTGCAACACTTGGCAACAATATCCAGAATTCAAAATATTCCACCTGAAAACCAAAACTTTGTCATTATTTTTATTTATCATTGAATGAACATATACACAAACATAAATGGGAAGGTTGCATATGAAATTGATGACAAGAAAAGGTATAGAAAGAAAAATATTACTTAAAATCATGTTTAGGAAATGTGAACTTCCCTATGAAGAAAAATGTTGATGCTCGTTTACAGAGCGATCCTGTTTCAGTGATGGTGGATACAGAACTCAAAACCATGAAATAAAAATAACAAATAAAAATAAGAAATAAAAATAAGTGACCAAATTTTTTTTCTCAGCATCATCACTGAAGAGAATGACATCCCTGTATCAGGTAAGGCATGTCCATTACCAGGTTCATAATCTATCCAAAATAAAAACATATAAACTCTGTATAGTAAGATGAATTGCAGCCAGGAATATTTGAGTGGATCACTAAAATAAATAAAAATAAATAAATAGACTCTCTTAAGAAAAAAATGAATTTTAGGTAAACCTGGATTTCTGAAAATGTGTTACTGTAGTACTGATATTCAAAAAGAATGAGCTAAACAGTCCTAGTAATTATAGGCCAGTTATGCAGGCATCAAACCCAGACAATATAATGAAAAAGTCAATATGATTTTCCATTAATAGAGAATCAGAGAGAGGGACTCTAATTCATGCCAGTCAATGTGGTTTTATGGAAAATAGGTTTTGTCAAATAGTTTAGATTTCATTATTTGATAAGATTACAAATTTGGTTGATAAAAGTAGCTCTTTATATGTAATACATGTACAATTTGGTGTGGCATTTGACTTACATCAAATGAGCAGGTGATTTAAAAAAAAAATACAAGTATCTATAGGTTTCATATTAAATGAGTTCTGAATTTGCTAATGGAAAACTTTTAAGTGTTTGCTAATGGAAAGTAATCGCTGGGTACACTGACATTCAACATACCTATTTCATTGCTTGAAAAAGGAATTGCTGCAGGAAAAAAAACCTCCCTAGAAAAGATGGTATGGCACATGAAGAGGGGTGACTTCTTTCTCTCCACAACTCCCTGATAGGAGGTGGCAGTGAGGTGGGGGTGTGTTCCTTCTTCCAGATATCAAAGGATAGACTGAGAAGAAATGGCCTCAAGTTATGGGAGGTGGGGTTTAGATTGGATATTAGGGAAAATTTCTTTACCTGTGGGGTGTCCAGGAATTGAAACTGGCTGCCCAGAGCAGTGGTAGAGTCACCACACATGGAAATATTTAAAAGACATGTAAATCTGATACCTAGGGGCATGGTTTAGGAGTGGGGTTATCAGCATTGGTTTAATGATTGGACAATATCATCTTAAATTTCTTCTCTAACCTAAAAATTCTATTATTCTATTATTCTATGATAAGGACCAGGTTATCTAGCAGAGTGTTCAGAGTTGGTTAATTGGTGAGGTGCACTTGCATTAGATACTAAGAGGAAAAGACAAAAGGAAAATTCTGTCTCTCACTTTATTTGCTGGCTTGTGGCAAAAATTTCTGACAAAAATGAAGGAGAGCAGTAAGTAGATAAGTGGAATTTTTAGGACTGGGTGTGGCAGTATTGAAACAGGAAATGGCATATTTCATGGAGCTTGTATGTTTGTGCCTTACAGAGGAACTTACAAACTGGTGATGAAGCAAATAAGGAACAAATTGCTTTGGCACCAAATACACCTTTGAGTGGAAATTGTAAGAGTCTAGGTGAATTACTTTATTAAAATAAGGTTGACTGTGACATGTACAATTTGTAAGCCTGACCAAAAACCATAGTACAAAACAGGCTTTTTTTTTTTTTGCTTTGTCAGAGACATAACAAGAAATAGTGACTAGAAGAAAAAGGGGGTGAATTTCACTTTAAAAACTGAGACTAATTTCCATCTTGAAGGGTAATGATGATCAGTGATCATTAGCAATCAATGATGAAGGACAACATGGTTGACATAGAATGAATAGGTCAGAGATAAACACAAAGTCAGATAAAATGGTCTGTAGTTAAACATTGAGTGGTTTACTAAATTTGAACTAGAATTATTTGAACATCACAAAATAGCATGCTATAAGAAGCTCAATATACATCTAAAAATCATCTTCCTGCCTGCAGCTGCATTTTGTTTGTAATTCTATTTTCTGACTCATACAGCAAGAAATTGTACTTCCTGTTGTACTTTGCATATAGCTGTTTGTTTCTAGTTAAATAATATTCATTAATCCCCTTGCGAGATTTATCAAATATGGCATAAAAGGAAAACTATAGAGTCAAAGGTTAATTTAATGTTACAGAGATTTTTCATGGTGATTTAGTATTAATGATGGAAGTTTATGAACCATGTTTAATTAAATGAATGTGGGAGATAAAAATCACCCTTGTGTTTAGCTCTAGTTAAGATTATAGCCTCTGAAGCTCAAAAGAGGATGTGAATAAACTCTGTTCTGATCTCTAGTGAGGGATGTATTTAGATAACAATGAGGGTACATTCTAGAGAGTCTATAATCAGATTAAACTTCATCTTAAAAGAGGTGTGACTTTTCTAAAATGTCTTTTATGGAAAGAACTACAGAGAATGGTGTCATCTGCAAATCTGGTCCGTTTGTTTCTGTGTGGGGTTTGGCTAACAGGTAACCTTTACTGACCTGTGACACACACTACACACAAAGATGATGCTCAGGCCTTTGGAACAGCAAGGTCCCTTAGCCCCCAAGAGGAAATGCTAAAAACACTTCTGAGATTGCATCTCCTGCTGGTCCAGCTAACACTGGAGTGGTTGATTCATAGCTGCAAGTCTGGAAGCTGGTCTTGCAGGGACAGTGATTTAAATAATGGGGTTTAGCACTCTATGATACGTTTTTGTAGAGTTTCACCATTCTAGGGTCACTGTACAGAAAACCACTGCAAAAAGTGTAAAGTGGTAAATAACCAAAATAATAAAGGCTGAACTGAAAAGAAAGACTAAGGATAAGCTTTCTTTTTCTTTTACCATTCTGGTCAACCAGGAAGGAGTCATCATTAAGAGATGCATTCTGTGAATATGCATCATCATTTTGTATTTCACAGAATCACAGAATATCCTGAGTTGAAAGGGAAACACAAAGATCACTGAGTTCAATTCCCGACTCTGCACAGACACCCCAAAAATCCCACCCTGTCCCTGAGAGCACAGTCCAAACGCTCCTGGAGCTCTGGCAGCCTCGGGGCCGTGCCCATTCCCTGGGGAGCCTGGGCAGTGCCCAAACACCCTCTGGGGGAAGAACCTTTCCTTGATGTCCAACCTAAACCTACCTGGCACAGCTCCAGCTATTTCCTCCTACACATAGGAAAGGCATCCATCTGTTTCCACGGAGCTGTGCTCCTAGCAAATCTGAAATCACAGATTTCTCTGCTTCTAACAAATCTGATATCACAGTCTCTCTGTTTTGATCAATTCTGTTTCAAGTATAGTTGTACTGTAAGGGATATAAACACCATGTATAGAAAGAAGTCTGCTTAATGATATCAGAAACATGGTTTGCTCTGGTCTCCAGACTCCCATTTGTTCCTGATCTCCAGCCTGTATCATTTTGTACCTTTATTTGCAGTTAAGTACAGGTGTATTTCCATGTGGCTACTCAAAGGCTCTTCCCTGTCACCCATTTTAAGCATGACATAGGATTTAAACAGAAAATGAAGTACCAAAAATAGTTAGACTTGAATTGTTAGAAACAGGCATCGTAGTGAGAATTAAGTTAACTTCTCTAGTGAGATTATTGCTGTTTCATTCCAAAACAAATAACTTAGAGCTTTCACTCCACAGAGCTTGTCCAAATTTCTAATTCCTTTTCTTAAAATTTTCATTTTATAGACATAAAAATAAGTAAATATAAGTAGCTAAAAATAAAATATCCATTATATGTAACTATACCGTCATACATTTATAGGATCCTACAATCTAGTGTAATTACTCCTGGCAATTTATTGAAAAATTTTTACATCTTAAAGGTAGCAGAATTCTACTGGCACCATGATTCTGCTTCAGAATATTTATGCTTCAGAATAAGAAGTTGTTGCTGTGACAAGTAACAATTATTAATTTAATAAGGTTTTAGTTAGTTTGCTGGAAGTCCTTGGACAATTCCTATGAAGGTTCTGCTTATTTTTACCTTCTGATAAAATTGATGTGACTGATACTTCCCTGAACAGCAGAGGTGGTGTGATCTTACGCTTTGAGGCCCAAGTACAGAAAGAATCAGGTATAATTTCAGTACCTGAGGGGGAAAAATACCAACAAAGAAGCAAAAGGAATACTGCAGTACACAAATTAAAGCATGAAAATATGTGAACTAATCACAATAGAGTGGTTTTAGTTATTTAAATTCAATTACTGTATATTGATTTTTTATTTTTAAGCAACTGAGATTTCTCTCTCCATCTCTACTGCCTGCTATGCTTTCTCCACTCCACCCCTGAGGAGTCCATGGAATCTGCTGGCTCCAGGGCTCCATTTGGTCATATTTCATACAATCACAGAACCTGTGTGTTGGAAAAGACCTCTAAGGTCTTTGAGCCAGGAGACCATATAAATTGTTCTGTTTTCCTCTTCAACAGTAATTGTGCTCTCTTTAATTTTAAAATATATATGTATATATGTAGTGGAAAGCGATCAGCTCTTCAAATCTGATATGTTTTTGGCAGAAAAGCAGAGAAATGGGAGGAAAAATTAGAAGTCATGGATGCAATTTCATAACCATATATGAACACTGTCCTTCCAGTACCTGAAGGGAGCATACAAGAAGGATGGACAGAGACTATTTACAAAGGCATGGAGAGACAGGACAAGGGGGAATGGCTTCAAGCTGAAAGAGAACAGGTTTAGATTGGATATTAGGAAAAAAAAAATCTTTCCTGTGAGGGGGGTGGGGCCCTGGTACCAGTTGCCCAGAGAAGCTGTGGCTGCCCAATCCCTGGAAATGTTCAAGGTCAGGCTGGATGGAGCTCTGAGGAACATGGTCTAGTAGAAGGTGTCCCTGCTCATGGCCGGGGAGTTGGAACTGGATGATCTTAGAGGCCAGTTCCAACCAAAGGCATTCTACAATTTTATGCAACTCTAGCTCCCAACACAGTCATTAACCTAGCTGCTGCTAGCCTATATGGATGTTTCCAAAAATAAAATTTCTATGAAGCAAGAAAAGTATTAGTGCAGAGATTCTTAAGATTATGATCAAAAGAGGAAGTTTCTAACTTTTATATCTATGCTGATTTCTTGACACAGTTCTGTTTCTCATAACCACATTCATCCTTCCAGAGATGACCTAACAGGTTATATTATTGGAATAAACTGAACCAGCAATCTGAATAAATGGGAAAGGTGGTATTACTTGTATCACCTTTGGGGTTGTCAGTCTAATATTAACTGACTAAAGTCTGTACATTCTGACTCAGACAGTTACCAATATCATGGGATATTGAAAGTAAATTTTATTGTGAGTCACACTGCTGCTACCTTTTCCAGTGTTGGCTGTGCTCTGAATAAGAGTTAGTATAAGCTTAAAACCCTTAAATGTCACTTCCAAGTTTAGCCTAAAATGATTGTATCCTCAGACAAAGATGGTAATTTAAGATGGTGAGTACAGTGAGTGAAGAATTAATTAAAAACAGGTTATGAGACTTCTGATGATGTACTTTCTGTTTCCTCTTCTTACTTATTTTACATTTTCCTCCCATGGGTACTTCATAAATATTTCTCTATCTTTGAAATTTTTCTGAAAGGTGAATATAATTGGAGACAAGTTTTCATGGGAAGGACTCAGTAACATTATATTGATTTGGTCAGTAGCTTTGGTATGTTGGAACTAATACAAAACAGCAGTGTTGATAAAAAGAGTCTGGACAAACTTCAGCAAAGATACACAATTTCATGCATTTTTTAGCTTTAATAATATTTAAGGAGAGATCAGAAACTGAGTGCACATAACTGTTTTTCTCACAGTTGCAGAATCCAATGGACTAATGCTGTGGTCACTGAAGCAGGAGAGGGGAGGCTGCCACAGTGCTGCGCTGCTCCCTCCAGAGACGAGTAAGAAGCAGAGACATATCCCTCAGGGACCAAAACGTTCCTTCTGCCTCTTCCCTCACTCCAGCTCTTCTCTCGTTTAAACTGAAAGCTTCTCATTTCCAGTACTGTAAATCTGACACATTTCATGAGTGTTAGGTTCACTTACCTGTAATAAAAATCTCAGCTGTTAGAAAATATAGAAAAATTGAAACATTCTGAAGCTGTGCTGTACTTCAAAATCAACTGGAGTGCTTCAAGCACTATATCTCTATTTTAGATACTGTTTTTATCAGCTAAATAATAAATGTGGTCAGTTTGTGTTACACGTTTTGATGAAATGGGGGAATTTTTTTGTGAGCTATTTGCCTTCTGCTAGACTTGGTGCTGTTCTATGGAAAGAAATTCCTTTGCATTCTACTGGAAATAAAGGGGGGTGGTGAGGGATGAGTGTGTAGACTGCTAATAATCCCTAGGAACGATTGCGGCCTGCGAGTCATGCTACCACAAACCCACAAAAAACTCCTTTATACAAGAACTCTGCTCCAACGTAATCCAGGTGTAATCGGGTGAAGGTGGTAAGGTCCTGGCACAGGCTGCCCAAAGAAGCTGTGGCTGCCCCACCCCTGGAAATGCTCAAGGCCAGGTTGGATGGGGCTTGGAGACACCTGGGATAGTGGAAGGTGTCCCTGGCCATGGCAGAGTGGTTGAAATGAGGTGGTATTTGAGTTCCCTTTCTACCCAAACATGTTTATGATTCTATGATTCTAAAAATAAAATGAAACTGTATTGGTCCAAACTCTTCCATGCATTTGGCAGAACTAGGTTTTTATTTGTTTCTCTCTTCAAATTAGAAAGAGATTAGCAAAATAAATTGCTTTTAAATTAAATGACAGAACTGAACATGGGTTGATGCCAATTTAACAGTACTAATATAAAAATTAACTTAAAGTATTTGATTTCTGCATGTCTTTTCATAATCCCCAGGTCTACTGAGGTTAAATCATTCTCCTCTCCTTCTTTATTTATTTAATGAGTTTGTTAAAAAAGCAAACAAAATTTCATTAATTTAATATTGCTATGTACAACACTGGAAAACTGATTAAGAATAAATAAAAAAAATTAGTTTAGCATTCCATTTACACAATAGTTTTATTTTAATAATTACTTAATTGAAATATTTTTAATTAGCTTGCAAATAAAAAGGAATTTGTCTTCATATTTCCTACTGAGTAAATTATTACTCTATTTTACACATGCTTTTGCCTAAAAGGTGTTTGGCTGTTCAATTTTCTAAGTGTATTGTAAAGAGATGACTGAGGTAAGAACCAAACTCGTATTCCTAGGCATTTATTTTGGGTTTTAGCCACACACCCAGACTTTCTAAACAGAGAAAAATACTTCTGCTGGATCAAACCTGGTGCTCCTCTAAACCATTAACTTCTCTGCAGGTGACCCTTGTAAGCTTGTTGCAACTGTAAGTGTATTTCTCTATGGCACCAGTAGAGATGAATCCTTGGGTTCATTTTGAGTGGAACCAAGTGGTATGGAGATGATAAACACCACCTTAAAAATATTGACAGGCCAGTTTTTAATTAGGTTTAAAGATCAGCTTTCTTGGTAAACTCCTGGTTTTGTTAAAGGAAACAGATTCAACACTCCAGTGTAGTGTGTATTACTAACTTTTCTACTATTGGATATGATGGTTTCTTTCTCATTCAAAATGTCCTAATGACATATTCAGACCTTGCAGTTGTTTATATTCTGTATAGATTTTGGAATTTAACATGTAATTTTTTCCCACTGATGTACTATCAGTTTACACAATTACTGTATTTACATTTCAAGCCAGGTTTGGGGGTTTTTTTCTCATTCCTTATATAGCTTACCATTTTAGTTTTTGGTTTGTTTTGTTTTATCATCTTTAAAATTAAGAAAAATACATTCACACTGAAACAAGAAATTTTATGAACCATGCACTGTGAAGACAGGAGGTTTAGTGGATGGTATCTTTTCATTTATTTTTCTCAGTGCTTATAGTTGGTGCAGAAACTAATAAGCAAATTATTCTTTCCATTCAGTATTATCTTGCCCAATTGTGTGTGTCTACATCAATGACTATATGACTATATCAGCAATATTATCATTGTCTTTGAATTTTGTCCTTGTTAAAGTCATAGGAACATGATTTTGTGGAGAAGAGAAAATATAACAGTATTTTGTCTGAAATGTTCAATCATTAATGTATTTCAGTGATAAAAGGTTAACAGAGTATCATTTTTCCTGTAAAAGGGTTCATTATTTCACCATAAAGGTATGCCTGTTTTACTAATAATTAGACTTTCTGATAATTATTCCATAAGAGTCTTTGACGCACACAAATAAAATGAACCTCATACTGTTATTTCGTCACTTGATAATTAGTGGTGGCTAAGTTGTACTTGTCACAGAATCACAAAATCACTTAGATTGGAAAAGACTTCCAAGATCATTGAGTCTAACCTGTGACTGATCCCCACCTCGTCACCAAGACCAGAGCACTGAGTGACACATCCAGTCATTCCCTGGACACCTCCAGAGATGAGGATTCCACCACTTTCTTGGACATCTTCCAGTGTTTATCAACCCTTTCTGTGAAGAAATTCCTCATGGTGCACAACCTGAATCTCACCTGGTGCAACTTGAGTTTATGTCCTCTCATCCTGTCCTGTGTTCCCTGGGAGCCGAGCCCAACACCCCCGCCCCCCCCCCCGACCTTTCCTGTCAGGGAGTTGTGGAGAGTCAGAAGGTCCCCCTCTGAGCCTCTTTTTCTCCAGGCTGAGCCCCCCCATCTCCCTCAGCTGCTCCTCACAGGACTGACCCTCTAGAAACTTCACCAGCTCTATTCACCTTTTCTGAACTCAACTTTTGCATTGTCTTGCATCCATAAACTAAAAGGGTGACCACAAACCAGCAATACATGTTGTTCAATTATTAATTTTATCATTTAGTTTATATTTAGGAATTTCACTGAAAGATGCCTAGCTATTTTTAGTGTATCTGCCTAAGCAAACATGGGAAATGTCTTAAATATTTGCTGCATGTGCATACAAAGAGTAGTAGCAGTTAATGCCTCCACAGTTTTGTAATTAATACTGATGAAGTTTTAAGGCTGATTTGCTTTAAATACCAGTTGATTGACAGGAGCATCTTGTTCAGAACATGCTTAGATTACAGAAACTTGAATTGTGAGAATTTGGCCAGGCAGCAACTTTTTTTTCCATTCAAGGTGCTTTAATGTATGCTAAATTCCCAACCAGCTGCATTTTCAGCGAAGATGATTCAGCAGGCATTTTTGACTATATGCTAGTAAATAGAATGAATCATAATCTTTAGTCTGCCATGAAAACAAGGTAAATACCTGTCTTACATCCATGGCCAGACCCTCCTACCTGCTTCCTGAAGCACAGAGTGGCCTGGTCCAGACTGTCTTGAGTGACATCAGTAAAGGAACTAATCATACCACACAGAGAAATCCGGTCTAGGAATATTCCAGTGATAATGCTCCAACCATAAGGAGGCAGGAATTTGAGACCAAAACCACAATATTGTCCTGGTTGCCTTTAAGGATTCAGTATCAATAAGAGAGAGAAAAGATATGCATTCCATGGTCACAGCCAACATGCACAGGAACCTGCAGATACCTGAGAGGCAGTTACAGAGACGATGGAGCCAAACTCTTCTCTTCTGGGAAAGATGGTAAAACAACATCAAACAGCAGTAAAGTATGGCTTAGTACACTCAGGCTAAACATGTGGAAAATTTTCCTGACTAGAAGTGGGAAGTGTATCACTGAAATGTGTTTCCCAGAGAACTTGTTGAATGATAGTCCTGCTTCAGGTGGGAGGCTAGGATGACATCAGGAGGGATCCCATCAAATCAATGTTTCTGTGACTGGGTGGCAATATTAAAAATGACATTACACAGCTCAAAAGTGACAATGAATTTCTAGAAGACTGACTGATACAGTCAGGAGTTAAACTTCTGTTATCACTAAAATCCCAGTCTTGTGTCAAGGTTCTGTCTTGACATTTGGCAGGGTTCTGTTTTGCTAGAAGGGTTGTCAATGTTTGTGTTATCCTTCATTGGTGCATCCTGTGGTTGAACAGATGTCTTTGGAAGGAGAAAAAATATTCCTTTTCCCTGAGACCAGATGAGACCGGGCAGAAAGAAACTCTTTGCACTGGGATCATTTTCTGGAATATGTGGGCTAAAGATGATCCATGACTGAGAGGTATCAGTGCCTACAGAAAAATATATTGTATAGAAAAATTCAAATTCATGGCAAATCTGCACATCACTGCAAGTTGGTGAACTGAGAATAAAAATGACAGGAACTGACCTGTCCAGCAAAAAGGGAGGCTGAGGATTTCCTTATTATTTTGCCTTATGCAATATATTTGAGTTTTCCTACTTCGTCTTTCTGACCTAGCACCATAGAATTTAGACTGAAATATTTATAAATTTTTTCTATGCTCATCTTTAAGAGAGCAGACCCTCCAGATCCACTTACTTCCATCATGTCATTAAAGGCATTGCTTTATCTATGGGTAGCAGATGTCTTTTCTTGAGGTTCATCTACAGACAGTGACAGACTGCTGAAGGTTTATTGCTAGTGACTGAAGGAAAGAGGGAACACAGATGTTCTCTTGCTGAGCACCATTTGATTAGCAGCAGAGAACAATCCATAGTTGCTTTTGTAAATAAATGGCAAGAACATCCAAATACTTAGTGGCAATAGGAGATTTAAAACATTTTGACCTGAGGTAGAATAGGAAAGACAAATAAGAGGAAACTGATTTTTTTCTTTTTTTAATACAGATTTTGCTAAACTTTGTAAATAGGGCTATGGAGAGGTTGAGAAAATGGGAAAAATATGTCAAAGCAAGGTAATTTCTGTGAAGAATAATAGATGTATAGTCAGAAATTACTATGAAATTTGAGGAATAATTAAAAAATTGTATACTATATTTGGCTCATCAGTAATCTAAACCATAAGAATAGACAAAATGGAAACAACCTTGAGACATATATGAAAATATTTCATGACTGTGCGGAAATAAATGCAAACATGAAAGAAAAAGAGATTAACTGATCATTGAGCTAAAAACTGTGAAGGCTGGCGAGCCTACGGAACAAGGAACAAAGAGAGTCCACTGGTAAGACAGTCCCTACCTAGGGACTACCTAGGTTAGGGTGACAAAAGAGGCTTGCCCCAGGGTTCTCTGTTCTGTTATGTTAATGTACCCCAATTCTGCTTCCCTGGTTGGCCGTTGGGCCTTTCTGCCCCTTTTACCTTTTATGTCCCTGTCCTAGAAGCTTCTCCTCTCCTGGTTCCCTCCCTTGGCTCCTGCCCCATCGCCACTCCCTCAGAGTTCCCCACTGGCTCCCATTCCCTAGTCCCGCTTGTGTACCGCCCTCATGCCCTCAGATCATTGGTCTCTGATGCTCACCCTGCTCCTGTATATGAACCTGGACCCTCCTGTATTCTTTCTCTTCATCCCTGGAACCCTTTATGGTGTGGCTGCAATAAACCTCCCCTGTGGAACTCTATACGAAGACTCTTCCTGCCTCTTTGCTGTCAACCCATTTTAAGGAGCTATCCGTGCGTGCGTGTGTGTGTGTGTGTGTGTGTGTGTGTACGTGTGTGTACGTGTGTGTGTGTGTGTGTGTGTGTGTGGTGGTCCTGTCAAGTGGCTTTGCTTTGGAGACACTTTTAGGAAGGTCGCAACACCTCATTATCCGGCACAGCCAAGCCAGACGGATTGCCACAAAAACAGGAGATATATATACCAAGGAGAAGTCTTCTAACAGAGAAGGAGAGAAATTACTGATAGATGAAGACAGCCAGGATGCATTATGTCATTTTTGGAAAAATGTTCACCAAAAAGTTGCACATGAGTTTAGAAAAAAAAAGGTCCTGTTTGACCATCGTGACCCTGAAGCCCAGGTGACCTGCCTGGTGGATGAGGGAAGGCTGTGGATTATCTGCCTGGACTCCAGCAAAGCCTTTGACACTGTCTCCCATGGCATCTCCAGGAAAAGCTGCAGCCCAGGGCCTGGACAGGTTCACTCTTCTCTGGGTTAGGAACTGGCTGGTGGCCGGGCCCAGAGAGTGGTGGGGGATGGTGCCACACCCAGCTGGGAGCCGGTCCCTGTGCTGTCCCCAGGGATTGGTGTTGAGGCCAGACCTGTTTAATATCTTTATCGATGATCTGGACAAGGGGATCAAGTGCACACTTAGTAAGTTCTCAGGTAACACCAGGTTGGGTGGGAGTGTGGATCTGCTGGAGGGCAGGAAGGCTCTGCAGAGGGATCAGGACAGGCTGGATCCATGGGCTGAGGCCAGTGGTGTGAGGGGCAACAAGGGGAAGTGCCGGCTCCTGCCCTTGGGTCTCACCAACCCCTGCAGCTCCAGGCTGGTGCAGAGGGGCTAGAAAGGGCCCTTTGGGAAAGGCTCTGGGGGTGTTGGAGCCAGCGGCTGGACATGAGCCCAGGGGTGCCCAGGCAGCCAACAGGCCAATAAGATCCTGACTAATTATCAAAAATAGCTTGTCCAGCAAGGCCAGGGCACTGACTGGACCTTAGCACTGGTGAGATTACATCTCAAATCCTGTGTTCATTTCCGGGCCCCTCACTATGAGGAAGACATTGAGGGGCTGTAGCTGGGGAAGGATCTAGAGACCAAGGAATATGAGGAGTGGCTGACGGAGCTGGGGGGGTGGGGGGCCCAACCTGGAGAAAAGGAGGCTCAGGGGGGACCTTGTGACTCTGCACAACTCCCTGACAGGAGGGTGCAACCAGCTGGGGGTCAGGCTCTGCTCCCAGGCAACTAGAAATGGGACAAGAAGAAATGGCCTTAAGCTGCACCAGGGAGATTCAGGTTGGATATCATGAGAATTTCTTCAGAGAAATGGTTGATAAGAGTTAGAAGGGGAGCTGATGGAGTCACTATCTCTAGAGGTGTTCAAGAAACAGCCAGTCATGTCACTTAGTGCTATGGTCAGGTTGACCAGGTGGTGATCGGTCACAGACTGGACTTGACAGTTTTGGAACTCTTTTCCAACATTAATGATTCCGTGTTTCTATGATTCTGTGAAAAAAATCTCTCAGTTTTTTGATTATAAGGTAGGAAACCCTGATATTTCTTGAGCATCAATGGAATAATATCCAAGGGACAGAAGAAGTTAAACTACTCAATCAAGTCCAATATATTTAAGCCAATAGGTAAGAAATCTTTCTGTCATTAAGTCTGAGAATGTCTGGAAATATAAATACAAATATCTCTATTTATTTAAGAATGTATTTTTTCTTATATATGTAAGAAAAAATGGGCAAACTGGGCATTGTCAGTCACTGTAATTTAAGTTCCAAGAAAAATGATGGAGCACATAAGCAGTGACATATAAAACCATAAAGGAATAGGGAGACGATCAGCATCCATCAAGGATTTGTCGAAAACAGCAAGTCAAAGCAATGTATGTTACTTCTGAGAAATTCTTCAAGGTTCCCTTGGGTGCAGAAAGCCTAAATGCTTGATGCATCTGACAAAGTTTGCATAATAAAAGTTATGATCACACTGAGTTAAAAAGTTAGTCTGTCAGAAGAGAAAAATGGAATTCAACTATCAAACTGATGCAAAACCCCAGCATGCTGCTCAATAAAGACTTTTGGGAAGAAGACACCATATGCACTAGATGGATCACAATTGAGTAAAACAGCAGCTATGTAGATAATACTCTAGATTTAAAAAAAAACCTTATTGGAGAGAAGTAGTAGCAACCTTAAATTACAGCAAAGATAACTCTGCTTCAATATCAAGTACATTTTTTTTTAATTAGAGGGGTCATCATAAGTAGATTGTGAATCCTAAACAGGTTGCACAAGGTGGCTGTGGTTTTTGCAACATCAGGGGTCTTTAAGAAAAAAATTAGAGAGATGTCCATCAGAAATTATATAGAAATAGCCAATCTTGCTTTAGGGAAGGGGAACACACTGGGGACAGCTATCATATCAATCAATTCTGTGCCTCAAGCGCTGATGCATGTATATCCCATTGTGTCGACTTTTACTGCTGGTGACCACAAACAGAGATGTGCTGGAGTATTGCTGTTGCAGTTAGTCTAAACTGGCCGAGGACTTAATCTCTTAAAAAGAGCTCATTCTTTCAAGATCAAGGACTGGAAAATGCAGACCCAGGTTGTAAAAAAAGCTGCTTTTTCCTCTCTGTTGTGATATGGCACATCAAACTTCTACATTCTTAAGAATGCCTCAGTTAAATAGTCTATCACAAACTTATATAATTGGGCTTAGCAAATAATATGAGGATGATAAGATTGTACTTGTGCTCTTGTATTTCTAAAATAGGTGTGGATGAGATTTGTATTTCATAAACTGTGATGACAAGTACATTTTTTCTATCAGTAGAGTACATGAACATGACACTGTAACCACTATTCCACTCAATATGTGAGAAGGTTCCATAAAAATATGCAGCATAATATTCAGTCGTTTCATTGTCCATCCCAGCCATCATCATCAATTGCAAGAGCAAAAGCTGAATTGGTTTGCTTATATGTCAAAAAGATTCATATTGAATTACAATGTGATTTTGTATGCCTTTAATGGATGTGTTGATGTGATACTACTACTACTAATAATAATAGTAATAATAACACTTTGCAATTCTGTAATTGCATTCTGATTATACTAACATGATTTACAAACACTAATTATGTGAGCCTTTCAAAGCTCTTGTAACAAACCTGGTAGGCCCCTATACAGCAATTACAATCATACTTCTCTTTCAGAAAGAATTTCCTGCAGGCTTCCACACAATATATAACAAAAAAAATACAGAAATATGAGTATTTTATCAAAGACTAGTGTGCTGGAGATATAGATATTATTTTTATCCTTATTAAGCTACTTCTTTTTCTTCCATGTCATTGTGTCACCACACAATGAAAACTTTAATTTTTCGTGCCTAATTAGCAAAACAAAAGTAAGTTTGCAAATTGCAACTTTGCAGCTCATTCATAATCAATGTAAGTAGCTTATTAAATATTAATTTGTTGGGAAAATCTCAGTATCTTTCCTCTTCACTCTGTTCACTGTTTTATGTCACCTGTATGCTATTTTTTCTCTCACTTGACAGTTTCATTTCTATGGCACATTAATATGTTTAAAGTAGCCATTATGCAGATACCAAAGCTGAAATTTACTTCATATAGGGATGTTATTTCAAAGCACAGCACACTTCTCATACAGTTCCTCAAATACTTAAAAAAGAGAAAGGAATAAAGAACAATTCTCAAAACTGTAGTTGAATATGCAGGCATACTAGGAACTAACTTTCTCGTTTACATCTGGAAACATTGATCTACATTCTCCTCCAGGGCCACACTGCCTCACGACATTCCATCATCCATTTAATTTCCCTCAGTGCAGTGTTATTCTTACACGGAAACATCTTCTCCCTCCCTGCTGCCCTTTACCTCTGCTTTGCCTTTTTGAAGTCAGACCTTTAGATTTGGCAGATATAAGATACATTGCTTGAAAGTGAATGTTTTACAGCTTGATGCTGTTTTTGTGTATTTTTAATATTATTTTTGTGGCTCAAGGGAACTCTGTGTAGTCTAGGTCAGGGTGTCTGAATTAACAGAGTTTTTTTGTGAGATATTGGACCAATAAGTAAACTTTGTGGTAAGATCACAATATGGCAGAGCCCTTCAGCTTCTGCCTTTCAAGGGAAAGTAGAATCTGCTTGGCCACAGCCTAGGGCCAACTTCTAAATTCCTCTAGTACCATCAATGAAAAAGAAAACGAATGATTGTAGTATGGGAAATTTTGCAGGATTTTATGTTCAGTTGATATAGTCCACTCTATCTATTTCTATGTCTTTATCTCACTGTAGAACAAATTTTTGCTGAATTTGATGCAATGAATTAAAATGATGAATTTCCTAAACTTTTATTTCCTTCACAAAAATCCAACAACAAAAAAAAATGGTTGTAGGTATTCCCTTCTTGCCTTTTTTTTAGCAAGGAGAAGTTATACCATATTTTTTATTTTTTCTTAATTTTTTTGTATTAGCTACTTATTAAAATATCATCCTTTATCTATAAAATTCCACAATGTATCTTAAAGTAGACATAAAGATACACATATAAAATGGAGTCCTTTGCTCATTAAAAAAAAAAAAAAAATCTGTTTTATTTCTCATCTGCTTAGATGAACCCCATGGGTAAACAGTAACACAAAATATATTTAGCTTTATATGATCTTCTAATCCCAACAGCTGTATTAGATAATTTTTTTGCTTGTTTCACACATGTCTTTTTATTGTCTGCATCAGAGCAAAAATATTGCTAATAAATATCGAATTGAAACAAACTAAAAGAGAGCTATCCCAAACTGCGTTTTGTAAAATGAGGGGTTTAAGCTCAATGTAAGAAGTAAGCTGTAGTGAAATGAACAAAAAGAGGAAGAATCCTTGGGGATCCCTTCCAACTCAAGACATTCTATGATTCTATGATCCTGTATTATGATAAAACCAACATACTTTCCTAGTAGACAATGCATCTGATTAACTCAGTAGACTTTGGAAAGAAATAATTCACTGCATTTAATCAATTTTTGAATCCTTTTCCACCAGAACTCGCCTAAACTCTTCCATATTTATATAGACAACACACAGACATCTAAAGATAGGTATTGAATGAAAATTACCAAGAGACTGAAGGTCTTAGACTGACTTTGTAACTGCTGTGGATAGACAAAAAAACAGGAGGTATTGCAATTTTGATGTTAACAAGAATATCAATTCTCATTACCTATTGTTTGCTGAGTCCATTTAAACAAAAACATATTGTAGCAAGATGGAGATTATTTAAAATGGTGAAAAAGGCTCTTAGTTGATGATTATTGAACAATAGTCAATTATGAAAAATTCTCACTAGAGAAACAAACATTGTAGCAAGGGAAAGAAAGTCCCTGTCTGATGGCAGTATAGAAGGATGTGAGGAAATCTGCAAATGACAGAATGTGTATTTGAAGATGATAAAAAATAGAGCCGGAGAGCAATAGTCAAGAATTTGACAACATACGTGTGAGTTACTTAAGGGTTTGCTTTCAAAATAACAAAATTATTTAGCAGAGCACAAGTTAAAAATACTCCAGTAGAAAAAAAAGTTTTTAAAATTACAAAAACAGGGAAGACTGTTCCTTTAAAGAGGCACCAGTGTCCATGGAAAGTAGAGCTGTTTTGCCTAGAAAATACAAAGGGAGAACCTGTGGCAGGTCAAATGTTTATCACTGTATTAGGATATTAGGAAACTAGGAAAAAAATTCCTTTTCTTCCATAATATGGAACTTTTGATGGTGGCTGATGAAGGAGAGGCTAAATCACAACTTTTTTGCTTCCATCTCCCAGTTTGCTCTGTCACAGCAGAATAACATCCTCACTGCTGCCACGCCTTACTTCACCAACAGTGGGTTTTGACATGGCAACAGAAATTAGTCCAGACCTCTCTCTTCATGCCTGATAAGCAGGGCTACCTAATTTCCTAGAAACAGAGAACTTGGAGTTGGTTTTGTTCTCAAATACAGTTTGTCACATTAGGAAAGTGCTCAGAGATAGCTGCAGTCAAAAAGTGAGTACTGGAGGGCATGGCATTATTTCTGGACAAATTCTATGAATGAGTATGGTCTTCAGAAAAAAACTGAAAGGTGTTCCCTTTCTCTATTTCCAGTCTTCTGAGCCTGGAACACAGTCTTTTGAGTGCTGTTACCATGAGGAATTAATAACAAAGAATAACAATTAGTATCCATCTTTTGGTCCCAAATCCAGGGTCCTCTAAAGCTGAAGAGAAGATTAACTTTGGTTTAGACAGGTAGAGTGGGAATCATGATGCCAGGAGAAAACTGAGTAAATGTGAATAAAATTACTTTGCAATGGACGGATCTCATGAGCCTGGTCATAAACTATGGCCCTACCTGGCAAACCTCTGTCAGATTCTCCTATAGTCTCTGTCAGATAATTTCTCACAGATCTGATTTATTTTTAACTCTTTCTGAAAGACTACACCTCTCCTCTGGAGCACTCTACTTTGTCCACTTTCAGTCATGACATGAGTCTGTGAGCGTGAGGGCATAGTATAGGACTGCACCTTCTCACAAATTGTTTTTATTCTCATTATTCTTGGGAAAAAGCAATATTTTTTTTCACATTATCTAGATCTTTAACTCAGAAAGTCTGCAACCCTATAGTTCAGAGTTCTTTATTTCAAATTCTATCTACTGGCAGAGCCTGATTTTCCAAGTGTACATATATTAAAGCAAAAGCAAATCCCTTCTGTTTTCCAAGACACAGTCAGTTAAGCTTTGCTTCGTCCCTTTAAATGTTGTGCTGTCCCTTCTTTGTTTTCCAGAGGAAGAGAGAGAAGAAATTTATTTGCCTCTGTGTTTGCTGCAGTGTAATCCACAACAGTGCTGGTAGGACATTGAGTTAAATCCTGCACCCTCTGAGAATGCAATTATCATGCCATCAGGAAAAGCACTTCATTTTTCAGAGGGACACAGGAAGCTCAGATAATGTTTGACATCTTCGTAATGGGCTGATATAAAATACTACACTACAGAGCCAAAATGTTGTATTTATTTTCTTTTTTTTTTTTGTTTTAAATATCAGTCTTTCAAAAGAACACCATGTCCTATAATTAAATCTATTACAACATTTATTTTAGAGACCTCGAATTTGTAGAATTGATTTAATGGCTTATTTTGTGTTCATCTCTCCCTCTTGTGGCAGATGTCAGCAAGGAAAAAGATTGTTATTTACAAATAAATTGAAACGAGCTAACCTTGAATATTATATCTTTTTAACATCAGGATGTTTTGAGGTATGTTTAAGTTACAGAGTGTTATGAAGGATATGATTTCATGCCCCCAAATTAATAGCGCACATTTATATTTATGTAGCATAGAAATACTATTATTTAATTAGACCTTACACACCACAACTCTCACCTGTTAAATGATTGTATAGGTTATGTTTTTAAATGGATGTGTACAAATTAAATATTTTTTTAAGAAACTTTTGGAAAGCTGAAGACTTTACATTTTTCTATTTGCATGTTTGATGTTTATGTTGTCATATTAATAGCAATTTGCCTGTAGGGAAAAAAAAAAAAATTGTACAAATATCAGTGCATGGTAAATGTTACTATAACAGAAAGCTTTATTGAACCACACACTGCCTCACTGCTTAAAGGATCTTCAAGGGTGATGGATTTCTCCCAAGGGGCAAAATATACTTTCAAAAAGCTATTTCTTCAGTTTGTTCCCCTCAAATATTTGACATACTTTTATACAGATCGAGTTATATTGTTTAGCTGTCAGTCTAATTTGTTGCTGGACCTTTCAGATGGCATTCCAATAAATAAAAGATTAAAGGAAACAAAATTTCTCTTAAAAACCCCCAAACAAACAACCACAAAATGCTGTCAATACCAAAATTTGTAAGCCTGAGCCAGAGGGAGACTCTGACTAAAATTATGTATGAGGTGGGTTTATTTTTGTTTTTCAGTTATTTTAAGGGTTGCATATACAAGTGTGAAAAGAGAGAGATGTGCATCAATAGTTTTCCTTTCTTCTATGTGCAGGCTGGCAACCACCAGTTTAGAGGGATAGGGCAAGAGGAAATACCCTCAAGTTGTACTAGAAGAGGTTTCTATTAGGTACTAGGGAAAATTTCTTCACCCAAAGTGTTGTCAAGGCACAGGCTGTCCAGGGCAGTTGTGAAATCACCGCCCCTGCAGGGATTTAAAAGGTGTGTGGATGTGGCACGTGGGGACATGGTTTGATGATGGGCTTGGCAGTGCTGGGCTAATGATTGGACTCAAGAGGTCTTTTCCAACCTGAATGATTGTAAGAATCTGTGATCTACAGAGAGGTCATGGCAGAGCCTTGGACTGATGCCTTGGACTGGATCTTCTTTCTGGACTGCGGCTGATAGTGTGTTCTTGTTGTTCCAATGTGACTGGTCCCCATCCAGCACACTGGGAGCCAAACAAGGCCAGTACCAATGAACTCTGCATCCCATCCTCATGCCCCACATACTATAAGCAGCATCTGCCTACCAGGCTGTGAAGAGACTTCTAAGAGTGTTTTAAATTGTCCAGTGTATCTCATAGAAGTGAGATTTGTAACAGATAACCTACTTGCCTCCTTCTGGAGGAATCACAAATATTTGCTGGGTTTCTTTATTCTCAAAGCCTGCTGGAATTCTCCACAGTGGCTGCTCAGTCAAGCTCTGGTGGCTGAGATTAACCTTGGAATTACAACACATTTATGTGTGCATTAACAGTCTCTCCACTAAATCATTGGGAGATGAGACTGTCTCTCAAGAAGATGACTATCTTTACCTCCTAATCTAGCTCTGAATCCTGCCCTAATATACTTTAAACATGTCAGCTTAATGATCAGCTTAAGTTTGTAAAAGCTATGGACATGCATTGCATTCAAACAGCTTTAAAAAGAGGAGTGTCACAGTTTTCTTGAAAAGAAAGCTCAAAAGGCAAACAACTGTCTTCTGCAAAATCTGGTTTTAAAAAGTCTTTTAAAGGAGTCATTATTTCCTATTAAACCACTCAAGATTCAGTGATTAATACTGGAACACAAACATTCCTGATAATGCCTTTAGCATCCTTTTAGCAATTTTCAACTTTTTCACTTGAGAGTTGTTGCCTGACATTGCTTGCTCATCTGTTTAGGTCATCTGTTCCTCACCATGGCAACTGGGAAATTACTGTACATCAGTGATCTGAAGTTTAAATGCATTTGTTGTCCTTGCTGTTGTCTCTAAGTTGAGGAAATTCGGGTTTTCTTGCAATAAGAAAACAGCATGGTCTGTAGCCAACCATATTTCTGTGTGAGTAGAAATGTCCCAAAAATAGTTCTCCATCATTCAAAGTGGAATTTGTGTCTGTTTCCTCATAGTCTCCCTCTTACTGTGAGTTTCATATTTTCAAAAAGACATTAGGCTGAGCCAGAGGGAAAACTTTTCCTTGAGCTGTTAGCCTGTTTCACTGGGAGATTTAAAGCCTCAGATCTTGACCTTCTTGGTTTTGATCTGTGTTAACATAGTGAATGGAATTTTGGTGGAAAGGTCTGTGATTTTGTTCTTACAAGGAATAAAATAATCCCTCTTAGAGATTACAGCATCTGTGTTTGCTTGACCAAGTCAGCCCATGGTGGGACAGAGCAAGTATTTGCCATGAAGCTTTAGCTCAGAGACTGGAGGAGATTCAAAGGCTGCAGAGAATTGAGTTAGTTTTATGGACCCTGGTTTTGATTTAGAGAGCCAATACAAATATTATTGTAACTTCTTTATGTTTACTATAAGCTCTTTTAAAAATGCATGAAAGCAAAGCTCCATTCTGCCATAATGAGACACAACACACTCTGGCTATATAAAAATGATACATTGAAATGCTTTCTTCAGAAAATAGCTTCTGAAAAATGTAGGCTTTAGGACCATTGTCATCATGTACTGCTCATAAAAGTTCCAATTAAACATTAAATTACAAATATATCTATTTTTTTATTATTATTTGAAGGAAACAGACCTTTCAAACTTTGTTTTAACTTTGGGATTTTCCTGCTGCTGGAATAAGCCTATTTTATTAAAGCTTATTTTGCAATGAACTTTTTATCAGATCTGCAGCTAGCTTGTAAACCCTGGGGGTTCAAATACAAGGGGACAAATCTCTTCAAGGTTTGCTTGAAGCCTGTTAAAAGCTTACCATTATTTTCCTGTTAGATTCAGGTCAGAACTAATTTTGTGAAGACCTTTTAAACCTCTGCTACTGTAACACCGCAGGTAAGAAGGGAAGTGGAAGTGAATAAATATGATAATTTGGCCCAAGGGAGACAAGCTACAAAAACAATTCTTTGAGAAAGGGAAGAAAAAAAGAAAAAGCACGGTTGAAAGCATCCTTTTAGTAACATTTCAGCAATATTTTTTGTTTCTTTAACAATATCTTGTAGTACTTTGATTTTTTTTTTTTTTTTTTTTTTTTTTTTTTTTTTAATCTCTTGTTATTTATGTCATGCTGCAGGCAGAATGGAAGGTAGCAAGAATACTTTGATTGTTTTGGGCCTAATAAAAATGACAGGTTGATGCTGAAGACAATTACTGCACAACTCTTTTCTTGCTCTTGCAACTGGACAAGACTCGATTCCTTGTCCTTCTGAGTCCTATGAAAGAAGGTCCCCACCTTCCTGCCAGGCCTCCCAAGCATCCCCATAGTGTCAGCTGGGTCCGTTCTCAACCAGCCTCAAGCTCAGCACCAAGGCCAGTGGCACCCAGGCTGTGTGAAATTGGTACAAACCAGGGCATTTCGGGTTGAATCATGTCCTTAGGATGCTGCTGCCATCCAAAGACACAAGTTGGTACTGCTGTACGGCCTACCTACAACACAAGTACAAGCACAGGAATCTGCTGCCAGCAGTTATGGAATGAAATAGGGAGGCAGGGAAGTCGTCTTTCCTCCAGTTCCACTTTTTCTGCTCAGGCTCTAAGAGAGGAACCGTTTCTTTTTTTCTTTCTTTCTTTTTTTTTTTTCTTTTTCTTTTTCTTTTTCTTTTTCTTTTTCTTTTTCTTTTTCTTTTTCTTTTTCTTTTTCTTTTTCTTTTTTTTTTTTCTTTTTCTTTTTCTTTTTCTTCTTTTTCTTCTTCTTCTTCTTTTTCTCCTTCTCCTTCTTCTCCTTGTCCTTGTCCTTGTCCTTGTCCTTGTCCTTGTCCTTCTTCTCCTTGTCCTTGTCCTTCTTCTTCTTCTTCTTCTTCTTCTTCTTCTTCTCCTTCTTCCTCTCCTTCTTCCTCTCCCTCTCCCTCTTCCTCTTCTTCTTCTTCTTTTTAGTTTTTTTTTTTTAACACCATGCCACTTTTATGAGAAACAGCTGTTTTCAAAATTATGAAATACAGCGCTGCCCTTATGCCATGAAAACATCCATTTTCTGTGATTTGACATCAGGCTGTGCTGCAGAGCACAGACTTTGTTCCTTGCCCTTCACATGTCTTCCTGCAAAGACTCTCACCTAATTTTTCACATCAAACAGTTCAGAAAATTCTTTGGAGTACTTAAACAGCAAGTTGTATTTTTCTAAAACATCCTGCTCTAGATCAGCAGATTAAGTAATGCCTAATTAAAACTTCTTACCTTTCCTGGCATGATCATCCACACCAAAGAGATAAATTCCTGTTCTTCACTTAGGAGAAATAAGAGATAAATTTATACTGCAATGGCTATTGAAATATTTAGTTTAGCATGGGCTTGGAGGGACAGAAAAAGTCATTATTCAAACAGAGGAAAATTCTATAAAAATGGATGTCCTGTTTAATCCATTTCACATAAAATTTTCTGTGTACCTCTGATCAGTGCATTAGAATGTAGTTCTTCTGAGCGATTAAAATGCCTTTTTTTCTACTTCTTTCATCACTTATTCTAATATAACTATAGTCATATTATTGCTGAAACTCCATTGTACAGTGCACTGTTAACTAAAACTAGGTCTTACAAACAGTCTGAAGTTACAGTTTATAAAAATGTCATGTCTTTATTTTTATTTTCAATCTCAGCAAGCACAGTCCTCACTCCAGTAAACGTTATACCTTAGCATATCCACAGTACAACTTGACTGCAACAAAGAAATTTCCTAACTGCACTTTGCCCCATTTTTCTGCAAAGTCCAATCATTTCAGTGTGGTCCACAAAACGATATACAAGTAGTTTATCTTTCTGTAAGGAGGGTCAAATTATTTTCTTTGTCAAGTTCTTTACAACAGCCTTTCTCTTGTTAACATCTAGCTAGTTGGTCTGTCATCAGAACAGAGAGATTCCTTCATTATCCCATCTAGTGCTTACTAAGTGCTTCAACCTATTTGTGATTTTAATCTATGTGTTTGTTCTTCTGTGAAATTATGCCAGCTATTACTATTTGGATGTAATTAATCCTACTTCTACTCTTTGGTGGAGAGTTCCACAGGTTAATTATGTTATTATAAAATTATGCTCCAATACTAGTGAAATACCACTTGTTTCAACCACATTTTGGCTTATGTTTTCACCCTTCTTTCTTTATTAACCTTCTTGACACCACCTCCAGCTTTCTGAAGCTTAAAATTCATTCTTGTGTATGATCTTGCAATGTTTGAATGTGGGAGCTTTACCAGCATTGAACAGTCAACTCCAGTGTGCTCGTCTGCTTTTCAATCATCACCAAAACTGATTATAAAAGAAAAGCTCAGACAATTCTCCCATTTCTCTACCTTTGGTCTCATAAACATGCCATTCAATTTTATTTTATTAAACTTAATGAGCTACAAGTTTACATTATTTTCACTCTTGCTGCAGGATTTGTGCAACTTAATACAACCTATATCACATTTATTTTGGTTGTCAGACTGGAAATAAAACTTTTCTTTCTCTGTAAAGCTTTTTTATATATTAGATTCCATTGTTAGGAAGTATATGGGGCTATATGTTCGCCTACTCTGAGATACAGTTTGATACTTTTCCTTGGAGCAGAAAGCAAAGGAATTGCTCTGCTTGGAGAATTGCTGGAAAGTAGGCAGTTATAAAGCATATTCTGGTTAATTTACCCAGAAATCTAAACCTGTCATAAAGTTTATCTCCATAAAGGAAGGTGGACAGTGTTGGTGACATATCTGGGAAGTCTGTCAGGAAAGAGTTGGTGAAAACAATGCTGGACATTGGTGTGCTCTGAATAATAATGAAATTCAGACTGTGAAAAAGCCAATCCTTGTGCTTCTGAATCACCTGAGCATCCTGAAAAACTAAAGTCACTGCCACGGCCAAAATCTTCCTGTGAACATATACCATGTTTTTTGGTTCTGGACATTTCACCCAGATTTTGGTACTCCTACTTTGAAGGGAATTAAACCACCTTGTTCTTCTATAGTCCTGTAGCAAAACCAGGGGGAAACAGTTCCATTTTCAAATAACTCAGTGAATGAGAAAAACATTAATGCCTGCAGTTGCCACACCTCCTGGGGATTTTGTCATGGAACTATCAGCTTCAGGGTTTGGAATTTCTCATACTGTCTTTGGAAATATGCCTCAATATTTTTTCCTGAAAGGGAAAAACACAAAGGCAACAAAGAATTTCAGAGTGAAAGTGGAAACTCTGTTACTTGTGTGCAGTGCTGAAGCCTTCAAAACACAGTTAATCTTGTGCATTTTCAAATAAATAACCAGATATGATAGATAAATTTAAAAGGAGAAAGAAGGCAACAGATGAATTTGCCTTTTTCCGTGTGCTGCTTATCTGACATTAAAACAAATCCCCCTCAGATGCAGGGTGCCATAGACACATTGATATCAGCAGAGTTCCACTGATGAAATTTGTTGGGAATGTGCTCCATGTCTCCAAGAAGTACTGGGACAGCATGAGGAACATGAATTAGAGGCATCAGACCAGATGCACAGCCGAGGGAGAAAACTACTGAAATGAGATTGACTGAACTGTTCTAGCGGAAAGATTGGAGCTGAATTTACTTCTCCACAGGTCTTTTTTCTTCATCTTGTCAAAATTTGCATTCTCCCTAGGTGACTCTATATGAAACCTAAGTAAGCATCCAGCACCACAGCAAGGGTTTACCAGACAGAAGATATCATTGGTGTAGATGTGAGCTGACAGGATGAGAGGGAAAATGCTGGGGAAACCAGGCCTTTCTCTGCCGCTGCATCCAACATGCTGCCTTTTGGGAAGTCGCATGCAGTGTCATCCATCTTATTTTATCTACATAAAATATATTTATCCGTCTAAAATTGTCACCAAGGTACATCAAGAGAGAGGAAAATTGATGACCCCCATGACTATCTTTGGTGCTTATGTCTAGTTGTGATACTACTGCAAATGATTTCAGACTTCAGCTACGCCGTATGAAAAAGGCTTTGTGCATGTAAACAATCTGTGAGAAAACCATATATCTGTGTATGTGTCTAATCTGATTTTACATATGGTTTTAGGCATGTAAAATTTTAAAATTAGAGGTTGGAAAAATAATCTAGTTTGGAGGAAGGAAGTCCTGTCTTTTTATTCTGTTTCCTTTTTTTTTTTTAAGTTGAAGTTGTTATGAATCCAGCTTTCTTCAGCACATGCCTTGATGAGAAAGCTTGGAAAATGTCCTTATGTCGACAGCTTTCTTGCATCTTGTGATATTCTGTGTTTTTTATTTAAAATAAAATGAGAAACAAGATTCAGAATACTACTATTTTCAATGGAATTTACAAATACAATACCATGGCAAAGCCAGGAAACAGTCAGGAGAAGGACATGGAGGATCTGTAAACTAGAAGCTAAGCAAAGGCAACTAAGGGAATTGCAGTTTTTCTCACTGTTTTCTGAATTAATCTCAATATTTTTTAAGGAATTTGTCTGAATTTTTGATGTTTCATCTTGGATATGATGCAAATAGAACTCAGGTTTTGTATTTTACAAGACAAAGAATGGTAACTTCCCATCAGTGAAATATGCAGTCCAGATTTCCTTTTGGGAAAAAGACATGATAAATTTTTGACATATTGTTCAAATTCTACCTCAAGCAAGAAAGACTCTCCTCTAATTAGCTTTATTTTATATTTCTCATTTCATTTGTCTCCCTCTGTGTGCTCAGTGTGATGATCAAAAATCAAAGTCACATGTTAATTCTGTTAAATATGTTAATTCTTTTAAATATCTACACAGACAAAAGAGATTGTCAGGAGGAAAAAAAATCTTTGTTGATGGTTATGTTCACAAAAGGGGAAGTTCAGAAGCTGGAAGGGTAAGATGACATCAATCAAAAAGGAAAAAAAAAGTTATTCGTCATGATGGCAAATAAAAATTGAACTAATTGTTTACAGAAGAATACAGATGTTTCCACTCAGAATCTTTAGACTGAGACTTCATGCACCTTTTGGAAAGATGTTCTTTTAGATCAAGCACGCATTGCTGATGTTGGAAAAAGACACAACAGCAGCTCCCACTGGATTATATCAGCTGACAAGTTCAGGGCTCTCTGCACGGAGGTGCTACTGCATGTCATACATTAAAAAAAATGATTAATGTTATACAAAACATAGTGTTACACTCCAGTATGTGCATGTGTGAGGACGTGCACATGTGTGCAAACCTCACTCTTTCTGTTTGCAGTTACAAGGGTGTGGTTTCAGACACAGGTTTGATCACCCAGCCCTTGGGTGATCACCTTAACCACTCTTTGGAGGACTGTTTTCAGTGGTTCATGCAACATTTATATAGGGTGGTGCTAAGGGAGCTGAGATTTTCCTTTTTTAATAGTGCACTAGGCTCCAATAAATCAGAGAACATGAGCACGTAACATATTCCTTCAATATTTGTGGCCAGTGGAAGCCCCACCTGTGTCAAATATGGAACTATTAATATATTATTATTTATTGTATAAATATATTATTTATACACAACATTCAAAAGCAGCTTAGAAATATGATTGTATTTAGTAGGGATGGGTTTTTGTGTGAATTTGAGATGCTTTACATTCAGTAGACTGCAGTTCATGTTTCCATTTTATGTCCTTGCTATTCTAACTATTTCAAGATTGAATGAAAATCAATGATCCTCAGCAATAGGTGAATCCTTTTAACACTTAGGAAGGAAGTAAAATAAACATAGAGGTGGATACCATAACAATATTTACAAATAGAAAACACCAGAGGGTAGTATTTATTTATTTTCCAAAATATTTGGAAACAGGGGAACACTCTGGATGCTGAATCCGAAAGAATATATGAACACAAGAATTCCTCTCCGTGAAATGTAACCTACTTCTGTTGGTGAAAGTGTGAGAAAGCTGAGGTTTGGATCATATGAGCAACCAGGACAAGACTGAGAAGTGTAATATTGTTAAGGAAACAAAAGGTAAGCTCTGAATTGGCAAGCTTTGCTTCTCCAGCAGCTCTGAATTATTAACACCACAAAACAGAAGCACTGAAATCTTAAGAGATATTTTGCAGGGCTGAAATGAATAATTTAGGGAAGCTACTGTCTCCTGCCTCCTCGTTATTAAATATACAGTTGGAAATGACTGAAAATGACTGGAAGAAACAAGGCAAATGCTGTTGAAATAGCACAACTTCAGGCTTCTTTGCTTGAGCTGGGTTGTGCTGTTAAAACTACAGGAGAAAACATTTTCTCTAGCACCTAATCTGAGTGCTTCGTTGGATACTTATCCACTCATATTGTTAGAATTGTCCTCTGTCCAACAACAAGCCTAAAAGTTTCCTGTACAAAGTGTCTGGCTGATGATGTTTACTTTAGTAAAAACGCAAGCTGTGAGCCAAGGTTTTCGATCATAAGGGTCTGGAGTTCAAACTCTAAATTATTTATAATTTTTTCCCCCGAGTTTGACTGTTAGAAAATAAAGGAAACTAATTCCTTTGGATTCCATTCCTTTGATACTTTGGGTAATCTCAATTTCAAGTACACATGAGTCGGCTATGAAAAATTGCTACTGGCTAGATTTCTTCACTGGGTATGCACACACTGTGGGGTATAGTAGTGGGTTTTTGCTGTAGCCCCTTCTGTCAGGAAACAAGGGCTAATTCTGTGAGAGAAGTTGTTCAGATAGCCTTTGGTTACAACTGTATAGTTAAACTTAAAAAAAAAAAAGTTTTAAACTTTTTTCTGTAGTATTTATGTCATTATGTAACATTTACAACAACCAGTAACCCCAGCTTGGATGAAGTTCTGTCTCAGTAGGAAGCTGAGATGTATGCAATTGTTACACACAGCTTGGAAATTTTAGCTAAGGGCTCTGACTCATCCTCACTTTTCTGCTAGACTGTGCCACTCAGGCTGGGAATTGTTCTGCCAACTGACTCTTAAATCCCAAATAAATTGAGTAAGCAGCAATATATTCCTTTCCTGTTCTTGGTTCCATGACTATAGCATGACCATATAGACTATATCAACCATGTATTATCTCAAGAAAAGCATTTAGGGAGCATTTCAGGGAGTTGGACTCAATGATTCTTATGGATCCCTTCCAACTTGAGATGCTCCATGTTTATATGGGTCTCTGTGGTTGGTAAAGCAGGGTAATTTACTTTAAAGGTGATAACAGTGCCAAATCCCCAAATGACAAGACAGTGACTTACTTTAACCTCAATTAAATTGTCAAAAACATACAATAACCAAGAGCTGTCATTAACAGAAGACAGAGGACTGAAGTCTGGTGAGGTAGTGCAAGAGCTGTCAATAAATAATTCTACACTTGCTCAACCTCAAAGCAAACAAGGCTGGACACTATGGGTGGCTTGTGTTTGTAACCATGAATTAGTGGAAAGAACTGTAGGCAATTGAAAGCATTTAAGCTTCAGGAAAGTTCTGAAAAATGAAGGTACTATCTGACAGAACATAAGCTTTAATACTAAAAGAAGAAAAACAGCATCTGAGATGTTCACAGCTCTAGCATCTGGTACCTAGATAAAATCCACTGCCAAGGGCTGCTGCACAGTCTTTTTTCCTGCTGCATTTAGTAAAAAAAAAATCCACATGCCTAAATTGCAGGGCTTGTTTTGAAGGTGTACGTGGGAACAAAGTGCGGTGATGGGCCAAAACCAAATAAAAGGCCAGCCAAGGTCAGTAGGTCCTTTAAAACAGGTAACTGCACTCCAGAAAAGTGCAGAATTCAGTTCTTCATCTCTACAACTATTTTTTTTTTTCTTTTTTGAACAGGAACACAAGCAATTTCCATTCTTCTCTCCCCATTGTGTGCACAGCAAACATCACAGGGATAACGCTTACTTATCCCTCAGGGGGTTGTGAAGATTAATTAGTTAATGTTCTCAGTGCATGTCAAAGATGAAAGCTCAGAGTAAGTGCTAAGCATTTGTGTATTCACAGACACCAGAAATATGCATTCTCCACAGGAAACATGGAAAGTAGTATGGTTTTCTAGCTGTGTCCAATTTCCAGAGGTGAAACCCTTATTATAAAGAAAGTCTGCAAAATTACTTCTTAACAGTTGAACTATTTAGAGAAAATATTGAATAAGACATCCAAAAGTCTATTTTTGTTTTGGAGCCTGGATGAAGGAATCATTGAAAGCCTGCTGATTCCACTTGGAGAGAAGAAAGAAAAGATGACTTATGTTCTTTAGTGAGATTACAGTGGAAATGAGGGGAGGAAAATGTTCTACTTGGAGTTTATAGTCCAAAGAGTATTTAAGATGTTTATACCTTATATTTTCCCCCAGGATTATGCCATTTATCTTATTTCATACTGTTCATTTTGTGTAGTGGGTCTTGATCTAAACCTTAGTATAGGTACCGTAATATTTTACTCATTGCAGTTGTTTGTGATTAAACCATATTTTGCCAGAAGGAAAATGAGGGCATTTGAAAATTTTTCACAGATCAAAGAGAAGTAACAGAATTAAAAATAAATACTAAACTATCTACTTTGTGACATGATGGAGATAAAATAAAACTTATATTGTACTGTAATGCCATAAAACATATTTTTGTCAGTGAAAAAATAAATGGACTGGGAATGTATCTTCCAATATTTTGTTGTTTCAGAAATTACTCTGGACTGAGTATTTGGGTTATTATCAGGAGAAAGACATCAGATTGCATATACATGCTCCTAAATAGCTATATATAGATATATAAAGCTTACTTACACACACTTGCAAGGTCACGCTTGCACATATATACAAATACACATACAGAGATATATGTGCGTGTGTATGTGGGTATATGTGTGTAGGTGTACATGAGATATATGACATTAATGTATATAAGTCAGGTTTACAGATGTGTACTTCTTTTATTTATATTTGTATGTATGTTTGAGCTATTAAAGTTTAACTCCAATGTGCTTAAAAATGTGAAGAAAAACACAAAACACACCTGGGTGTCTTTGTTTCTATGTACAAATGTTGAGGTAAAGGACATAATCTCTAATCCTTTTTCTGCCTCATAATGTATAGGTGATTCTGCTACCAAGTTTTCCAAAAGGCTTTTGGCTTTGTTGTCTTTGAAATGCCTTGGATGAAGAGCAGTTTCAGCCTCATGGTAGTGGGTAGTCCAGGTAAGTCACTGTTCTCCAAGTATTCTGTATAACCGCAGTAAACATTTCCTAGTGAATATAAGAATAATTATTCAAAGGCAGTGGGTCTTGGTGACAGACTGTACGACTGTGGTCAAAAAAAAGGGGAAGAATTAAGATTTTGATTTGTTCCTCAAACAAATTTAGTTAAATGGGGTGTTTTTGGATCAAAATAACATCTCTATATAATTCTTTTAATTACCTTTGTAAATAAGAAATTTGGCTTCTTGTGGATCAAATAGGGTTAAAATAATGGTGATATACATTCTGTATTCCATTCCTGGGGGATATCAAACAAGCCTCGTCTGCAGAACTCTCAAGGGACTTTGAAATTTGTGAATTTTCCCTGTCTCTAATGTGTGGTTCAATCAGGAGAAATGGTATTTTTTAGATTTTCCAGCCAAAGAAGCAATTGCGCTATGTAAATCACTAAGCGTTTGTGAAATGTCAGTGCCTCGAGGGATTTCCTTCCCAACAATTAATGCTTTTTACCTCATTTTGACTTTTCTGCAAAGAATCACAGCAAAACTAAAAGTGCTCAATTTTATGGGTAATTTCAAGTCACTTTGCTTTTATTATTGCTTCTCTGCTAACTGAGTATTTTTGACTTTTCCAGTTCATACAAAATCCAGTCTAAACCAGAAATGTTTGCTTTGGGTTTTTTCTACAAAATCTACAATTATTTTGTGCCTGTAGGACAGCTTCTGTGTATGGAGATTAGTCTTCCTTAGACAAGAACTACTTCATTGAAAAGGTTATGGTACTTAGTCGATATCTGCCAAAAATGAAAATTTTCCACTGTAATTTTTCATCTTCAGTAAAGCAAGAATTAAATATGCTATTCTGAAATGCTGATGTGTACCAAACAGCATCCAAATTCTGTAGCCAAAGCCAGAGAGAAATGAATGGAGAACTGAATGTAGATAAGTCATATGATTCTGTGAAGTCAAAACCTCCTAAAGGAAGGTGTCCTTGCCCCTGGCATGGGGCTTGGAACTAGATGGTCTTGAAGACCTCTTCCAACATAAACTATTCTTTGATTCCATGATTCTTGAATAAATTACATCTGTGGGAGAGTTATGAGGACTGACATTCTATCCTTAAAACACGGGCAAAGGGAGATATGAGCAGTGGTAACATCAAAAGAGAAAAATGGGAGTGTGCAAAACTAAAAAAAAACTGCAATGCAAAAGCAGACTTTGTGGGGTTTACACTGCCCACAGGTAAGATTTATGCTTTCAAAGCACCCAGTAGCACAGGCACCTTCAATGTCACCAATCCTAGCATGCCTCCATAGGTTCCTAAGCTCAGTCTACAGAGATGAAAGCCAAGCAGAAATGTTCATACATGTTTTTACATTCTCCAGGTTTTTCCTGGAATCATCTACATAAGATGAGGAGAAATTGTGACTGAAGTAGGAAAGGAGCTGAGCAGCATGTGAGAATGGGTATTACAGTGTAGATGCATAAGGACTTTATGGTCTGATACTCATGAGAAACCACCCACAGGCTGGTCAGAACTGTCCTGCTCTTTTCCTTGCTGTGACAGCAGACCAGTGTGGTGGGGGGGAGCTCTTACCTGATCAAGGATCAGCAGAAATTCGCGCAGCAGCTGAAGGCTGCCGTATGTACCTGAGGATATGCCCGTCCCTTTAACCACAGACATCTAATCAGAGTATTCTCTGAAGGGCTGCCCAGTTTTCCTCATACCTTACTTGTACATGGAGCAATTTGAGCCCCCTTGGGAGTCATATATATGTACTAGTTCAATAATTGTTTGATAAGTCATTTTCTACCCTTTCCTCTTACAACTTGTAACACTAAATGCACCAAACAATAAGATTTGATGAAAACTAAAGAACTGTAAGCATACTATGTTTTTCAGACCTGCAGGTCTAAAAGGCATATTAAAAAAAAAAAAAAAAAAAAAAAAAAAAAAAAAGCTAAGCTTTCTTATGTTTCATGTAAGAGCACAGAGTAGCCCGAAAATTACAGGTATGTTTGTAGTCATTATTTTCCTGAAACAGGCACTAGCACCAAAAGTGACATTTAAAAATAATTAAATCAAAATTTTAAGCTTGTTTAATGCAAGGGTGCAGCATGAATCAGGCTTTAAGCATATAAGTAGGAGTGTAAAATCCTTCTTATCTTTGGTTACCATGCCAATGACATCTACCTATCAGATTACGTCATTTGCTTTGTTTTATAAGCAGAATGAGTCCCTCATCTGCAATCAGTGCTGTGAGACTTCAGTCAGCAGGCAGCACTGTGTGTATTAACAAAGCAGTGCTGGCTGAAACAATGGTGCCTGGTGGTACATCCCAGAACTCCCTGAAAAGTGCTATAGAAAGCTTGATAACTTGGACGAATCTCAAAATCCGTAAGCCACCTCCTGAAGAAAAAGTTGCTCAGAAAAACAAGGACATCTTCAATATTGTCATGACTCCTGACCGCATCCCTAAATTTTTCATCCCTTCCCTGGACATAGAGTATATTTCCTCCCAGCAGGAGCCAGAGGAAGGCAGCACAGAGAATTCTTCTGAGAGAGGAATCCCTAACGAAATTGTTCAGAAGCGCAGAACAACTAGAAGCAAATCCGAATCCTACATCAGGAAAGAAACAACGTGCAAAGGAGAGAGTCTGGACAGAAGAGGAACCCTGTGCTTTGCAGACCGAATGACTTTTCCTGAAGACGTGGAGAGAGCTGCACATCATTGTGACCCGGCAACCAGAGCTGCTTTCTCTTTGCCCCACCTCTCCAAAATCACTACCCCCTATGGGTTTCTCACACTGGGAGAAAGTCCCAATACCAGGAGAAAAGAGTCCCTCTTTTTTCAGCATGACTCTGAAGAGCTTAGAATCCTCTTGTCCCAAAGGAAGAAGACCACATCTCTTGCAAGGAGCTCATCCAGCCCTTTCAGTGAAATTCAACACACCACTGAGACCATAAAACCTTCAGTCACCCCTTTTAAGACCAGGCAGGCGGTTTCGTGGGAGTCGGTCTGCGACAGCCAGCTTTCTCCTCTGTGCTGCAAGCCAGACTCTGAGCCACAACCTGTGAAATGTGAAAAGAAGAGGTTTCAGATGACACTGAAGAGACACCTGGCCAGCATCAAGCGGATGAGATCTGGCACTGGGATGAACTGGCTCTGCTAAGCCATGCAAAGCTCTCCCGGCTCTTCATCCTGTGAAAATTTTAATGAGAAAGTCTTTCACAGAGGTGTGCAAACGTGGGTGTGTAGCAGATTTTCAGCATTGCAAGCTCCTGAAAAAGGCCAAATAACCAGACAGAATTTGCTTATGCTTGGCACATTGAATGCATCTTCTGTTTCCTAGATTCATACCCAGCAGCTTTGAATCCTTTGTAATGCAAGCAAAGATTGGACTAACTGAAACAGACCATTTTCCAAAAGAAATGTTGTCTTTTCTGGCCATACCTGTATAGTCTGTGAGAAGGAAGGAAATTATTTCATCAAAAGCAAACTACAGAGAAAGAAAATATTGTCTTTTAGGGTAGCAATATTGGTTTCAGAATGATACCAAAACTGAAAAGAAGAATCATGCTAGCTAGTCAGGTAAAAATTGTTGGCTTTTATTATTTTTTATATTAGAGTGCAAATGAAAACCAATTAAGAGTTAATTTGTCTTGTGGTGTTTACAGCAGGTACTTGCAAATAGCCATTCATAACTTCTGACAGGAATGTGCTGGCTGAGAGGGGATGCCAGGTTCCTGCTTGCTAATGACAGTGCGTACTAAACCATTCTCTGTTTTTAACAAATGTGCTTATTTTATCACTGCTGTAGTTAACCATTCAACATGCTTGGAATTAGGGGAGACACGATATAATTTGTTTACCCCATTACCACTATCAAAGCATAGCACTATTCTATTTAGCTCCTGTCATTGTTCCTGTTAAAACTAAACCAAATAAAATCTCTTTTTCTTTGATCGTCTTTCTTGTCGTTGCTGTTACTTTTTCCTTTTTTAAAATTTTTCACAGGCTTGTTATTACCTTAAAATTGGAAAGGGGCTTAAAACAGAATCAGGAATATTCTGTGTTCTCAGAATGTGTGTTTCAATCCTGTTTCGTAAACTTGATTGTTTTGCAAGGCACTGATACTCCAGTGCATTAAATACCTGAGTGGAAAAAATTACCACTGACAGCTAGAAAGGTCCAATGGCACCTAAACACCAAAGGAAAAGTTTTCTCATGTAAAGTTATCATCAATTTCAAGCTGCTCATCTCCAGCTATGCAAAATTTACTTGCCACTGAGTTACAAAGAAAGATAACTTAAAGTACCTGTGAGAATTTTCCAGGGTAAAGATCTGTCCCAAGCTGTATAAGAAACAGAGTTATCAGAAGATGACATCTGGTAAAATCCATTAGAGTTTATTGGTTTATTACTTCAGTTAATTAGTTTATTTAATCTATTTTTATAACTAGAATATGGATAGAGACATCAGTGCCTACAATTTAAAAAAATATATACTTTAGCTGACAGGAGAGTAACATAACATTTGAAATTTAAAATATCCATTGCACTATCTTGTACTAAATTTATTTGTGCTGCATAACCTGTAGTAGACAATTCAAATAGTATCGAGGGACCTTGGTGCATAGGAGAAGAGCTGTTGTTTAAGGAGATGAGATGGTCCTTGTTTTGCAGACAATAAATAAATTCTGTGCAACAAATACAGCTCAAGCAGCCCATGAAACTCATGTTCCAAATAGTCAGAACGAGATGGCTGTGCTCCCCTGGCTGTGCAGTAGCACAGAGTCTGTGGTGTGTGAAATGAAATATGTGTGTGAAATCGAGTAAACTGTGACAGCAGCAAAGGTATTGAAGCCTGGAACAGCCACCCTTTATAATCTAAAGTATGATTCATCTCATCTTCTACAGATGACATCTAAAACTCACTAGGTGTTTACACAATAGGCTTTGTCCAGAAGAATCCCAGTTAAAAATTGACACATGCTTGCAGGAGCCCAAAGGCAATGTTTGGGAGTTCCCAGCCTGAGGTTTAGTAATAAAGACCATTACTCTGCTCTCAAAACAGAAACAAATAAGACTTTTTCATCTGGAAAAACTATTTTAAAAAATTAAGAAAAAAAAAAAGTAGTAATACTCTGAGCTGGGTAAAATGCAAAAGATCCTTTAAAGACGTGTTTGCCATTTTACCTTGTCATTCATCAGATTTGTACTAAGGGTGACCATGACTGAAAATCTAATCAGTTAAATGGCTTTGAAAAAAACCTGGAGTACAAATGAAGTGGCACTCTGCACAGCATAATCCACACTAAGCAACCTCTGCAGGCCTACACAAACACCTGCTTACATTATCAGAGATATCAGCTACAACTATGATATTTTCCACTGAGAAAATATTTACAACAGCATGTTAGATGTGAGAAGCCATTTCTTTTCCTTTTCAAGCAGTCGTGCTTTACTTACCATGCCTTGGATACAACCAAAATCTGAAGTCCCTACCTGGAGTCCTGGTACATCTTTTAGTTGCACGGCTGGCTGCAAACCAGGGATTCTGTCTGGGATTGTCTCATTTTACAATTTAGAATCACAGAATCATAGAAACATTAAGGCTGGAAAAGAGCTCCCAGGTCACTGAGTCCAACCATTAACCTTACATTTCTAGGTCCAACACTAAACCATGCCCCTATATGCTACATTTGCATGTTTTCTGAATACTTTTAGGGGCGGTGATTCCACCAGTTCCCTGGGCAGCTTATTTCAGTGCCTGACCACCCTTCCAGTGGATATATCCAATTTAACCTCAGCTGGCAGAACTCAAGGACATTCCCTCTCCTCCTGTCCCTGTTCCCTGGGAGCAGAGCCCGACCCCCCCTGGCTGCCCCCTCCTGTCAGGGACTTGTGCAGAGCCACAAGGTCCCCCCTGAGCCTCCTTTGCTCCAGCCTGAGCCCCTTTCCCAGCTCCCTCAGCTGCTCCTGGGGCTCCAGCCCCTTCCCAGCTCCGTTCCCTTCCCTGGACACGCTCCAGCCCCTCAATGTCTCTCTTGTCCTGACGGACCACTTTGTTTTGGTCATTCTGTACCACACATCCTACAAATACTCAGAGGAGAAAAAAGGTAGGGTGTACAAGTTGCTTCCAAGGTCTGAGTCAGAGTTAAAAGTATGTTTGGTTATGTGATACCAAGGTTTTCTACTATTGCTGACTGCTGTGCTCCACCTGCACAGTGCTGAAGAAGCAAAACAATTCATCAATTTGGGAGCCAATTTCCTTTGCATTTCTAATATTCATTCGTATTTTTTCTTTTTTTCAGCCGCTCTGCTAAGGAATTCTTCCAATATCCCTTTTTCTGGCCTTTTCTGTATCACAACAAATTTCAGAGGGTTTTGTTAAATCCTGAGTTGATGGCTATCACAGTTTGTCAGTTCTTTCCTAACAGTAGAGTGAAGAGGAGGAAATGTGTGAGGAAGAACTGAGTGTAGGGAGACAACAGATGCAGTGATTATCACTTCTCATTGTAAGAGATTGAAAAAGGTGAACAGCCATGGGACGAGAACTGGCAGGTAATCTTGGAGAGTTCAGCTCATAACTTGTTGAGAACAGTTGTGGTGCAGGTTCCTTTCTCATTCTGGTGCTGTCCACTGAATTATTACTCTTTAACCCACCCGCTTCTCCAGCTTTCCAAGACACCAACAGACAATATCAGACATAAAGCTTTACTTGTGTTTTCATTCTTGAAATTGAAAGCACTCTCTCTTAAGGGCAGTGTAGTTTGGAGACACAATCAAAATTTGTATGTCACCCCAAATTTTCACAGTCATTGAAACAACAGCATTTGGGGCTTTATTGAGTCTTATTTTTCCATGGTAGTAGCTTAGTAGCTTCCCTGAATGAGTGACTGAAATGCTGAAGGCAAAAAAATCCAAAGGTAATCTCCCAGAAAACACATCTATTTCAAAAACAGCCTTGGAACAAGTGTAATAAAAAAAGGCAGGTACTGGGATATCAAGTAACAATAAGAAATTAAAATCAATGACCTATGAGATCCCTTTCAGTTTAAATGCTTGCAGCAAGTGGGAACTTCTCTTGAGCACTCAGGAAAAGCAAGGTCTTTCAGGAGATCAGCATAAATATCTCAATATCTTTTCCTAATTAATTTTATAAAAATAGCTATTCACATCATTAAGACTTGTTTAATTCTCAGTTGCACGCAAAAGGTACTCTGTTACAGAAATGCTAGTGACCATCAACGTTTCAGCAACTGCTTCACAAATTTTGTGGGGTATTTTTGGTTGTGTCTTTCTCTTTTTTAATTTCCATCTTGAACTAGTTGAAAGAACTAGTGAAAAGACCACGGGTTTTGAAAATTCAGTACCATACCTTGTGCAAATCTTATTTTCATGAAAGCAGAAATTTCATGGAAGTCTGATCTAATTTTGACTTGAGTTGGTTACTTCTGCTTGTGACCAGGTATATTAGCTTCCTTTCTCATTATTTCTTATCAATCCCAGTTCAAATTTAATTTTGGATTTTAAAATTTCTGATGGTATTTCTTTGTGATATTGCATTGTAGATCACTGTGTTTTCCTAAACTGCTGCATAACATTGGTGTCTTCTGTTTAAACTGCACTCACATTTCATCACACAGTAATCTTTATTTTGCTAGTGATCACAATGTTTTTTTTCATTCTGCATATGGGTTGAAAATGCATTTGGAAATGGCTTTAGGACATTTCCAGATGCATGGTCTATAAATATAGGTCATAATCATTATGGTGAAATTCCTATTTTATTTTAGCACTTTCTTTTTTTTTTTTTTTTAATGGGCAAATGAGATGTAGCACAGTGATTCCTCCAAGGGTTTATACCATCCAGGCCTCTCTTTTCCATGATGGTTTTATTCCTGCTTTCTCTCTGTGTCACTGCTGCTGATACCATCTTATGCAATTGGTAATGTAGTGACCCCTATTCATTTGTTCCAAGTTATACAGTGTTGTGAACCCCATGAAATATTTAACACTAATAAACAGGATGATCATTACTTTAATGTATAATGAGAAAATAAATTAAGTAACTGACATTTAAATAAAATATAAATGCTTTATGCAGTTTCTATTTACCACATCATGGCAGTAATCCATTTAAAGTCAATGAACAACATAATTGAATGGCTCATGTAATGCAAAGGTCTTTCTTGAACTTTTTTTTTTTCCTTGACTATTCACATGGAAACTTGCAATTTCCTGACATTTTTTAGGACCCTTGTAAATATGAAGGTATTATTATATTTCCTATGTAATATTTTCATTTCACAATGTATTTTTAGAGCATGACAACTTGGAATATGCTACTGAAAGGTAGCATGGCTTACAGATGACAGGAAAATGGAGCAGTGAAGGAGAGGCTGAGGCCACCTTTTCACTGTGCCCTCTGGCTATTCCAAACTTGTGCAGTAAGTGGTAATCAAGTGAGTGAAGGAAGGTTTAAACAGAAAGGTCTCACCATCTTTGGAGAAATGTTGACATTTTATCCACAGGAATCCAATGCCCCCTCACCACACTGTCTAGCAGGAGTGGCACTGAAGGAATTGAGGAAGGATAGAAATGAAAACAAGCACTGAAATTAAGTAAGTGCATGTTTTCATAATAACGAGCCCTTCCTTTTCCAAAAAGTCAAACAAAGAGAATTTTTAACTTTTAGCATGAATATTCATTATGGTCTGTGAAGATTTCACAAATGACTCAGTGCAGCAAAAAAATTTGCATTCCATGTAGGTTTGTTACTATCTATTGATCTGAGGAAGATATGCTGCATTTAATTCTAAATAACACTTTCGCTTTTTTTTGAAAAAAAACCACTAACCCAAATATGTTTAAATGTAATCCTTTCAAAAATATTAAAGTTCAAACTTTAGAAATAGAGAAGTAAATACAAAGAAGTGAATTAATTACTTTGAGCAAACAATCAAAATTTAGTTTAGTCAGTTGGGTTTTCAATTATCCTAAAAGTGGATATTTTGAAATCAATACATTTTTATATCATACACTTGTTTTTTGGGTTGAAGAGCACTATGTAACTCTGAAGATTTTAAGGAAAACGAAAATAACTCTATTTATGTAACACAAATTAATATGATCTAAAGGCCTACACCAGGGCCAAGAATTTCCTGCCTGCTGACTCTCAAATCCCTGGTCAATGATTGCATAATCTGAGAAAGGGGGTTGGGGGGGTATTATAATTTCCTTTTATGAATAAGAGACACCAAGGGAATAAGTTATGGTCTTCTGATAAGCTGTTAATATGTTAGTATATTAAGCAGTCCTGAAAGTAGTCTTGTCTGCTGCCCAGTGAGTACAGAATTGACTGAAGAGATCTGCACTAGAACATTAAACAATATCTGGGAGTATTTATCTATATTGTTTCCTAAAAAATAGTGCATTCCTTGTCAAAGTTTTGTCTTATGCTGACTGACATCATCCTGAAGAATTTCCTGTGGTATGTTTGAGACTTAGCACAGACCAGGGAGATCTCAGTGGGTGCAGCAAAACTTGGATACAACCACTGTTTTTGCAAGGCTGAACTGGTTTACATGTGTGGTTTCAGGCCAGTCCATTGGCTTTATGCCTGGGAACACCTCTGAATTTCCTTCTAAAGATGTTGCTCCCCAGTTCTGGTGGATCTGTGCAGGAAGATATCTGGTGGATGTGATAGGATTTCCACACCATTTTCTCCTTCAATCTGGGAAGAGAAGCATTACAAAAGAACATTTTTTAGGGATACAGAGCATTACAAAAGGGCATTTTTTAGACATGCAAATTGTGCCATCACTCCAACATTGAAAAGCAATTTTAAAGTTGCTGCTTTTCCTCTTATTTCAGTATCCAAGACTGTGTTGTTTACAGCACATGCACAGCACCTTCTCCTGCTCTTTTTCCTAAAGTTTTGTTTCAAATCTGACAGAAGCCTGACCAAGGTTGTCTAAACAATATGGGATGATATTATGAACAATGTCATTTTAATTAAGGATAACTGACTCACACGGATGTAGAAATCAACACATTTAAGTGCAGAGCAGTTTTTCACTCTATATGGCATCACAAAACTCATGCTTAAATCAGGAGTAGCAGCCTGATTTGGAATTTACTGGCTGAATGCACGTTTTCTGCACTCTATCTATGTTTTGCAGAAATTCTGGATGTGACCTAGCATAGTTTTCCCCCTCTCCTTCATACAAAGAGATGAAGTCATGTACCCAAAATAGGAAGGACATTACACCCAAGGAGATCTTGGCCAGTCTAGACAAAAGAGTGACCAGGAATTTATTTTTGTGCTAAAGGCAAGCATACACACAGTTATTGGGGTGGCACAGGGAACCTTAAAAATAATTTGCATCTGCAGCATTTAACATCAAATGGTGAGGCCAGAAAAGGGCAATGAAAAGATCAAGATAAAATATTTATTGCATGAATCTGGACTTCTTTATTATTTATAGCCACCAGACAAAAGAATAAGCAGCTTTGAATTCAAAGTGCTTTGACAGCTACTACTGGCACGTTTTTACCATGCTTTCTGCTTTTCCTTTTACTCTCCTCTCCTCTCCTCTCCTCTCCTCTCCTCTCCTCTCCTCTCCTCTCCTCTCCTCTCCTCTCCTCTCCTCTCCTCTCCTCTCCTCTCCTCTCCTCTCCTCTCCTCTCCTCTCCTCTCCTCTCCTCTCCTCTCCTCTCCTCTCCTCTCCTCTCCTCTCCTCTCCTCTCCTCTCCTCTCCTCTCCTCTCCTCTCCTCTCCTCTCCTCTCCTCTCCTCTCCTCTCCTCTCCTCTCCTCTCCTCTCCTCTCCTCTCCTCGCCTCGCCTCGCCTCGCCTCGCCTCGCCTCGCCTCGCCTCGCCTCGCCTCGCCTCGCCTCGCCTCGCCTCGCCTCGCCTCGCCTCGCCTCTCTTCTCCTCATACATGGTGTTAAGATACTTGTTAAGATATTATGATTGTTAGAGACACCTCTACCTTGTTGTTGTGTGCCCAAGCTCCTGGCTGAAGGAAAGAATTAAATCTATTAGCGCAGAAATGTGCCACAAATGTAGAGGCTTAGACAATAAATCACAAAAGGGATCACAGTTGCATTTTATAATCAAGATAGACAGATCATGAGCTAAGAGAAATTTTTAACTTTATCTAATTTTTCATCTGTATTTTCTCTTTCCCTCACAAACAGATACAGAGAAAGCATAAAGAAACAGCTTGCATTGCTCAGCTGAATGCCTCAAGTTATTGTGAGATGATTCTGACCACCAGTTTGAATTCTGAAAATACTCTGAATAATACATTAAATATTAATAAACTGACAAAGTGAACGTTTTAACTTTTTGGAGTGTTTACTACAATCATAGTGGTTAAGCAGTGCCAGTGATAAGACAAAAATATTGTTCCTTTCTGGCTCCTTACTTTTGTCAGTGTCCTTATTTTTTTTCCTTATTTTGAATGTAGCAAAAAAGTATAATCATTAAACCAGAAGAGAACAATGTCAAATTGTTGTAGTTGTGCTGCCAGTGACAGCAGAATCCAGTTCTTCTGTTCGGTTGCATCTATGTGAATATGACACTCGTAGCTGCTGAAGCCTGCATGGCATGTCTCACTGAGCCAGGCAGAGACATGTTTGCTGAAGGGGACATTCAAAGAGGTCACTGTGTCAGTCCTCAGACACTGAACACATTGCTGCAATGCATCCTCCCATTTCGGACCTTCAAACGACAGAACATCCCTTAGATGGGTGAAAATCCTGTGATAACGAAATCTGAGCTAATGTAAACCACCAAAAATGACTGGAAAAGTCCTGCAAAACAAGGCTCACTTTTTATTACCTACAATATTTGTAATGTAAGTACGTTTACCTTGGATTTTCCTTGTAAACAGAAGAGATAAATGGGAGCTTTTTGGGCATCTCATCTGATTTAACTTCAATGTCTTCTTCAAATTGCAATGAATACTCTACTACAAATACCTATTTTAATAAACAATAATAAAATGGGAAATTTAAAGGATTATCTTCATTTCAGCTATAGAAAACCATGGTACAGACAGACATAACTTGCATGCCAATGCCTGTGCTAATTTAAAGGATTTAAAGAAAGCCAAAATAGGCAAGCACATACATCCACACGATAAAGAACTTAATGGTGAAAATCTGCCAGTGTAATGTGACATGAGATTATCAAAGACCTCCCATCATTTCTTCCATACACTGGACTTCTCTGCTTCAAATTTATACCATGCAGACTTGAATTTGTCCTTAATACAACAGTGTAGTACTTGCATGAGTGCAATGATGTTCAGTGGTGGCCACTTGAATTATTTTAACTTGCATGTGTGAGGTACAAACTAGAAGTTGAAGATAGGACAGCTCTTCCCTTCACCAGACATCCAAGTAGATGCTGGTGTAAAAGTAATTTTGTTGAGTACAAGCCTCTATAGTAACAGGCTAAAAAGTTAAAGCTGCTTGCTACAACATCTAACTAAGGAAAACAATCCGAATCCACACATGGCTCCCTGAAACTTCACCCAAAACTTAAAAAAAAAAAAAAACAAAAAAAAAAATTAGCATTAAAGGCAAATTTTAAAGTCCAAAATAGCCATCACCTGCAGGAGGGATACGTCATGCAAGATACCCTTAGATTTCTTATTCTAGAGGAACTGCGGGTGGAGTGGATTAAGTCCTTCCGGTGATATAATCATATAAAACACACAATTTCCCATAAGCAGGAAGTACAAGATCTGAGAAGACAGCCAGACTAGTTAAGCTGGTTGAAGCTCCTCAAGAAGCCTTTACTACTGAATGAGGCTAATGACAGGACAGAAGTGACTAATTCATTTACACCGTAACCTTTACCTGGTACAGACCAAGAGAAGCTGGGCTGACATCACAAGGCTTGTTTACTCATTCATCGCTTGCCTGTTATTACACTCTCCCTCTGATAGATTATTCCATTAAGTGGGCCAGAAATAGCATTGATGTCACAATTCACATCTGCTACAGTAATCATTCATCTATCTACTATTTTCAGGTGAGACAGAAACCCCCCAAAATTGTTCATGTGCACAAAACATCAACTTAAAGCTCTTCTTTAAAGAGACAGTGGAATAGCATACACACAGACCATCAATATCTCCTGTCAGCTCAATGGAAAAATCAAATTCTCCAGCTGAACTGCAGGAAGAAGTTCACAGACTACTAAACATGAAAGGAAAAGGTTGAAAAGCTTTTAGCACTGACCTCGTACAATCTCAGACCTCACACCATGGCATTATCACACTTGCACTAGTGCAGAGCAGGAGGGAGCAGGCAAGCAAGCTAAATGTGGATGGATGACAAGGGCTAAAATTTGAAACAGAACAATTGTCCAGATGGTAACCAAACAGCAGAAGCAGCAATATGGATTAGGCACAGTTTAAAAGCCAGTATTTTCAGAGCAGTTCACTTGAAAGAGTACAAAAACCTGTAATTCAACGAAAAAAAAAAAGGTTCTGTGCTTTTTAAGTGTCTTGAAGGGGAACAAGTTATATGTGCAAGGTATATGACCATTATAAGTCAGGCTGAAAAGCTTCTCATCCTGTAGAGGCTTACCTGGGCAGCTGATACATTTTCAGGTCCAAGATGTTGTATACAAATTCAAGTCTGGTGAGCGATCTACTGGGATTCCCTACACAGACTCTGCTCTGTCCACAGTTGCTGCCTGACTGTTATCTATTATTTTTTATCTGTTTAGGAATAAAACACAATAATGATAAAATAAAACTAGCAGCCTCATGCTTTTTATCTTTGGGAAAGGACTATATTCCTGTGCATATGTTGCTGGAGTTTAGGAGTGGAGGGCACAGCTCAAGCTGTGACAGAAGACATAGCCTCTCCTCCACAATCCATGTTCACTTATTTATTTCTCTGCTCTTCGTTTTGACTCTCTTCTTTTTAACAGTCCATAGCCACTATTATTATGCATCTTTTAGAATAAAATTCTCAGACTCTATTCAGCATCCCTGCATGGAACTAGGCAGTGCTGGAAGTACCAGTCAGATATTACTCTACCAGATATTACTCTACCACATCCTACCTCCAGTAAACCCTAGTTAATACTCCAATTGTAGGCATAGACATATTTAAAGGGACTATTTGGAATTCTTAACATTTGGCCATTTTGAATATATTTGACAAAAGATCAACTCAGCACATCCTGTGCGAATATATTTTGTACCCACAAAGAGGCACAGAGAAGAAAAAGAACACTTGATAAGGCAGACTAATGGTGAGGGCTTGAAATTTTTAGAAATTTGCAAAGCACACAGGAAAGCATGCATTTATGACCTAATTTTATTTCATAACAATTCTTCGGATCTTTACATGCCATTGGGTTTCTTCCTCTGCAGTCATATCCCTTCCAATGACATCCCTAGACAATATTTCTTCGCAAGAGACAGACATTTCCGTGTTCTTTATGCTGACTTCTCTGTGCCCATATGCATAACAATTAGGCCAGGATCACAAATTGTAATTTTTTATATTTAAAACTTTCACACCTGCATCTTTTTGTGTTGCTGATATGCAGATTTTTGTTTTTCTTATTGTAAAAGATACAATTTACTCAAGTCAGTTAATGTTTCATCATTAAGTGGGAATCACTGTGGTCTTTACCTTATTGGCACATTACAGGAAATTATTCACTACAGTTTTACCTTGCTATATTTAGTCAAGTAAGTGTCCTGCCTTCTGAAAAGTAAAGTTGCTAGAGAACTGATGAAAACTAATGCTTAATTTGTCTCTAAGGTCAAAATCTCCCAATTACAGAGCTGGCAAGAGCACACAGGAGGTTTAAGTAGCTATAAAACCATCTGGTTTAAAGGGTCTTGGGAGTGAAGGATTTGGAACCAACTTTTAAACACTCCTGCAAAGTCTGCTATTTTGTGGTCTAATTCTATTAAAATTAATAATGTGGTGTTTAAAATATAAAAAGAAAACCACAAAAAAACTCACTGACACCTTCAATGTTCTTGGCAGATGTTCATATAGCCAAAAGAAGCAGACATTCCTTATGTTTTGATCCTATGTTTGGTGTCACTATAAATTCCTTTATTTTCTTGGTTGAGCGGCACTGGCAGCTAAATGCTTAACACAATTACCCCTGTATAGACCTCTCTGTTATGTTTAATTAGCTCCTCACATGCAGAAATGGGTGGAAAAAACCAGATGGTCTAATGACCCACATGGAGAAATTACACTTGTATTGTTGTCTCCTCCTCGTACCAGGCCACCTATAAACATCAACACAATCCAAAGTTCATTGCTTGTTGTCTGATCTTGACCTACTTTCCTGACTATTCTTGTTTCCAGAAAATTTTGTCTTTCATATGATTAAATGATGAACATGAGAATGTAAAGACATTTATCTGGAACAAACGATTGGAAAATCCGGCACTGTACTCCTGCTTGTGTCTGGATATGCAAGCTGATGTATAAAAATAAATACAAAGAATGCATAGTTGATGATGCTTTGATACAGAGGACTCCATTAGTGCACTATCTCCCAAGCACATCCAATATTCCAGTGCCAAATAAATCAGAACATTGTAGTTTAAGAGTCTTGTTTTGTAAATTGAAGAAAGATTCATTGTGCAGTTGTGCTCACAAGAGTGCAATAAAGCTGCAGTCCACCTAGGGTATTTCTGAATAAGTTCCTACATCCACTTGAAGCATTGTTATGGATGTAAAGACACAGAGCATTCCTGTTTGTAACCTAGTTCTTTATTTATGAATTAGCTTTATGATCTATTTTCCAACAGTGGCATTAAAACAAATTAGTAATGATGCTGAAATCCACAAAATAGTGTTTTATCCAGCCAGAATAAAGTGCCTTACAGGGGATACCTCTGCAGGAAAGCTGGTTTTGAATCTCCTGAGTATTGGGGGGATTTCTTATCACAGAATATCTCAAGTTGGAAGGAACTCATGAGGATTTTTCTGCTTTGTACCTTTTCCACTGGTATCAGTACAATCACCAAAACTGAAAATAAGCTTTTCAGATGGAAGGGAAATAAAAAGTTTTTTAGAATGTTTATTCAATGACTTAAATGCCAAACTGTGGAATGAAAATATGAAAGGCTAAAAAATAAACAAAAAAGTTTTGAAAAGAGTTAATTTAAGAATCTCAGCATGTAGATTTATAGATAATTTAAAGTCATTTTGGATTGAATTTTCTTGCTACTTCTTTATTAGGATTCATCTGGGCATCCTTTGAGAATTGCACAAATGTGCAACTGATCTACTGTATTATTTTGGGAATGGAAATCTTTCTCCAACTGAGTTTCTAGACAGAATCTTCTTAGTTGCTGGGTATTCAAGCCTTAAATAGGGACTGAACATTTATGAAGCAATTTCACAATTTTAGACTGTGAAACTTAACACATTGACCTTGGACTTGTGCATTAGTTAATTGTAGGAATACAATTGCACCTCTTTTGGTTCATACTAAACACTGAACCTTGGAACTTCCAGAGTCACATCTGTTTCTTTCACAGGTGTTCTGAGTGATGACAACAATAAATTTTCCACATTTTTAATTATACTTAAATAAATGTTGAACTCATTACACTCTCTGAAACATGTTAGCTAAAGCATGAAGCTAAAAGAGCAATTAATGATTTTGATATTGGCAACTTCAGACATATAATGATAATATACTTCCAACAACTTAACAGATCTGGTCTATAAATAAAGCCTGAATTTAATAGTGGCAAAGTAGGCAGAGGCAAAGCAGCTCTCCTGCATTCTAATATTAAAAAAAATATTTAGCATTTTACCAATGACTTAAAATTAGGGACAGAAGTTAGTAAAATGCACCAAAACCTGATCTTTCTCCATTACACATTAAATTATGTTCATAGAGGGGTTCTGTGCATTGCAAATAGGAAAAGCTGAAGATACTAGCACAGTAGAGGGCCTGCAGTTAACCTAAAATAAATTCTAAAGCTATGTGTCATACAAAGGCGTCTTCTTTTTCCTTTCTGTATTTGTTACTTGAGGTTTTTTGGGTCTGTTTTTTTTTTGTTTGTTTCTTTCTTTTCTTGTTGGTGTGGTTTTGGCTTTGGGATTTTTTGTTTGTTTGTTGTTTTGTTGTGTTGGTTGGTGGTGGTGGTGGGGGTTGGTGGGTTGTTTTTTTATGGAAATAAGGGTTCAAGCTTCTATAAATATATAATTAAAAGGAAAAAAATATATAGTCTTTAAAATAATTTCAAAGCATCAACCTTTGTCAATAACTAAGAAATGTAATATTCAACAAGAAAACTTCCTTTCTTTTCTTCCGCATAAAAAATCTGAAATCTTAACTGAAAACTTAAAGTTCAACCTTCAAACCTGGTGAAAAATAAATGGAATGAATGATTCACTTGATTTAATTGGTAATATCCAAGTAACACCTTCTATATAACTCTGTGTGATTCTTTTTGCAACTGATCGTATTGATATCAGGGAAATGTTTATATACCCAAAGTTTTATAAAGACAATGTGTAATGTTGAGTGATTTTTTAACATCAATTAATTAAGAAGTGAATTGCAGAGAAAATAGAGACAACCATAGAATTTCTTATCCACCTAAATCAAGGTGAATCTGATGGCAGAAAACGAGAGTCTTGGTAAAAAATAAAAGGACACTGAGGGAGAAAATTAGTGGGAGAGATCTTCTACCCTTCAATATTCACCAACATGTCAACAGGGAGCCCCAGAAGATTTAAAAAAAAAAAAAAATTGTTAGATCTGTTTAATAAGTATCTGTTTAATGAAAAATGCTAAAACAAAAGTTACACATTTATCTAAAATATATATATATATATCAATTAAAAACAAAACAAAATCAAACACAAAAAAAAAACGACAAAAAAAACCCCCAACCAAATATTTAATTTTCTATGTGACAGAAAGAATTTATGTATGGATTTTCATGCAGTTATAGATATGTTTTAAGCTATTCCTTTCAGTGAAGAGTTAATTTTCACTATTTTGCGTTGGAAGGGTAGGAGGATGGTGAAAGGGAAAAGATTAATAGAATGTCTTGCATCTTTTCCTTTCCCATATTTTCTGGAGAAAAAGACACAGCTCATCCAAATGAAATTTGGACTGAACTTTTTTTCTTCCTCAAAGACTTGACTGTTTGCTGCTGTGTGATAGTCTGTGTGACAGAGAGGGAGAGAAAGAGACAGGCAAAAGGCCTGCTTTCTTTTCTATGCTCTCTGGGCTGGTTTTGCAATACATTGATTACTCAAGCAGGTCAAGGAATATGCTATTTACTCTCCTGTTTTCACACACTCTTTTCTAATACTACTTTTATTTAATTTAAGTTAGTTCTTTATTTAAAAAAAATACACAATTGCATTAATGAGTTAATCATAGGTTAGTATTAATTCTGATGTAATCTTTTTACTTTCTGCTCCCATTTTTACTCTTCCATTATGCAAGACATAGAAGAGAATGCCACATAATTTTAATTTCATTACCCTTTAAGCTCTGTGTGGGTGGAACTTACCGAGTTTGGCAGGGGAAAAATATCACAGTTGTTCTCAGTCAGAGAACGGCTATATTAAAATATTTAGAGATAAAAGGAAACTTTATTTTCTTTTTCAGAATATTTAGAAGAGTTACAAAAAGCAAAGGAAAGTAAGAGTCAGGATAACTTTTTTTTTTAATTCCCAGAGGGATAATAGTTCTGTCCATATAGTCCTCTAACATTTCTGGTTAGCATTATTTCATTTTCTGCTGATGCATAGTCTTCAAGTCTTGGCATCATTAGAGTAGCAGATACCTCCGATTCCTCTACTGATATTTCCAACAGAGATATCCAAGTAGTGTTTAATAGTTTTCCAATGAACTTTAGACTGATTCACTAAGGTGTGATAGTAAAGAAAAGGCATCATCACTGCTAATTGCATGATTACTTGTATTCAGTGTCCTTTCAAATTTCAAAGAGTTTTCCAATAAGACATCCCAGAATGCCTGTAGTAATATTTTTGTATGAATTTACAAAAGCAACTCTAGATATTCCATACCCAGTCAGAGTGAGTCTGAAATTATCTCCGTGACAACCCATACTATGCAGAGAAATGCAAAAAAACTCCTGTGGCTTCTGTGCCCCTTCTCAGTAAAATGTGAGCGAATCAATAGTCACAGGAACCAACCAATTTATGCGGCCAGCTGTGAATCCTTGCCTGCATTTCTCTGAAGTTTCCACAGGACCTTTGCATACTCATTTAAATTAAATCTGTCCTATGTTCACATCCTTTATTTTAAATGAATCGCAAAGTGACAGACTCAAGTTTCAGCTGGCTGCTTTCGCAGATTCCCTGTGTCACTTTGGAGAAGCTTCATTTCTCTACTTATAAAATAAGGGCATTATTTACTACTCCTTTATCTGGTCTGTCTGTTTTCAAACAGAGGATTCACTTGGGGCTTTGAAAACACTTCATATTTGGGGACCTAGTGTCAGTCCAAGTGCTGCTACAATAGAAGCAACACGGTGCCTTTCTTGATGATTGTGTTTCACTTAATTTTGGGGGGTTGGGTGATATATCTCTGTTCAATTTCTGAACTGCTTTATAAAATTCTTCTTTACATATGCCCACAATCTTCTATTTCATCCCATTAGATGGATTCTGTTCTCTTCCAAGGCTCATAAACATAACACAACACCCTGGAGAAGCCTTTGTGTATTTTTTTAATGTTTTAGCCTCTGTGGATATAAACCAACTTGCTTGTCTTTTGATTGAAGCAGAGACTAATTACGTTAGTTATATAATTATTATTCTAAAGACTCTCCTCTTATGCCTCATCTGTCTTTATGTTGCTGAAAAACATTTTCTTGTCTACATTTTTGCTGCCTGAGCAAATATAAATGTGCTCCTTAGGTCAGCTACTACTGAATATAATTTTTCTAAGTTAATGAGTGTAGGAAAAAAGGAAAAGGAAGAGAAAAAATCCCACTTACATATAAACATATTTCCTAGCTCACTCAATAAGCCATGTTGATTTCTCAGGGTCTCCTTCATTAACCTGAAAAAAAAAAAAAAATTAAGATCTAGATAAAGATATGACATTTGTGTTCTCCGCCACTGCAAACTGTCCTGGGACAGAAATATTAATATCCTTTCAATGTCAAGGGCTGGATTCTGCTGGGTTTACTGATATTCCATGTGTGACTGAGTTATTTCCACCATGTGCAGATATCACTAAGCCATCTAGTCTAAACTATTCATTCAAAATAACTTCTTTAGACTTTGATCCAAGGGAAAAGATGAATAATGATGCTTATGTGTGTAGCTTGTTTAAGGAGAACAAATCAAATAAACCAGTAGAGATGGACAGACTTAAGGAAAATTAATCCACTTTCCTCCATGATTTAAATACCACTGTTTTTGGAGCTAAGTATTGGCTCTTCCCTAGCTGTGAACATGGACTCTTCAACGTACACCAACACCACCTGCAACAGCTGCTGCAGTATCAGAGGCTTCTTCCAAAGGCTTCTGTGGGACAGTGTTCTTGTGCAGGCTGTCAGGAGTGCCTGTTGCTCCTCCCCTGAGCTGGAATTAGTGGTGGTCTCACATGCTTCAGCTAAAGTGGTCAGGTAAGAAGCTGTCACAAGAGGAAAGCAGACTGTACACCATCAGGAAGAGTAAAAATGTAGATAAAAAGGAGATCAACAGTGTCTTTGCAAAAACCATGAAGAGCCAGGAGTCCAAGACAATATTTAATGTGAAAAAAGCGAAGTATCGCAACAGGGCTCCAGAGAGGCTGTGAGATCTCCATCCTTGAAAACATTAAGAATTTATTTGACAGAGGCGTTGAGCAACCCATTTTATTCAGACCTGCTCTGCACATGTGATTGGACTGGATGACTTATTTTAACCCTTTCAAATCTATGGGCTTTAATGAACCCTGTATTTTCATTGTGGAATCGAAGGGGAGCCATTCACAGACTAAACTAATCGTTTTGGACTTCACTAACCAGGCAGTGCTGGTTTTGGTTGGAGTAGAGTTAATTTTCCTCATGGTAGCTGGTGTGGGGCTGCGTTTTGTATTTGTGCAACGAACAGTGCTGATGATTCAGGGACGTTCTTGTTATGCCTGAGCAGGGCTTACATAGAACCAAGGCATTTTCTGCTCCTTACACAGCCCCATCAGCAAGAAGACCAGGGCTGGACAAGATCTGGGACGGGGCAGAGCCAGGACAGCTGACTCCAACTGACCAGAGGGATTTTCCAGACCATATGGCATCATGCTCAGCAATAAAACTATGGAGAAGATTAGTAAGGGCAATGCTGCTCAGAGACTGTGTGGGCATGGGTTAGCTGTCGATGAGCAGTTGTTTGCATCTGCATCACTTGTCTTATTTATCTCTCTTTGTTATTTTCCTTTTCATTTGATAATAATAACAGATAATAATAGCAAATTATAATGTTTATAGTCATTATTAAAATTTTCTTATCCCAACACACAAATTTTCTCACTATTGCCCTTCCAATTCACTTTCCTCATACCACTGGGGTGGGAGAATGAGCAAGCAGCTGTGTGGTGCTTAGCTGACAGCTGGGGTTAAACCATGACACAGGCTCAGTTGGTTGTCTTTTTTTCCTTTTTATTTTTTTAAATTTGTCCTCGTTTTCTCAATCCAAGATATTTTAGAACCAAATTTTCTCTGCATGTGTCTTTGCAGATAACAAAGTAATCTCATTCCTGAATACCCCTGGAAACTAGATCTGATCTTTCATAGATGTGCATTCATGCTTGAAGGCTTTTCAAGAGATTGAGCACAAACTGGAACGCTGAGAAATCAAGAGAACCCACTATTCTCCTGTCAGACTCCTGATAAAGGAAAAATTAAATCCCTAACTGCCCTGGTTTCACCTGGGATACAGTTAATTTTCTTCACAGTAGCTGGTACAGTGCTAAGGGTGCTCCCTGTGCAGTATCAGCCCACCACCTAAATTCTGTTGCAGCTGGTGTGAATTGTACTGGGAGTGGATGTAGTAAAGCTTGAAGTGATCAAACAGAATGGTGATGAGAGCTCTAGAGGTCCTTAGGGAAAGCATGCAAAGAACTGTAGATCACCCCATACTATGCATGAAAAATACTTAATTAGTAATGGGCACTATTTAATGTAACTCAGGGAGGGCAGAATTCCTACAGTCATAACTTAATGAGTTCTACCATGATTCTATTGAATCCTTCAAGAGACATCAGACACACATCTGCAAAAGTTTGTTACTGGGAAAAGACAGCTGAGCTTAGCTACCTCTGGTCATAGTCATATACTATCTTTGAAGTTTCTTTATCATGCTTCATTGGGAAATATTCACATCAAGCACAGAAAAGCATACAAATTTTAGTAGATAACTTGCTATTGCTGCTCTTTTACATAATTTTATATCATTAATTGAGGAAATTCAAAATTCTGGTTGCTTCCTATAGTCCCTTTTCCTATCCACTTGATTCTATCCAGCTGCAAAATGAGGCTGTGACTGTTAACATTCACAGTTAAACAATAAAACAGAAATGGCTTTCATGAATTAGGGACTAAAACAGTATTTGGCTTTAGAACAGACAGCAAAAGAAGCTGACAACCGCCACAATTAAGGAAAGGCTGTTGACAAACTATTAACATATGATGTATTGTGAAAATTCATACTGCAGCTCTCTTAATTACAAATGTATGTTTTTCTCTGTAAGATATTCACTTAATTCAAAGAGCAGAAATAGTCTCTGACTCATGGATTTGGCTGCAATAAAGGGTGCACGTGAGAACACCCATGAAAGTAAAATATCGCCTTAAAAATTCAAAAAGTTCGAGGAGGTAACTGTTATACTTTATATACATTGTGTGTCTTGGATAAACACATTTTGAAATGGTTAAAGAAAAAATAACTACCTGAACTTGTGAGAATAGTAAGGAAAAATTTCATTAAACTAAATTAGAAAATATCGCATAGAATCCCTACCTTATGAAATGTATCCAACCTTTTTACAACTGAGTGCATGTGGAATTCTTTGTAACAGGTTTCATCTCCCTGTGGATCCTGATATTTTCACAGGACGTAAGTGGGCTACTATTTCAAGTGCAAATGTCTGTATTTGAAAAGCAACTCCGATGGTTTCAGTTTAAATCATATTAACAGATTAGATTTTGGATTCTCAATGTGCATCACATTTTTTGATTAAAAGAAGTCAAGCCATCAAAATAAAAATGATAAAGGATCAAAAATTACTGTGCTTCATTTTAGGTAATATTTCCAAAGCAATAATAAAACACTTTACCAATCAACCAGTTAATGACCAATGTGAGTTGTTATAAGGCATTGGGTGAAGCTGACAGAGCCTAATTTATCTAGCTGGCCATTAACTCATCAATAAAAGTGTTACTAGTCAAGAGTGTAAAAATTGTTCATATAAATCTCAGTTATGTTACTATTAAAATACTAAATTAGTTTTCTAAAATAATTTACTTTATCATTATCACAGTGTAATACCAGTAATTTATCACCAACACTTTATCTCAGCCACTATTAGCCCAATAAACAAAAAAATTGACCTGATTGCAACCCTAAATGTGGAAGATAATTTTATAATGATCTGGGTTTACCATACACTCTACATAGCTTTTAGCCTGAAGAAGTTCAGTACACAGATGTTAACTTACTAGGATTCAGAAGTCAGAAACAGAACACTTGTTACTCTCCACCATTTTTAGGGAATATCCTACTTATATTTAGCTGTAACAGTTATCTTCGCTTGGCAAGTGTGGATTTTGAGACAATGACCCAAAATCATGCAACTTGGAACAAGATTTATTTTTTCATAAAGCCATAAAAATAATATCATACAGAAGTGGCCACATCTGTCCAGTATGTTTCTTTGGTGGTTTTGGCATTGATCTGAACCACTGAAAATCAGATGTTTGGCTAAACGTTACCCTAGTTCGAAAAAGAAATTACTCAAGGAACAGGAATACTCAGTCAAAATCCAAGGAAATATGATCAAATCAATGCAAGAGCCACTGCCTGTATTAGTCATGAAATTGCAACAATGGAAACACCATTCATCTGAAATGAGTTCAGGCTACACCTTTGCAAAGTGATGATAAATAGGTATTAGCATAAACCAATTGCCAGCAAAGATCTTTTTTTTCTTTCTCCATGTCTTATTGTAGAGGACATACACCTCTTCACTTAATATTCATTTTGTTCAGATGGGATTCTGAAATAAATGGAATGAATTTTCTATAATATTTATGTAATGAATATGAATGAAGGCAAGGGGAAAGATGGGAGGAAGAAGGTAATTTTAACTGTATCCCAAAATGTAGCCCATGTATCCATTTGAAATGGACTTAAGAAGCACTCAAACACCGTGAAGACTTTAATTAAGAAACAAGTATTAAAAAAAAAAAAATCACCTGATTCCCTAATTAAATCAACATGCACTTGTAAATGGGTTGCCAGTAATTTCCTTGCTGGTGTCATTGTGTCTTTTAGGTGTAATGTATAATTTTTAATAGGCAATTACTTGATTCTTCATGACCCAGATATGGTCTTGAATGGTTAATTCAGTAATGCTATAAAAGTCATGCACACTGTCTTTTGATGAAAGGAGGTGACAAAAATAGTAAATTAGATCAGAATGTTTCAGAATATATGAACAGTTACAGATTAGAATCAGCACACAATAGTACCAGTGGACTTAGTGATACATTTCAGACCTGCACTGCTAGAATAGAGCTGAAAATCTTTTAGGTTCAGTTTGACGCTCTGTAATATATCTCCTAACATTTCTCCGCATTTTTTCAAAAGAATGCCTCAGGAAGACAATTACAGTAATTCCAAATTCCAAAAAAGGAAAAAAAATAAAGACTCTGATTAATCAATCAACTTGGTCAAAGCAGCTCAACAGAAAAAGAAATGGAAACCAAGTCTCTCAAGACACCTGCATAACGCAACAGGCTGATTTTTACTAAGGATTTTGCTCTACCCTTCCAAATACTTAAGAACAACTTGTGTAAATACCAAATTATCCCTTAAAAGAAATGTTGTCCAAAAAACTGCCTCCCCTAGACCCATGTCAATGATTAGTGGAACAAAGCTCAGTTGACTGGTGGGCAAGTCCTCCGTAAATGGGGTGTGCTGATACAGAAAGCTTCCAGATCGGACATGAAACACAAAGCTTAGCACCACATGTTTGCTCGGACTAGAACCAGCTGGAGCTGTTCACAAAGAATGGCTTGTCCTGATTTTTTGAGCTATTGTATAATTTCTCCCATGACAATCCTTTCTTTTTAGTAGCATCACAACTTCCCTCAAATATATAAAATTTTATCTCATCTAGAGGTATTTCTTGCACTGATAAAATAAATCACTCTAGCAGAGAGGTACTGAAAAATCTCAATTGCTCATGGCATATTGATTAGTTCTAAATAAGCTGAGTATCACTACAGGGTACAGTTAGTTGTTGTTTCTGTATTAGACAGATACCAGAAGAAAGTACTGTAAAAAGCTTTGGTGCCAAAATATTTTAGGAGGATTTTCAAGAAATATAAGTGCTCTGGCTTTATTTCTTTTTATTCTTCTTTCCTTTTTTTTTTTTTTTTTTTTTTTTTTTTGTTTAATAAGCATCTCTTCTTTACCCTTCTGCAGGCTGTTGATATAGAAGTCTTCTCCTTAGCACTCATCACCTAAAAGAGGCTCCATTGAGCATCATGGCTCATTGGCTTTTTTTTTCTTCTCATCTCTTTTTGAAACCTACTGACTGTTTCTTAATTTTTCTCTCCATAAGTTATTGCCTTTATGACTGAATACCTTAATTTATTCTGCATATAATGTCTGCACACTACTGCTCCCTGTGATTTACGGCATATGTGGTCTTCTGTTGTTTAACTCCATAAACTACTTTGGAAAAAAATTCTATGAAAGTAGATGTACTCCCACATGACTAATGAAGTCAGCATGCACTGTTGACTCCTCATCATCTTGAAAACACACACACATGCATGTTTTCAGGCATAGTCAGAAAGAGAGTCTTTAAAATATTTCCATTTAACTGTGTGTCACTGTTTCATTTCTTTTGAAATTTCTGCTTACTCTCATACATCTAACACACCCCAAAAATCTATTAAACTTTTCCAAACTACTACAATGCAAATAAGAACTAATAAACTTAATTCTAATATTTTAATGTGGAATTTGGGGTTCCCAAAAATCCACAAACCTGTTGATTGTGCACTTTAGAATGAATATAGTAAACAGAAAAAAAAACCCCAAAATATTTAGAAATAAAAAAGCTTGATTAGGGGAGATTCATAAATTCTAAGTGATTTCTTTGGTCTATATATTTAGATTCTGCAGAGTGCAAAGATTTCTCTCTCTTAACCTTGATACTGATGGAAAGCAAGGTTTTTCATTAACTTACTAAACAGGGACCCAGAAGCATCCTTTACTATTATCTTAATTATCAGTCATTCTTTCTGCTCCCCTGCACACACACTTCCACAATTTACACAACTAAAAATAACAACAGCACACTGGTGATTTATTTTCTGCATCTTCTAACGTACACCTGCTTGTAGCTCATCAGCTGTCATTTACTTAGCAAAAATATAATTATGATGTTCTAATTTATATGTCAAAAAGGTTCAGTACTCCATTTGGAAAGAACAGAGCTGAGGGAAAGGAAATGCAATGTTTGCATACCAAGGATCCAACTTTCTGAAAAGCTAAAAACACATAAAGAGAGAAACTGCCAAAATTAAGACAGCATTGGCTAATATTTATGTCTACGTAGAGTTGTTCCAAGCAAAATCTACATGTATATTTAGAAGTCCCAAAAATCAAGTCAATCATCCAATGTCAATAAAAGTTAGGTAGCTGACTCTTAAAAAAAATCAATGGGGTTTTGCTACTGGCTTGACTCACACCATCCACATGCAGTCCAAACTTCATTTTCAGGTAGCACAGTAAACTGAACTTTTGCCCGTAGGGGTTCTGAAATAGCTTGAAGTTTTTTTCCAGGAAAATAAGCCTTCTACAATCCTATTACCTGTGTGTATTGACTACTTGCTTACATGCTCAGCCAAGAAATTTCCTCAAATTATTTTTGGTGAGTGGAATCGTGTTTGCTAGGAAATTTCAATTCCAAAGGTAGCATGCTATCGACACTTGATGGAATGCCCTTTGGTAGTAACTGCAAAGAAAATTTGATCCTTTTTCATGACAGAATCCTTGGAAAAGTTATATTCTCACCTCAAAGCATCCTTGTTAAGTCTTCATGATTTTAATATCAGGTAAAAGGTGTTGATACTATGCTGATTGAATTTGTCTTTGGTCTCCTTGCTCATTGTCATATCCCAGAACTTGATTGTCCTACATATATATGACAGTGCTGGAGACTCAGAAGGAGGTAATTTGTCACACAGGCATCCACATTTACAGTTTAACATCCAACATTTAACAAGCTTTCCATCTTTGGGATCACACTTGGGCTGTAGAGGTTTTCCAGCATTGTCTGGGAGCACGTGTACAAGTATAGGATTCTAAAACCAAATACAGGTTGTTCCTTCCCAACAGATTTCTCAAAATTCAATACAGTCCATGGATCTAACTATGCTTATGTTTCTGCCTTTGGGGTTTGTTTTTGGTTATTTTGGTTTTCTTTTAACTATTAGAGATCACAGTGTCTATCTTTTGCAAAGGCTTCCTCTGGAGATTTAGAAATGCTTTCAGCACTCTCAAAAAAACTTTACAAAACCTTTTATTTCATTCTCAGTTGACTTTGATTGTCACGATCAACAAAAAGGAACTTAGAATTTGGGCCAGGTGTCTTAGATGCACCACTTGAACTATCTCAAACACACTCGTGTCTGTTAACTTGTAGGGGTTGAAGAATTAGGGTAGGTCTCTGGCAGGACACCAGCTTTGCCAGGCAAATGATTACAGCAGGTTGTGAAAGGCATGAAGTCCAGTGCTGCATCAGATTTAAGAAAATAAAGGTTACGCTCCTGGAGACAGAGGATGGTCTTCAGCAGCACACAGAAATTTTTCCACATGACAGACCTGGGGAAGATGTTTGACTTGGAACGCAAAACAGAGTTGTTATTGTTTTACACCTTTCTGCTAAGGTTTTCGCAGAAGAACCTGAAAAATATTTTCACCCCTGGCACCTCTTTGACTTCTCCAGATCATCAGACAAAGGAGCAGCTTAAGAACAACTGTTTATTCAGACATGCTCCGAGGCTGGTTACGGGCCTGTCATGGGATTCTTTTCCCCAGTCTGGTGCAACAGAGCTTCAGTGCAACAAGAATTTTGACCAATTCTTGCTTACTAGCAGGATCAGAGTGTGATTGGTCAGATGGTTTTATTTATCTATTTTAATGGAGCAGGAAAAAAGCAACCTGTTCTTAGCACCTAACATGGCAGCACTCATCAGATCACTGGATTTTAAATCACGGTTTGTAGAAGCAGCTGATGAGTTTATAGATCTTTATTATCAGAGCTGTTCTCTCCTTTTGGCAGAGGACCAGCAAAATCCCAGTGTGAAAAGTTTTCTGCTTGAATTTTCCACTTCAGACACTTATGCAAGATGCCAGACCAGCAATCCCTATCACAATTTTTCTCTTTGCTATGGCAAAGATCTCAGTTTATGACATCACAGATGCCCAGTTTCACCCTGCTTCTCTCCACAAGGCCATTAGCAGTGTTTTTAACAAGAAAGGTGTTACTCTGTAGAAATCACACAGATTTGTAAATAAAATATTTTGTAATCTAATAAACCTTTACACTCCCAATTTCGTTTTAAGCAACAAGAAAAGTCAGCTCACCTGTCATGCAGAAGGTGAAAGTTTCAATCAGAAAATGAAACTTTTTGAGAAAATCATGTAAAAAGACACATTGCATTGCAGGTGTGGAGGAAATGCATGGTCGGTTTTGGTTGCCAACCAAAGAGACAACTCCCAAGGACTGTCCTGTGTCACTGCCTGTCCCTTTCCTCAGTGAGCTGCCCTTCTGGCTAAGACTTACCAAGACTTCCCAATCCAGTGGCCCAGAGTCATAATTTCACTTTTTTTTTTCTTTTGTTTAACTGCATCTCTCACTATGCAACAAATACTAGTGAATGTGTGTAGAAAACCAGTTGTGGCCATTTTAATGGGGAGAGTGGTAGTGTAGATGGAAAAGGACAGTCACTTTGTGCTGGAGTCAGGAGTACATGAAAATGTACCCAGCTTTGTAGTTTCTGGTCAGGAGTGGTTATGTTGTATGGCCAAAGTACATTTGATTTATAAATGCGTTCAGATTCCTGATACTCACTGGTTGTAGCAGAAAACAGAACACTGCTAAGAACCTGGCTTGAAATATTTCACTCTCAACCTGGACCATTAGACACCCTAGTGAAAGCTTATGTCTCTGTCTCAATTTAATAAACTTTGAGCAGTTTTATTAAAAAAACAGTGGATTCTGTGAATGCTCTTTGTAATTATTATAGCATCTGGAAACAACAAGGAAACTGAAATCAATATATATATTCCCTGGGTAGTGATGGAATGTAACATTATCTTGCCCTATTAATCTCCTGTCATTTTTAACGAGACCTGCTGATATCCAATAAATGTATTGGGTAAGGTAAAAATATAAGTACAAGTTCAAATGAAGAAAAGATGCATTAACACAGTAAATAGCTACATACACAGTGATCTTTGAACCGACAACAGGAAAATAAAACAAAACCCTCACAAATCTGTCATCTGTACTAGCTGGAAGGTGATATAGGTTATCCTCAGTTCTAGTTGTATAGAAGACAAACTGTACTGGGTTCCCATGACAAGGTTTTGGTACAAGGGGAGAGTACAAGGGTGGCTACTATGAGAAGCTGCTGGAAGCTCCCTCCATATCTGATAGAACCAGTGCCAACCAGATCTGAGATGGATGCCCTGGCCAAGGCTGAGCCCATCAAGGAGGGTGATGCTTCACAGCTAAGGTGCTGCTCATCAAGGCTGTGTTCTAATGAACATTTCTGTGGTCCTAAAGCAGCCTGAGGAGAGGCAGGGAATGCTCCAGGACTAGTCAGTACTGTCCACAGTGGGAATAGGGGTTATGACCTGCTCCTGGAGGTGAGGGTAACCCAGGTTCTTCTTAAGAGATCCCTTGAGGCTGATTAGAGTGAAAAGGCACTGAATGATTGATATTTGTAAATATATCTATCTATCTATCTATCGATAGTGTTTATTTTTGAATTTGGTTGCAACGGAAAGCAGGTGTGTAGCCATTTTGGTTATGATTATCTGTGGTGATATGACAATATGAAAGCATAAAAATATCAATAAAGGGATATGGGGAAAAGATGGAAGAAGGAGAAAGAAAGAAGAAGAGTAGAAATATATGCAATCACAACCTATGGATTTACAACAAGACCTGATTGCTGCCTTTGGACAAAGTGATGACCAAAGATCCTGATCCATTTGGTGGAGGGGAGAAGCCCACAAAACACAAATTCCAGTGGAATAGCATATGGTCAGGTTCGGATGGGAACATCCAAGAATATTCTCTGGTGGGGGGAGTTTTACACTCTCTTTTGATCATATGCAGTCCTCTGGTGGAAGCCTCAGAACTGAGTCTGGGGGTGTTTGTGGGGTCTTTAATAGTTCCAGCCAAGATCAACCCACCACAGAAATACAGACCAAAAACAACTAGAGTCCACATTATTTAACCTATATTTTTACATTACTTAAGAGTTTTAAGTTCTGTTTTGTTTTAGATATTACTTACAAATTTTTATTAGAATTATTATAATTAGGAGATGAAATGCATAAATTTGAGACCACAGACCATAACTCAAAACTGCCATATCTTGGAAGGGTGCTGGTTCATGGAATTATAGAGAGATATCCCCCAAGTTTTTCTTCCTTCCCCAGATTTTTCCATATCTTTTGTAATAGTTTAAGAGGTGTGGGAATAGCCATGTATCAAATGTATTTTTCTTTGGATTTTGTTCTTAACAAGGTCAAAAATTAACATACATATCCTATGCTCCTGCATAATTTCCCTATTCATTTGACTATCAAAATGTTGTAATCTGCTACAATTTCCCTCCTCACTTCTTCCCCTCCTTTTCCTGCAGTTTGTCATGCAGCTGATTTCTCAGTTCTGAAATATGATGGGCTGAAGCAATTTAGGTGCAATATGTATGCATTTCTTCCTTAGTTGTGACTGCATTGAATACTGTGGGAAGACTCCTGATAAACAAATGAGAATAAGAAAGAAAGTTCCTTTGTTAAGTCAGGCATAACTTTGAAATCCCTTGAGCTATTAGAGTGCATCTGTTTTTAACCATACAGTACAAAATGAATGGAGATACAAAATTTGTATTAAATGTCACAGGTTTAAACCTATTTAGATACAGTAAAATAGAAGTTTTGAGTTGAAGTAATTAAAGTTGTGCTGTAACCGCTGGACTCTGCCTAGCAGGCTGCTGCTGCCTGAGAGCTCAGCGAGTGTTTCCTAGGACCATGCGATTAATCACATCCCAGAGTCCATTTCGGACAGCCCTGTGATCTGGCTCTGGCAGCCAGCAGCGTTACAACGCAGTGGATGGCAAAGAAGGTAGACAAGGGTCTCTCGTGAAGGTTTGAGATGGCTTTAAACACACCTTGTCCCTGCGATGTTCAGAGGTAGAGAGTGCGGTCTGAGTGCGGGGTGGTTTTGTCAGGGGCCCAGGGGCGCTCCCTGGGTGGGGTTGGGGTACAGGAGCAAATAGGGAGAAACCGAGGGAGTGGCCAAGGCTAGGGAGGGAACAGGGGGAACATACAGAATTAGGGAGTTAACAGGGCACCACAAAGTCGCTGTAGTTTCTTTGGTTTGACACAAAATGGATTTATCATCATGTTCGCAACATGACTATAAACTTAAGTTATATCTCCCTGTTCTTGAATAGGTTCCTTTTAAGTATGTGTCAGTCTGTGTTCTCATCACAGAAATGAAAGGCAAAGGGAAAAACACAGGCATTTGTGGGGAGTAAACATGAATTCTGCTAGATCAAAGTTAATACAAAACAAACAGGCAAGGGCATGTAGGGTTAGGCCAAAATAATCTTGCTTTAAGTGGCTTGTAGGAAAAGGATTGTTACCTTGTGAATCCTGGAATCCTATTCTAATCCCGCTTCTTCAGTGAACCAAGGCCATGTCACTTTCCCATATATTTAGACATAAACAAGGTGAGGCTAGAAGCAAAGGGGGAGGCTTCAGTAGGGGGCCGAACCAAGAGAGGAATTATTTCTTTAGCTGTGCTTCTAACTGGGGATTCTTGTCAATTATGCTAATTTGCAACATTTATAAAAGTGTTGAAGCCCTGAACCACACGTGCATACCGCTGGAGGACCTTCAATAAACAGTAAACACTTTTTTCCATTTTAATCTTGTTTGGCTTGTGGTTTTAGGGCTGGTAAGGCATCACCACAACAAAATCCCACAGGCTGGAAGGGCCTCCAGAGCTCACGTGGTCCAACCTGCTGCCCAGAGTCAGTACTATTATATAGGACTGCTCAGGGCTATATTTGGTCAAGTTTTTGACTACTTCAAGGACAGAGATTCCACACCCTCTCTGAGTCCCTGCTGGAACAGACAACCACCCTCATGGTAATTTTGGTTTTTATTTACATCTGATTGAAATAGTCCTTTTCATTTTTTTTTCTAAAAAGAGTCTGGCTCCTTATTCTTTGCATTCTTCCATTACATAGCCAGTTAAGTATGCCTAATCGCCTGAAATACTAAACTTTTTTTTATAAAATGTAAACAAATGTCAGAAAAACCTAGATATATGCTTCTCTGAGCCTGGATTTTTAATTAATCCTAATTTTGGTGTAAATCAGGAAGCCTTAATCTCATTTACTTTTAAATCTCTTAGACTTTTAAAGGTCTTAATATCTATTACTTTTAAATCAAATAAAATTGAGGCTGTGTCTTCAATTGGTTGAAGACAGGCAATATCTAACTATTTTTGGAAGACATATGTTGGTCATTTTTTAAAAGATGGAAATAAACCAGCCTATGCTTATGTAAAGTTGTTTGGCCTTAATATCTAAAACATACCATGACTAATTCAGCAAGTCATTGACTTCTTCACAACTGCTGGAACCACAGAACTCACAACTCAGACCAAAAGATCTGACACCAAAAGCATTTAAAGTTATGGACTGATGAATACAAAGAGTAATGGCTATGGTTATCCAACAGACTTTTCACAAGTGAGTGATCTGTATTTACATTAGAACTCAGATGATTTACAAATCCCAAGGTGCCACATTTTAATTTAATGATATACACATGTCAGGAAATTTTTATTCAATAGATCATATCTATAAGCCTTTGCACTGTATGTTATATGAAATAAGAATTGGGTAACAAATTAAACCAGAGTCACAAAAGAATCAATGGCCAATATCATGAAAATAAGGCTATGTTTCAGTTATTATTGCTGTCAAAGTCCTTTATATTCTGGAAGGAGTCTAGCTTATTGAAAGATGAAGGAAATTTTGAGGCATTCATCACAGTTATTTCCATTCTCAACTTTCATGGATCAAAATGTTAAGAAATTACAAAAACATTTTCAATTAAAAAAATAGATCCTAAAATGCATTGAAACATATGCTCTCTTCAAGGGGCCTCTGGCAGTTTTTCTAATGTAACTTCTGTCATTTTCCCCATATCAAACTTACAAATCCAATCTATGGAATCTGGTCAGTTACTTAAAAAAGAAATTTAAAAAAAAAAAGTGTTTAAAAGTATATTGGTTCAGGAGAATAAAAAAGCTTCCATTTCTGTTTTCCTACAACAAAATATTAACTTTTCAATAATGTATGAAACATTAATCTACCTACAACATATGAGGCATTGTAGGAGCCTTGGTGGCTTTGGTCTGGACCGGGCGTAGACGAGCCGGACGGAGACGGTGACGAGAGATCTCTGAAGTCAGATCTTGGAACATGTGGTTTATTGCAAAGGGCGTGGGTATAGGGGCACTGCTTAGAGCTGCAGCTGGCAGCTCTGAGCAGGCCCAGGAGAGCAAGAGAGTAAGCGGGAAAGTAAAGAGAGAGAGGGAGCGAGAGGAATGAGAGTGAAGAAGTGAGAGAGAGTGTAGTAAGAGGTGTGTGTGAAGAGAGAGTAAGAGTGGAAAGATGAAGTCCTGGTTACAATACAATAAATCATCTTCTGTACTGAATATTCTAATTGTCACTAACCAATCTAATACAAGATACAAATCCTATAGCATTTACATACAGCCTATAAGAGTTCTTATATTACCATAGAGTGTTACATCTTAACTTTTAAAAACTACTCTTTGGACCCCTTCTGCTGAGCTAGTAGGGTCTGCTCTGACCCTTGGACCTGCCTGCAAGCAGAGGGTATTGTTCAATCAAGAGGGGAATTACCTTCAGTCGGCCATACCATTGTTTTCCAGTTGTTCAGTAACTAAGATTTGGTATTTCAAAAGTGGCTTTCATTTCGATGTTGCCTGTAGTTTTCATATTCCCAAAATCTTTTGTCAGGCAATCATATTTATAAGGCTTTCCTGTTTCATCTTCCCCAACAAGGCATAACATGGCTAATGGACCAAAATTGAGGACTAACTGACCAGTATTTCTCAATTTATGTTAATACGCAAATACATCTCAGAGGGGTGTTTTTGCTTCCAAAAGTTAATCTACCAAGAAAGAAGTGAACAGGTTGCAAGAAAATAACCCTAAACAAACAAACAAACAAAAAAAACCCAAAACAAACCCAAACAAACAAAAAAAAAGCAACAAAACCCCACCAAAAACCAGCCAAAACACTGAAAAGCAAACCAGCAGTGTAGAAGGATTCAGATCGTTAAGCATAACGGCATCTAGAAATGTAATTCTTAAGTGTCCACAAAAAAACCCCATCCTTAGACAAATCTGGTCTGATATTGTTTCAAAGCTCTGAATTGCAACTTTTGAAAAACTTTCAAATGTATGCAGTGATTTAAATGTAAGGTTCCTAATTAGTAGATTAAGAGAAGACTGAAAATATCTGGAATTAGTTTAATGAATGACAGCTCATAAACCTTTTTCTACTAGAAAGAAGGCATAGCATTGCTCAAGAAAAGTTCATGACTCTTGTTGCTAAGGGTGAAGTTAGAAAAATGAAACTAGTCTAAGAAAAGCTTGCAAATCATCTGAAAAGAGAAAAATGTAGCAACCCTTCCTCTAAAGAGACTGGTATTAAAAGACATTAACTGTTTTTAAAACAGATGAGGTTAAGGCCTTTAAAAAATTTCCTAATAAGTTAAAGTTTTGTCTTTCCATTGTAGAGATCATTTACTCAGCTTGTAAGCCTTTCCTTGTGCATTACTAATACAAATAATTTACATTCCTATAGTCTGTTTTACGTAAAGATCCATTTTATTTTTAATAGAAAAAGATCACATGAAAATTCAAAACATAGAGAGTCCTAATGGATAAGAATGACAGCACTCCTATTCTTCCCCATGATGACATAGTATCATTTCAAAGGACAGCAGAAGAACTTCCCTTACTTTTTTTTTATTTCTTCTAAGTTGAACATATTTTGATAGAAAACCTACAATTAATACTATAGAAAAATGATATGTAATTAATTGCATCAAAGTGGTATGAGCTATATGAGCATTAACTTTGAGTGATGTGAAAGCATTACTCTGCTACTGCTATCAGCTCAGTGACTTTATGATTCCTGTCAGCAATGGATGATAAAACAAAGAAGATAAAGAGAACCAGGCATATTTCTCCTTTGTTACAGCAGAGAAAGAGACAGGCAATTCAGTGGGTTTGAAAGACATGCTGAACCTAATTACAATGTTCTAATCAATCCTTATTCTTTTAATTTTTTTTTTTTTTTTTTTTTTTTTTTAAATATCTCAGGAGCTTAATTCTTTCTGGGTACATTCCAGCAATTCTTTGAGAGACGAATAATTAAAAAAAAAGAAAAAGCCCAAATCAAAAAGGAACCACTTAAAAATCCCAACAAACCTGCAAAAAGGCTCTGTGCTATATCAATTCATTAGTATCAAATCCCATCATAGAAAATCTGCTATCATACAGAACAGCTGAAAGATAGCAATAAGCATTAATCAGTTGTAGAATCCTATTCCTCTCTAAGACATCACCTACCAGAAGTGCTGCTTGGTCCCCTAAAGACATAAAGTGAGAAATACAGAAGCATAAATGCAGATCAACTTTTCCTGCAAAGAGACAAGAATAAGTATTGACTTGGCTTTCTGTCCTTCTCGCAGGCATCAGCATAAAAAGAGCTGCAGCTGCCAACACCAAACAGGTGTTTTGCAGCAACTGTAAACAGGATCACCAGAGTGAAGCCTCTGGGAACTTCAAAGCTTGAGCTAAAGGGATGCTAATCTGAAGTCATAATTCATATTTTTGGTAAGAGAAGTAGGTAAGGCTATTGAACAAACCTTTTAAAATAACAATGCTGCATCTTAATTTTTAGATCTGGTTACTTTATTCAATGAAAGTAGGGTATTTGTGGGGGTAATACATTTAGATAATGCTTCTGGTCTTTCAAATTTTTTTTTGCTGTATTCAGAGTTCTAGAACCTGAGTAAGGCTATTGCTAACAATTGAAATTATATAGGGGCTTTACTAAGAAATCTTGTGCTAGGTTGACCCTGGCTGGATGCCAGGTGCCCACCAATGCTGCTCTGTCACTCCCTTCCTCAGCTGGATACGGGAGAGAAAATATAATGAAAGGCTGGTGGCTTGAGATAAGGGCAGGAAGACATCACTCACCAGTTACTGTTGCAGGCAAAACAGAGTCAAACCAGGAAAATTTACTTAATCAAATATTACCAAATCAGAGTAGGGCAATAATATAGAAACCCAAATCTTGAAACAGCTCCCCCACTCACCCTCCCTTCCTCACAGGTTCAAACTCATTGCTGACTTCCCTTCCTCCTCCCCACCAGAGGCACAGTGGGATAGGGAATGTGGCTGTGCTCAGTTCGTCTCCTTATCTCTGATGTTCCTTCCTCATCACGCTCTTCCCCTGCTGCACCATGGATCCCTCCCACAGGGCTGAGGGCTTCAGGAACAGGCTGCTCCAGAGTGGGCCCCCCATGTTTTGCTATACCAAAAAATCCTGTTGCTGTAGGCTTTCAGCACAGGTACTTTTACAAAGCCTAATAGAAGCATTGTTCCTGTTTAATTACTGAAATATAGACTGAAATACTGAAAGATATTTCTGTACTTAGTGATTTTATCTCAGATTGGATTGGGGGAATCTAAATATTTGGGCTGGAACAGTGCAATTTGTATACACAATTACAGCTGTATAAGAAGAAAAAAAAAAAACTTTTCCATTGAACTAAAACATAAATTCTAGTCCACAGCTTTGAATTCCTATTTTTTTCTCTTCAGTTCCTATACCTGGGAACATATTTTTTTAATCTTGACTTCATCATATTATTTCTCTATCTGTAATTTGCCTTATCTGTGTTACATTTTTTTTTCCTTTTAGTTTTTGCTAATACTGTCAATGATTCCAAATTTAGTATAATTCAAAAGTTTTTGTTGAAGTATTTACAATCCTAGTACCTGTCCTCAGTCTGATGATGATTCTTTAATTGTTAGCTTTATCTTTGTAACTCTAGCTGTCATGGTCATTGTGCACGTTTGTTAGTATTAAGGATACTAGTTATTTTTTAATTAATTTTGACAGAGAGGATTTTTACTCTAAATCAATCAAGCAGTTAATCTTGTGCAATGTTGATCCATGGCTCAAGGGAGAACTTCCCAATGAAAAAGTATTACTGCCTTTGCACAAAGGACTGGTAAGTGCTGCTCCAATACAATCTGTACATCCCTGATCAGGAAAGACAGGAGCAGGAGATCAGAGGAGTGAAAAGTCCATCTTATTGGAGTAGACTAAAATAATGGGACTTTTTAGCTAACAGAATAAAAATTAAATATGGGTAGCCAGGTTAAAGCTTGACTGTGAGCTCAGCTTTATCATTTAAGAACAGTGTAGAAGAAAATAGCTCAGTAGTAACAATGAATAAACAGTTAAAGCTTTTATTTTATTACTTCAGAAACTGAAAAGTGAAATGCACCAAGACTTATCAGTTTAAGTTAGACTTGACCCTAGAGGCCCCTTCCAGTCAAGGTCATACATTTTGACATACTTTGGTTTAGCCCAATCTCAAATTATTTTGTAAAGCAGTTATTGAATTAAAGAAAATACAATTTTTCATATTTTGGGAGATTATGTTATTGGAATGGCAATCATCACATTCTTCCTTTTCTCAGTTGTCTGTTATTGGACACCATCAGTTTTGGGGATAAGTAGATATTTGGTCTGACATGTAGAACTACTTTTGGTTTAATCCTTGTGTAATCTGAGAGCAATTACAATGATGCCTGTAATTTTTAATGTATTATCACAGCAGGTGGCTAAAATGTAGGCGGGGCACTTTGTTGCAGAGCAGAACAATAAAGATGTTAATATTATCTCCTTTCTGCACCTGGATTTTCTGATAACTAATGCAGAGTGTCTTTTCTTTATAATACCTCACCATTTTCATCCAAAAGGTGGAAATTTAATTTGCTTAGAAATGTTTTCTAAATTAGGTTGCCCAGTTCAAAAGCCCTTGGAAAGAGAAGTAATTACACCTATGTAGCTGCAGTATTATAAAAAACCCTCTTCCTCAGGATACTTGGCCAAAGAAGTTAATATTCTTAGCCAAAAATTTTGTTTTCTGAGGTTTAAGGGATATTACCCAACTAATACAATGAAAAGAACAAAGAAGACAAAGGCAGAAACTATATGAAGAAACTCATTTTGATACACAGATCAATCACAGACACATTGCATAACTTGTAATCAGAAAATGTTGGGTTTGAAGTGCTTAAACAACTGTCCACATTTCTCAAAGTGTTTCTGAAGAAGCACACATTTATTGTATTCTTTTTCTGTTGGTCACATCCACAAATAACACCAAATATCTGCAGCATATGGCCCCCACAACTGAAGTTTCATGCTGGGAAGTGCAAAAATTCATAAAATAGAGGTATCAAAAATAGGATTTCTGGTTGCATTTTTAAACTGCCGCAAATGCAATATTTAATGCATATACAATATAATGAAGTTGATTTACCCTTCATTATTGCAATAATAATACAAAGGGAATACAATATTTCTATGGATATCTATTTGTTCAGGTTAGCACAAAAAAGGTCGATAATTATTTGAACATGGTAATAAAATGAAAAATGAAAGTGTTTTGTAATGGATTATTACATTTTATGACCATACATTTATTTTACATAATTCAAACTGTTTCATCCCTACTGTGTGTGAGAAAAAAATCCTAATATGTAGGTATTAATTTTAAGATGGATTCAGGTACAGACAATCAGCTTAACAAAATAACAAAGAAATTTGAATTTTCCTGGTTTTAACAGGTTTGTAGTTAGGACAGACTGAGTGGACAATTCAATTCAAGTAATACTTGGGGTGGGTTTTGGCTAAAAGAAAAAAGACTTATTTTACATGGTCTTGGATTTGAACTGATCCTGAATTTCAGTCTCTCTTACTGTAGATAATCATTAAAAGCAGAGAGCACTGATTCAATATCAGTGTAAACACAGGCTATACCAGTAAAACTGATCAAATTGTAGCATTATACAGAGATTGCTTTTGCCCAGTTTACCAGGCAAAGAAGAATTGTCTCAAGGATAGAAGATGAAGGGCAGAAGAAATAGGTGGTTTGATACAGCTTTGAGTCAGACCAGCCCATTCACATCTTTCCTGAGATTTTTGAGCAACAGCTTCAACCTCTCTCAGCCCATTCCCACCAAACAGAGGGACACCAATTTCTCCCTTCTTTATGCACAAAGCTGGGAGGCTCTCATAGTAACATGGGACTTGTGGCAATAATGGAGCTGAGATCCAATAATGGAATGCAACCCCCTGATGCAGGGACAGTGTCACAGAATCATGGGTGGGTCAGCGAGTCCAACTCCTGGCCCTGCCCAGGACAGCACTAAGAATCCTACCATGTGCTGAGACAGTTGTCCTAAATCTTTATGCAGTCTGTCAGTCTTGGGCTGTGACAACTTCCCTGGGGAATAGAACCTGAGGATATGTAAATACAGACTCTGACCTCTCCAAAGGAGTGAGTGGAAGAAAATAGAAAACCAGTGTATCAACTCTAACTAGTAAATAGTTGTTTGAATGGAATAAGGACTCAACTCAGGTTTGGTCAGCACTGTTGATCTATTTGGTTTCTTCCTAGGCATTTACGGAAAAATAAATTAAGGAGCACTGGAAAGATCTAGAGTTGCTCTGCCAATTTTGTTCCAAAAGTATTTGGCACATATTTATTAATTTTCATGTTTTAAAGTAGCAGGTAAAATAAGTAAAACCAGGTAAAATAATTCAAGGCCAGGTTGGACGGGACATTGAGCAACCAGTTCTAGTGGAACATGTCCCTGCCCATGGCAAGGGGCTGGAACTAAATGATTTTTAAGGTTCCTTCCAACCCAAACCATACTAGGATTCTAGGATTCTATAATTTGTCATTTCTCTAAGCATTATAGAGATATAGTATTTAATTTTTCCAGCATCCTGCTCATCCTTGCTGTATTTTATCATCTCAGTTAAAATAAAGGCTCATGGACCTTCAGTAGGAAAAGGCTGCTTGAACCAGTCAGCGTGCCCTGTGTTTTTGTTATAGTGACATGGTTGTTGGTGTCCTGGAGGGGCTTTATTGTGTCCACTGGTGGACAGGAGGGGTCAGGAAATTGGAGTTTGGTTTCGCCCTGTGCCCCATGCTGGAATTCTTAGGAGCCAGCTTTAGGTTTTGAGAGTAGTAATGCCATCAGATACAATAAAATAATGAATTGCACTCAACAAGTATGACACTGGTGGCATGGTACCATCACAGCTGAGAATCTAGAGGTTACTTTACTTAATAACTAAATTCCAGAAGGCATCTTGGTGATACCACAGGATTTATTTGTCTAGGATAAAAATACATACATTACAAAACTGAGTCAATTGTTTCCTAGAATAATAATCTATCTTGAGTTGGAAGAGACACATAAGGATCCTCAGGTTGAACTCTCATTATATTATCCCTACCTCCATTATTGTTATAACCACCTCTTACAGAGAACCAACACTTTGGTTGGCATTTCTTGGAATAAGAAGTTACCCAACTTTAATTATTCCTACAGTCTTCTTTCTCTTCATTCTTTTTCCAGAAGTGTGAAAGAACAGCTGCTACCTGATAGAATTATTTTAATTGCTTGCATGCCATAAAAATGTTAAAAGCAATTTTAATTTTAACAGTAAATAGGTTTTATTGCCAAGTTATACTTTTGCTTATAGCTATAAGATGGCAATGGGTGGTTAAAAGAATATTTGATTCTGTACTATTATTTCTCCTTCATCCACTGTATAATCAATGAAGTGATACTATTTTGCCCTCAGGAACGAAAAAAAAAAAAAAAAGAAATGCTAATGGAAGCAATTAAAATATACAAATAATACTGACACCTCTTTATTATCTTTCAGGTGCACTTAGAGTTACCCAACACATTAAGTGGTAATGATGCAGATACAGTTATTTTCCAGTTGACATGATTAGCTCTGTGGCCCAGACACATTTATCTTGTGCTTTGAAGCCCTTCACACTAAGTTATTGGATTTGGGAAATAAAGTAAATACATATATGAAATGACCTCATCTCTAACATTGAAAGACATGGATAAGAATGGCATTTCCATGGTCTACAACACTAAGTTATATGAGTTATTCTTGATTCTCTGCTGTGCTCTAGGAATTCTAAGGAATTTCTTAGAAGGATGGTGTGAAGAATAGATATCTAGGGCTACAGACAGAGGAGTGTTTCACCTTGTTTTCTGACATTTGTGTGAGGCAGTTTTCTCCATGTTTATATCCTCAAAATGTCCTTGTGCTTACAAGATATTCACTGTACATTGAAGGAAGATCATTGTTCCTTAGTCTCGCCTGAGTCTTGTGATGCTGACATCTTCACCTGAGCTGTGTTCTCCAGCTCCCACGTTTCTTCTGTTGTCTGGAGAGGCACTGCATAATGAGCCCTTTCTAGAAATTCAGATGCTATCAGAAATCTATTGGAATCTGGACAGGAACCCTGAAAAATCAGATGCATATCTGTGGTGTATGAGCAAAAAGCCCAAATTGTTTGAGCACAGTTTTTTGAGACCAACATTCACTGAAACATAGAGGAGTCATGACGTGTTGCAAGCCACAATATTATTAATAATAGTAATAATAAACTGGGAGTCTTAATATAAACTAAAGGTGATCATGGAACACCATAATAGACTTGACTGAAGAGGGCTTTGACATTCTTTTTTTCTTTATAACTCTTAAATGCTAGATCTGGAAAGGTCGTGTGTGGAGTCTAGAGTATGTAGAAAATCAGAGAACCAATTAGGTTGAAAAGACCTCTGAGACGTGGCTGAAGCGTAGGACCTGGTACTAGGTCTTGCAGAACCCCAATTTGATTGATTTGCTAGAACTGTGGGTTCCAGCAGGGACCAAAATTCAGGTAATATTTCAAGCATTCAGGATAAAAATGTTTGTTCCATTGAATAAAAATTTAACAGTTCAGATATGGCTTAAATTTTATATCTAATTTATATTGTTATCTGTAACAGTGATGAGAGACCTTGAAGAACACCAAAGTACTGAGCACATACAAGATAGAGATGTAGAATGGATTCAGACTAAAAGAGAGGTCATTTAGATTTGATATTAGGAGGAAGATCTTGGCTGTGAGGATGGTGAAACTCTGTCACAGGTTGCCCAGAGGAGCTGTGGCTATCCCATCCCTGGAAGTGTTCAAAGCCAGGTTGGATGGGGTTTGGATAGTGGAAGGTGTCCCTGCCCATGGCAGGGAGTGGAAAAAGATCTTCTTGAAGGTTTCTTCAACCAAAACAATTCTATGATTCTATGATTCTAGGACTGATTATTAATTATGGAAAAAAATCTGATATTATTCCTCAAGAAAACAAATTGCTGGCTTTTTAGATCCCCTAACCCTTTTGTGATGATACATAGTGTCTGCACTATTTTCTGCACACATTATATACTTGTCCTGGTGAGAAATGGTGTCTCCTTTCCAAAAGGTGGCTAGAGCTTATTCATACCTACTATGACTGTGTATGCTGGAAGTCATTAAGGGCCCCCACCTGTTAAAGGCAGGAACGGGGTAACAGCATTGCTTCAACTCATTTAAGTGTTGTGCTTTGCACTGTGAATATGACTGCTTTTATACACCAGATAACTACCTGTATTTCTAAGCATACACCAACTATCATCACGTAATTTATCTTATTCACCTCATTATTATTATTTCTGGCGCCTGAATAAAAGGTGTTTTTATTGAGCTCAAATATTTACTTTTTTAGCCTGATTGGCCTATAAGCTCAACAGTTTACTCTTTGATCATGCTAAAACTCTGACCCTCCTTCTGTGCCTCCCATGTGATCAGGCAATCAATAAGGAAGTATAGGGTTTTGCTTATTTATTTTAGTGCCTAAATACTACATTGCATAGCAACTATTGCCCAGCAATTGGAGTTGGACAAAGGAACAATACATTTCCTATTTTAAGAAAGTTCAAATGAAAACTTCCTCCAAAGGGTATCATCAAGATACTTGATTTATGAAGAGGATGATAATGTTGGTTTAACAAAATGACACAGGGAAAGGGGTCTATTTAGTCCATAAAATGAATATTTTTTAATCAGAATGACCAGATAAAGCTGCAGAGATGAAAAATTCAAAATTTTTCAGACAGCTGACCAGATGGATACAGATGTCACTGCTTGGAAAACAGGACATTGACTACTGGAAACTTGAAAATTAAACGAAGAGTATCTAAGAACCAAAGAGATTAAAAAATGAAATTAATGTCATTTTTTAATAAAGAGGCATAAGATTCAAAAACTACCTGCTTGTTGCCTCTTGAATGCATTATTCAGAGCTATGAGCTCAGAAATGTTTGGGGATTTCCCAAGGTGCACCTTCAGCTAAAGCATGTGATCCTTTTTGAACATTTTTTTAAAGAAAAAAACCATTTTTATTTCAATAAGTGACTTATGTAAAGGCTCAGGAGGTACAAAGAAAACAAGGATGCTTTTGGGGGAAGCATGGAAAATACAGTACAATTATCCACATTGCTCACTGGAAACAGAACCTGTCTCACTCTAGTCCCTGATCATGTTTGGGATTCTCCAGAAGAGTGGTAATTGAAACAGGCCAAAATTGTGCAAGGTCATGTGCTAATTGTTAACTGATGTGCACGGCTAAGGCTAGTGCTCAAGCCACCAGTTCAGCTCTTCCACCTTTTTCTTTGACATAATTGAGAGCTCTGAATATTCTCTGGAACAAACACAAAAATAAAACAAACCACTAAACAAAAGAAAACCAAAACCAAACCCTCAGGTGCTTTAAGTTCTGATGCTGCAGTTGAACAGAATATTCTTTCCTTTTTTTTTTTTTTTTTGTTTTGTTTTGTTTTGTTTTGGTTTTTTTTTGTTTTTCTTTTTACCTTAGTAAATGTGAGGATAGAATGTGAGGGCGTCTGACCACTCAGGCTCCTTCAAGCTGCATTCAGGCTCATACCACTTACCTGGGTGTTTTGTTCCATTTTTCAATTCACAAACCATTCTGAACCTTCTCAGCTGTCAGTGGAGCTGTTCAGTCAAAGAGCTGAGGCAAGATCTATGCAAGGTGTCAACTTTTGTGCAGTTGTTATAGCTGGCAAATTAAAAATGAGATTCCTTGTAATTGAAAAGGATGGCTAGGACTTTTAAAAAGCAAGACCGTAAATGTCAGTAAGCTGTGTTTTTTCATTTTCAGATGCTGTGTTTTGCTGACATTTAAGCCCTATGGTTTGCCATGAGAGGATTCACTTGACTGAGCATAGACCTCTGTGCTCTATAGGTTTATGTTTGAGATAGTCACCTTAGCTAATTACAGATGAAGGTGAGAAATAAGGAGCTCTAGAAGTCAATCAGTGTTTCACTCCAAAGCTTATCCTTTCTTTCCTTCGGTTCTTTCAATTCTTCTATATCTTTATTCCTCTTAGCTCAAAGTCAGTGTTACACTTCACATGGCTGACAGAAAAAAGATCTTATTTCCCGGGGGAAGAGAAGGAAAATGATGGAGAAAGATAAATACATACAGGGGGATGGGAAAGGGAGACAGAACATTTTCTAGCAACTTCTTATATTTTCCTCCCTTTGCCGGGCTTGAATATCTACTCCCTCCAAATTATTATTAGTCAAAGGGACAGTTTCCATCTTAAGAATTACTGTTTCATCTCATACTAATTTTTAGAAAGCTGTAAAATCGTGTTGAGTCTCACTTTGTCATCATTCTGTCTCCTTTCCTTATAACTGATCTTTGTTCCGGTGTGCTTATTACCTGTGGGTGTGTCATGGCTCACATCAGTTTGCAAAATCTGCAGAAACTCCAGACCCCAGAGGACCCTTTTATTCCAAAGGCTGAACAAAGACAATGGATACAATCCCATTTCTCCCTGACAACGCTGTTGTGGCAACCTTCAGGAGAGGTTTCTTCAGTTGCATGGAGAACTGGAATGCTGACTCAGCTGTAGGTTTAGGAAATTCCTTACTTAACAACAGCCGTCAGAAGTTGTTACCTCCTTTTCCAAAGTTAGCAGCAATCTGGGATGCTGCAACAGGACTGGGGATTCAAGAGAACCAAGATTTTTTCATCTTTGCTTCATTTCTGTGTGTGAATTCCCACAAATAAGGAATGACATTAAGAACAGGGAAAACATTCTTGGGTTTATGACAGAGCATGTACTCCCAGAGTGTGGTGAGAGGGTGTTCTCAGAGTCATGTAAGCATGGGAGCCCTCTTCTTAGCTTCCAAAAGGGAAAGGGCTGGATAGATCTCTAATTCTCCGTTCTTATTTGCAGGTCCTTCCAACATAGCTATAATGTTTTTATTAAATGACTACACAAATATGGCACACTTATAGCAGGCTGCAGGAATTGTTTAGTAGTGTTGAATGAAATTTTTCCCTCCAGATGAAGTTAGAACTCTCATTCAGCTCACTTTTCTTTCCAAGCCCTCTGAATGTTCTCAGCAAGTGGAACCTGACTGTAGCTCCCAATACACCAGCTGAGCATCCCATACATCAGCCAACTCTTTCAGTTTCTCAAATTTCCATTATTTGTGTCAGGTAAATGGACAAATCTAAAACTAAACCCATTCAAAACTGATTCATCTTTGTATGCCACCACCTTTCAGACTTCTAATGATTTTTTTTTCATTTAATTTAATTATTTTTCTCTTCCTTCTATGATATCATAGTATATTCCTTAGGAGTTTTAGCTTGTTTTTACGTGGTGTTAAAATCTAAAATGAAATGCCAAGTTATCTCTTGGTAGAAAAAAATAACTCAAATAAGTTGTCACAATAGCTTAAAAAAAGGAAATAAATATTCATGAGGATTTTAAAATTTGAATTTACAAGAAATAAATATAGTAAATTGCTTTGGGGAAAATATGCAAATACTAAGGAAACAATTATTAATGCTCTGGTTATATATACCCATTTTTGTGATTCTTTGTTTAAAAAGTTGCACTGAGCTTCTATTGCTCATGCATAATAAAATCCCACATTTTAGAGCATCTGGGTTTTATTTTTTGAGAAAAAAACCCAACTCACATTAGCAATTATGGAGAAATGTGGAAGCAGTCCACGCATATCTGCTTAAAATCGCACTGGGAAATAAACTTGATGGTTATTTCTGACCCATCTGTTTCCCATAATTGGATAATAATATATGCATTTTGGTCCTGAAAGAATTCCCCTGGGAACACTTGATCTGCCTCAAATGACCAGCCACAGCCCATGCTCACCCTGCAGCACAGTTTTATGGGGCACATGTGCTGTCCCTCTCACTGAGGGAAAATGGGGCTGCCCATATCTTTGAAGGAGTTGAAGGAGAAAAAGCTCTCAAAGCTGCAGGTGTGATAAGGCCGAAGCTCCAAGGCAACGGAGCTCGTGTGCCACATGAAAGATCAGGGTGAAGTCTACACTCTAATTCGGACTGGCATTGCTCCTGGTGTCTAGACAGTGAGTTTCATTTATAAGCAGATGCTGATGCACAGATAATTTCTTTATTTTGTCCTAGATACCTGTTTGTATGGGGTTTTGTGACATCATACTGAGTGCACACAAATCAACCCCATCAGTAGGTTGTGTAGTCTAGAGTAGATGTGGCAAATAAATATGAAAAAGTGTGCATGTGTCTCTAAAAGAGAGAGAAAATCCCTTTTCCATTGTTAGGCGAATTCTTAGAGCAAGAAATGTTGCCCAGAGACGTTGTGGACTCTGAATCCCTGGAATTGCTCAAGACCAGGTTGGACAGAGCTCTGAGTGCTGACCTAGTGGCAGTTACCCTGCCCATGACAGAGGGGTTGCAATTAGATGGTCTTTAACATCTCTTCCAACACAAACCCTTCTATGATTCTATGATCTTGTGAAATGAGAGGAGAAAGAAATTATGGTGTTTCTCATAAATATGGAATTGTCTCTGAATAATTATCTTGAGCAGGGAGGATTGCAAGAGGCATGTTTATGGCACTGCTTCATGCTTTTATTCATATATGCTGTTTTAAAGAAATATTGCAGGCCCATCTATTCTCTGCTTGTCTGCAGCATCTGAGAAATACACTCAAAGGTGTCAGTGGATGTGCACAATCAAAGGCCAAGTTGTTAGAAGAAAATAAATTTCCAAACACTGTTCCACAGCTTGCTTTCTAGCTAGTGATCAGCTCCCTACTGTCAGCTTTGTTGGAGAAGCAGCTTTTCACCTGGTCAAGGGTGGAAATTTAAGTGCTTTCCACAGACCCCTATTTCTGAAAAAAAATTGGTATAGTTCTGTATGCTTTCAAAAGCAGACTTGAAGACATGCATTTTTAAAGGTAGCTGATATCATAAGTGTTAATAATGTTTGGAGTGATTTCACTTTGCAAAACATTATAGTGTTTTGGGTTTTTCTTTTTAATATTCAAGCTTTTTGATAACCTTTGAAGTTCAGTGTTGCACAACAAACACATGGTTTGATTTTAGGGAAAAAAATTTTCATTTAAAAGCGTAGTTAGGAGAAAAATTTGCTTAGTTATCATAGAACTGTATAATTGTTTCTCTTGAAAGGCACCTTAAAGATTGCCTAGTTCCAGCCCCTCTGTCATGGGCAGGGACACATTTATTAACAACACATAGGCAAAATAATTTGAGCAACAAAAGATCACTCCCAATGCATACATATGTCATGACTTCGACATTGAGGAGTAGCTGCACACTTGTGCCAATCTTTCTTTAAGATTTAAGGGCAGAATGACACCAAATGCTCAGCAGTTTTTTCTCTCCCTAAATCCTTGCATATGATTTAGCTGAATAACCCATACCTACAGACTACCTCAAAAAAAACCCCAAAACATAGTTACTGCATAGTCAGTATGGTTTTTTATTTTGAGTCCCTTCATGATGTTTAGCCGGTCCTTCAATAACGGCATGAGATGGAAATTCATCTGCACATGGAGCTCAGAGCCACCTGCCCAAAGCAAGGTGTTTGACGCCAGCAGATAGCAGTCATTAAACATGAAGTGAACTCCCTGTAGATGTTACACACATTTCATAACCCAGGGATTTGATGGAGCATATTTTCAAAGCAGTCTCTTTTTCATACAGTGAAGTCTAATGTGAGTTGTCATGTTATATGCAGCAATCTAGGTGATTTGCGAATGCATTTTATTATGGAAAGGCAACAGAAAAGTGCTTTTTTTTTTTTTAATGTTTAAGGTGTGCAACTTGTCTTTCCCTTATAATGAATGGTGTCTTGGGAAACCAATGCTAAGTTGATGTGATGATTGATGGCCAAGTCATATAATACAGCCAGAATGAAACTGAAGTTTCATCATTCCTCTATCCTCATGAAAAACCATACTTTAAGAGTTTGCCATGAGATCTCAAACTTCATTTATTGTAATATTTATACTGTAATGCTGAAGTGATTCTTATTAGAAATGCCATTTTCATCAACAAAAGATGATCATCACCCCTTTTTGACCAGAGTGTATTAGAAATTGAGAGCACCAAGTTCAAGTGAAGATATTTATTTAAGGCTAGAAGACCCCTGGCATCTGTTTCATTGTGAGAAATGGCTGGTGGGAAGGTGTTTGTGAAAGTGCATGCCGAGTGTATTAGTAAGCATGCAGATGTTTTTAAAACTCACTCTGCTGAAACCTATCAGAAAGTTCAAAGACATATTAAAACACGACACACTGTGCTCACATCTTTGGTCTCATGCCAGAAAGAAGAGGAAGGGCCAGTACATGGTAGGTTTGTTGTGAAGTCAGCTGGACCTTCTGTTTGCCCACCAGACAGTAAAATTGGAGCAAACAGTGAAGATTCATGCTGAAGGTACAGGTGTTGCACAGACACTCATGAAAAGTCTTTTATAAGAAAAATTAATTTATTAGGATCTTAGCAAGAGCAGTGTTGTCTCGAGGTATCCAATGTTTCCAGTGGGTGGTCAATCTCTGTCTAGACAGCAGCAGCAGCAGCAGCAGCATTTTTATCTAGTTCAGGTGTGACACCACAGAGCTTCTCCTAACCTCACACTTGTTCAACTGAACATCAATGCCCCATCTCGCAGTTATGCTGTTTACGAGCACTTTAGATCTGGATTTTGTGGCTTGAGAAGAATCAAAGAAGAACTGCAAAATAGTTTGGGTTGGAAGGGACCTTAAATTTCATCCGGTTCTACCTCATGCCATGGTCAGGGACACCTTCCACTACCCCAGGTTGCTCCAAGCCCCCTCCAACCTGGTCTTGGACACTTCTATGGATGGGGCAGCCACAGCTGCTCTGGGCAACCTGTGCCAGGGCCTCACCACCCTCACAGGGAAGAAACTATGAGGAAGGTGGTACCTGTGACCTGTTGAAACCTCTTAGAAAATACATGAAGCAGTATCTTCCCTTTCTGATGTTCCCATACTGATGTTTAAGGCTTGTAAACAGAGTTGGACCTGAATACGTCAGAATCCACAAGAGAATAGTTTCTGTTACCTGAGCTTCAAGAGGAACAGCAGTTACTGCTATTCATATAAAAATGTATCTATTTTTAGATAAACTTCAGGATTTTTATATCAGCTCTGAATAAGATGTTTCTGTGCTAGATATCTCACTCAAGAGAAGTTTTAAGCCCTCTTATCTCCAGCATTACCTCTTGGAGGACTGAAGAGGTCAAAAGGGTTAGAAAAGATTAAGATTCCCCCTTATACTGCAAGACATTGACACAAGAATATTTTTATAAATTATTTCAATCCTTTCTAACAGACAACAAGGACCTTCTTCAAGAATTTTCACGTTGAACTGAGTTCTGGGGAATGTGAGCCAAACAGTGCTGAATGTTTTTGTCTGCTCAAAATGTAAATTCGAAGTAGGTCCTGTGCAAGCACGGAAGTATTCCGAATCCTTTGGTTGCTTTAGAAAAATTATAAGGACATGAATTTATACTTTTGAATGCATTTGAATGTTTTATTGTGCTGCTATTTTTTGGCCTTGGTTAGGGGTGGTTGCAAAAAAATTTATGGTGTTTTCGACAACTTCCTTTACCCTAGTTAGATGTTGTAATATCTGATATTTCAGAACATTTTCTGTTGCTGGAGTGAATCTTATTTTTCTTTGAATTTGTTATTCAATAAAATGAAATAAAATTTTATAATAATAATGTTTTTAATAAATTAAATGACATAGATATGTCATTTGTTTAACCCAAATTTGTTTATGTATTTTTCTCTTTCATATTAACTCCAGTATTTATCTTGTCTGCCTTATTCTACTTTGCAGAAATATACTTAACAATATGAGCTAACCACCTAATCTACAAAAACAACTCTATTTACTTAAGAGTGCTGAAATAAAAATTCTACATGATCAGCTGGGATCAAAACAAAGGAGGCTTTCAAGTTCTTCCTGAGACTTGTTTTAGTTTGGACTTGTTCTAATCAATAAGGATTTGAACCAGTCCAGAACTTCCAGTAAGGAATTTTTTCATATCACTGGCTCCTATTTACATTACTGATTCTGCTGCTGAATCATGTAAAATGCAGAAAGAGATTTAGGAGAGAAATCTGAACACAAGATTACTTCTCCTGCCATGAGAGCCTTAAGATGAAGTTCTCTCTTGTCTCTCCAGTTGTTGGTTCCTCCTGTGCACTGGTAGTTTACAAAGTAAGGTTTATGAAAAAGAGTCTTCAAAGTAACCTTTTCCCTGAGATTAGCAAATAGTCTGTGGAGAAGAGAGAAAAACCTCAAACTATACCCATAATGTGCATTCTGCATACTTTATCTCACCCCCAAAAAACAAAAAGAAAAAACCAAAAGTTTTGGGGAAACACAATTTTCCTTCCCCTTTTAAGAAAAATCCTTCCCAATGGTGTAAGAGCAACAATGTACATGCCTGTTTTAACTTTGGAAATCTCTTTGTTTATGAAATAAGCTGTTTTCATCTATTGTTGCATAAAGAAAATCATCTCAGATTCAGATCTCCACTTGTCCCTGTTTGCTGGGGGAGCGTCCTGAAGTTGTGGAGTGGGAGCTGGTCCAGAAAGATGTGGCTACTGCTGAGACATTAGACATGTTCTGCAGACCCCACAAGGACCTTTCACACAGGATTTCAGGTTCCCCTCTGGTAATAAGGGAGCTGTGACTGTCTGTCTTTAGATGAAGTGTCAAAAATGTACCAAATTTTTTAGCGGGTCTCTGGAGTTCCTGGTGTATCATGTAAGAAAGTCGGCTAGTGGGTAACCTGATAAGCTATCTTGCATATCCCTTCTAATAGGGATGTATGATAATAAAAGTGGATGTATGACAACTAATTAGAAAATTCCCTTGCTGTAAAGCTTATCTCTTTATGTTCAGCATATCCATGCTTCACTCAAATTGTGTACCCTTTTGCTCTCCAAGATAAAAAATACAACACAAAACCACCCTCACAACCTGTTACTTCGACAGTTGTAAAGTTTGAATAAAACCTGATTTATCACCTACTGGCTTCTGATTTCTGAGGCTGTGTGTGAAATCATTCAGCACATGTAAACAAACTGAGCTCTTGGCTGAGCAAGGGAACATGTAATCTGTGTAACTGCATCTCAGCGTGAAGTTTGGGATGTGCTATGAAGTGCACCATTATCCAAAATAAACAGCTGGCTCCATTAGGAGTTAAGAAAGGGGACTGATAACAAGCCTGTTCTCCTTAGGATAATAAACATCTATTGACTTTGCAGGTAATAATTCAGAAAAGCTAAATGGATTCTTGCTATTCACTCCAGACTTGTTTAATGGTAACAACTGAAGATTAGTTTCTACTCCAAATTACTGCTAATTGAATCTTGCTCTTCGTGTTTGTTTCTAGCTTTATCTGACTCTTCAGGCTTATCTGGAGCTCTGTAAATGTTTTGTGTTAATTCCAAAACAGTCGCAATAAAATTCATTGTGTGTAGTGGTGCAGGAGGCTGCAGCTACTCTTTCTCCTGAGGAGAACTCAGACAACCAGCTGTGGTGGTCAGCAACCCAAGTTTAGCATGTAACTTTGCAGTCATGGTGAGAACCCATGATTCCCTTGTTTTTTCTTTTGCATGTTTTCCCCGATTGGTTAATATTTTGTCTCCCTGTGTTATGTATGAAGCTAGGTATATTCATTTTCCTCTTTTAATATGTATTAGTTCTAGAAAGTTCCTTGTTCTTTGATGCCCCATTGGATCCTTCCCTGAGTCCCTCCTATGTGTTGTTCCCATTGGTTCCCTTGCTGTCAATCTCACCTGCTTGTCTCTATCCCATTGGCTGAGATCCCTTTCCCCACCTATTCTGTACCCAGTATAAGATCCCTGGACCCTCCCACCAATTTGCCTCTTCGTCCCTGTTTTTTCACAGGAATAAACCTGTGTGGAACGCATACGGAGAGTCCCTTCTCTTTACTTCTTTGCCTTCACCTGCGTAACAGTGACAGGAAGATACAGCCCCTTTTGGGTGAGGAGCTCTACCCCTTTTTCATTGTGTGATGGGCACTGAGTGCCGCCTTCCAGAGGGGTTTCAGCATTGACCTCCAGGCTTCTTTGTGTTGGCACGCGAGGGGTAAAACTCCCTTCTGCCAGCTCCCAGTGGCTGAAAACCCCTCCAGTTGTGCTTCCCACATCCTTCTCATTACTCATAGGTACTCCATTCCTTATCCACTGATACTTCAAAGAAACTGACATAAGGTGGAAATATCAGCATTTCTGACACACAAACATAACTGAGATAGATGGGTTTCTAATTTGAGCTCAAATGCCTGATACAAAGACACACATTCCCAGCACTTAGTCCTGCTGCAAGCACAGAATAAGATCTATTTCAGTTCTCAGACATGCAGAGCCAGTGCAAAAGTAGCAGTGTCCTGTCTCAAATAATGAACAGAAGAACTGTACTGCTCCACCAGTCTCAAATGACATGCAAGAAAAAACAGACAGCTCCAGATAACAAGGGAGAGGAAAAAAAGTACCTCCTCTGGGTCTTGATAACCTATAGCTGTTGCAAACTGGAATAGAATTAAGTCAATTAATGTCTTATCGTGACTCCTAATGTTCTCCATAACCAAAGAAACCACATAAACACAAGAGTGATTGTAGTCTCTTCTTATACTTAAAAATTAGGATTTCAAACCTCCCAAATCACGCTGTATGTTCCTCATCACAGAACTTGCCTGTGTATGCCTTTAACTTAGCGTGTTGATTGTTTTGCAGGCTGTTGTGTTACATCAGTTACTGCCAGGATGGAACATGATGCAGTAATTTTCTTCCATTTAATGGAAACTTATCAAGCCTTACTAAAACACAGTGCAGAGAAATGATGTAATCCATTGCCCTAGAATTCATGTCATATACACTGAGAGCTTTTAGCATTGTAGATGTGCAGGCTTTCATTATAGATTTAGGTCATGTTACTCACGCCTCCTGCTCATCTCCTCAGCTCATCTTTGTGCAGAAGATGCTTAAGTGCATTACAGTATTTCTCTGTCTGGAATTTGATTTCATTGATGGAGTCTGCTCCTTGGTCTGCAGTTGCATCTTTCTGCGGGATCAGAATGATGGAGAGAAAATGACAGATTAAACAACTTAAAACCATAGAAGTTAACCCATTCATTGAGTCTAGACATTTTTGTTTGTCTTACTATCTTCATGTGCCCTTCACACTTGGAATGACTACTAGTGAGCCATAAGGATGCAGGAGAGGAGAAAAGGTTCAGAAAATATTCCAGTAATCTAGGTGTAAAACTGTAATATCAACTTGACCATTCTGCTGACTATGGAATGAGAGGATGAACTTCCCTCTTGTCTCCCATCCAAATAAAGGAACTAAGAAAACAGGGAAAGATTCTGGTTCTTTCACAGTCAACAACCTATGGACACATTTCATTACTGATGGGGCAAAGGGATGATTTACCTGCACCACATTCAGCCAGTTCATTGTAATGAGGTGATCTGGCATTTGCCTAATTTGTCTGGTAGTCTCACTTTTAAAAATTATTAGTCCCAATATTTGCAGAAAGACATTTTTGCAGGATGGGAGAACATCCCATGCTTAATCAAAATGTGGCAATAGTGACAGCATGCTAGAGAAATAAAAAAAAATATTTTGTCAAGGCCTTGGTAACTGTCAGTATTTTCAGATAAAATGACTGTGTGATACACTGAACAGAGAAAACAACATTTATTGGCTTTTAATTGGTAGCCTGCCATTAGTTTATTAATTTCCAGCAGTGTGTACTGCTTTAATTCAGATAGAGAATTAAAGTAAGTGGGTAAAATAACCAGGTTGCATTTACTGTATGATGCAATGATCCTACCGATACAGACACTGTGCTTTTTTCCCTGCCACTGGCTTTGTCCTTGAAGCGTAAATTCAATTAAACAGATCTTCAAAGGAAAAATCTTGAGGGCAAAGGAAGGCAAACCCTGCAATATGACCTTTTAAGAGATGAGGAGATTTCTACTATCAGGTAATACCCAAGGTTGAATTAACATCTGGCTCAGTTCAAGCAGCTAGATCCATCTACAGTTGTGTAGTTTTTTCCTAAACTGCTTGCCCAGGTTCATACTGCTAGACATGAGAAAGATGTAAGAAAAGTCACTCCTTAGAGTCTCCTGCTATTCTCTGCTCACTACAATAGAAGCCAAAATTATGCCTTTGAAATAAATAGTTGACCTTTCAGTCACTAAAGAAGAGATGGTTCCTACTAGTGTAAATTCCTTTATGTGAAGAAATTTTGAGCTCTGATTTTCCAGGGTGGGGTTTCCCCAGGACAAAAAAATGACAAAATCTCATAGCTGAAAGTAGATGTTGAGTACATCTCAGGCACCTAGAGCAAGAGTTGTCACAGCTACCATATTCTGTAGCAAAGCATGGATGTCAGAACATACACCTAAGCAGGAAGTTATTGAAATATTATATTCCTATTAAAAGTCCAAGAAATTTTTAAATTACTTTTCATTATATTGGAAAAGAAGGAAGACAAGACTTCAGGATTTGTTCCATCAGAGCTTCTGACCTACTTCTGTATTGACAGAACTGCCACCTTAAACAGTCTTGCTGAAAATATTCCAGATAATCCCATTGTGAGAAAAAGGCAGAATAATTTCAAGCTAATATTAAAGCATTAAGACTTAACAGCCAGAAAAAAATCTGAAGGTGATTGCTTATCTTCAATTGAAATGGTTGCAGCCAAAAACCAGTTACAGATCCCTATGCTCATGTCCAGAATGAAATCCCAGGCCCTGTGATGTTGCAGTGGGGATCCTGCAACACGCATATACCAAACCAGGAGTCCCATGGAAAGGAAATATATATGGACAGACAGATTCTTGATAGCTGTTTCAGAGCTGTGATATATCAGAGGTCATATTATATTGAATTTTGGAAACTGAGTAAATGAATTTGCGTAAAATTCTTATAATTTCATTAAGCTTTCAGTCATTCTGTGTGGTATTTTTCTAGCTTGTTTGAAAATACTTTTTCATTTACAATGAAAATTATGTCTTTAATTTTATATGTAAATCTTTCCATTTACATATGTAAAGCTTTCTGTATTACAAAAATAATTATACAACATGATTGTAAAGTTAGTTTCACTGCATTTTTAAGGGAGAGGAACAATGAAATGTAATCATGCTACAGATAATGTTTTAGCATAGCTTAGTGACTAGCATTAATATGCAATCCTTAACGTATTTGTTTCCTTCATCAGGGTCTAGAAGAAAAGAATTCCTAACAAAAGCAGGATCCAGCCAAGCCCAAGGAAAAGTCTTTGTTTGTTTTTAATTTAAGTTTCACATTTATTGTAGAACCAGCATGAAGTAAATGAGACTCAAATGCTTCATATTCATTTCTGGCTTTTTTACTTGGTTGTTTCGGATTTTTTTTCCTTCAGTGATTTGGTTTTGTGGGAAACTGTTGCTGATTGCATTTGTTCCACTGGATCTCCTCTGTTGCTCCATGGTGGCCAAAATACAGCTAGAACTACAGAAATGAGAATGGTTACCAATCCCGGGTGCAAGAGTATGTACCACCGATCCATGAAAAGTACTGAAGTAAGGAATAGGCATGTTTTTTCTAGTTCTGCCTCTAATTTAACCTTCAGTAAGTTTCAATTTTAAACAAAAGAAAATTTTAAGAGCATCTGTGAAGTCGAAGTGATTAATGACTTTAATCTCTTTGAGATTCTCAGATAAACTGTGCTTAGAAGGCTAAACAAACCAAAAGAAGCAGCAATACTGACAGTATATCTCATTAATGTCTCATCAGCATTCATTTAAATGGTATTTATTATAATTGCCTTTGCCTGGAATAGTGTTTAATTTTCACAAACTGTAGCCTTTGCTATGGACAGGTGCTTTTGGATGGCTACTGTGCAACGTCAGATATGCAATTAATATAAGTTGTAATTAATACAAGTTGTCTTGACCTTCTCCTCTGAGCAAGGTGTGTGTTAACAGGCAAAGCTAGCTGGTTTCAGCAGACAGCTCTACAGTTGTCACATGGATGTCTGTTCCCCAAGGACATATGTAAATCCAGCAATGCAAGAAAATCCCTTCCTTCTTTTTTTTTTTTCCTTTCCACTCCTATGATTCAGAGTTGAATACATTGACCTTTTTCCCCTGCATAAACTTTCAGTAGCAAAACAATGAGACAAGCCAGACACCCACTCACTCATCCTGTAAATGTTATTAAAGGGACAAGAGTGCAGATTACTGAAAAATACAGTGGCCAGAAGTTCAAACAAGATGTTTGTGAGGTGCCTACCTCCTAATTTAGCCATACCTATATTTTATTTTTAGAACATGTTAAGAACTCATCTTCTCACCAGCACTAAGCAAAATGGGGTCGTAACTCCCCTTGATCTGATGGCTGTGCTTTTCCTAGTGCAGCTCGATGTGTGGTTTGCCTCATTCACAACAAAAATATGCTGTTGGCTTGTATGTATGTTGTCACCCACTGTTCCTCCAGGTCCATTTCATCAGAGCTCCCAGTTGTGTTTCTAGCCCATACTAATTCATAGGCAGGTCTGTTCTGTCCTGAAGCAACTCTTTGCACTTTTTCTTGCTGAACTGCCAGGATTCTCTTAATGATCTAATCTTTAATTTCATCAAGGTCTCACTGAAATGAAGACCTGCTGTTGATTTACCATCTCCCTCTCCCTCTGAATCATTCAGAACTTTGCTGAGGAATCACAGTCTCAACATTTAGGCATCTGATGAGGATATTGAACAGTATTGGCCCAAGTATTGATGTCTGTCATGCTCCACTTGTTACCAGCTGCCAAACGGTCATGGAGTCATTGATCAGCACTCGGTGAGACCAGAAGTCTGGGGAATTGTCAGCTCATCACAGAGTCTGGCCAGCATGCGCTTCTTCAGTTTATCAATGAGGCTGTGGTGGGAGAGTTTTATTTAAAGTTCTAGCAAAGTAATGAGTTATCTCGGCCCCTCTGTTGCCTCTCATCCATGAAGTTGATCATAGGTAGCATTTAGGTCAAGAGTGCTCAGCACAAGAAAGACATGGGCCTTTTAGAGTGGGCCCAGGGGAGGTCACAAAGATGCTCAGAGGGCTGGAGCCCCTCTGCTCTGGAGCCAGGCTGGGAGAGCTGGGAGTGTTCACCTGGACAAGAGAAAGCTCTGGGGAAAAACTGAGAGCAACCTCCTGTACTTACAGAGGGCTTATAAAAAACAGGGTGAGTGACTTTATACACAGGGAGTGATAGCAAAATAGGGGGTGGTTTTAAACAGAAAGATGAGAGATTTAGATTAAATATTAAGAAGAAATTATTTCCTGTGAGCGTGGGGAGGCCCTGGCACAGGTTGCCCAGAGAAGCTGTGGCTGCCCCATCCCTGGAAGTGTCCAAGGCCAGGTTGGAAGGGGCTTGGAGCAACCTGGTCTGGTGGAAGGTGTCCCTGCCCGTGGCAGGATGTGGAATGAGGGCTCTATGACATTTAAAATGTCATTATTTCAATGTAAGACATTTATCAAGACATTATTGTTGTTTCTGTCATTCCTCACACCATTCCAATTGCTGTGTTTGACTCCTACTGCTCAAACACTTATTCACATGTCTTCAGCTCTCTACTTTCTTGGTCTGACAAAATGTGGGAGAGATCTGCTCACACACTGAGTTTACAGAATAAATTAAAATATTTGTTTTGAAATAATTATTTACTGAGCGACTGTTACATGGCTACAGTCAAAAGTAATTTTTGCTATTTTCCACTGTGTTGGCTCAGTGAGATTAAAATGAGATTAGAAGCAATGGGAAACAGATTACAAGAGACTAAGTGAAAACATGAAAATTGGTACATTCCAAAGAGATGCCTACAAAACTTTGCACAGTGATTCAAGAGTGCTCTGTTCTAGACAAAGGAGTCAGTTTGAGGGAAAAGCAACTTCACATGCACTCTGTAGATCAACCTTATTTTCTGAAGACCTGTTGGTTTGGGGTTTTTTTTTAGGAAACAGGCCAGTATTTTTATATAAAATATTTCCACAATAAACTTTCACACATTACAATTACAACAGCTTGATAAAGCTGAAGCACAATATAAGATGATACTTGTTAATTCCATCATCATCCTTTAATGCCCTCTCCACACTGTAGTGAAAAACTTACACCAGAAAATAAGAAAGGACTGTGTCATCTTCATATACCCTAAAATGTACTCCTGCTCAAGCCACATATTCAAAATTCTTACCTTTTAAAGGAAGGCCTCTATTATCCAACACAACTTTTTTAAGAGGCCCACAGATACTCAGACAATCCATCCTGAATTCTGGTGTATTTAGCCCAAGGAATTAGTGTTCCTGATCTCTGAAGCATGGCTGTGTTGTCTGCCTGAGATGGAGTTTATCTTTTAAATTTGCTTTAAAGACACAAACCATCTACCACATACCTACATCAGTTGTTAAAATGATTAATCTCCCACAGGTTTCAGAGGTAGGGAACCCTAAAGGGATTAATCACTGCTTCCTTTTCCCTGTCTTGAGAAAGAGATGAAGGTAAAGTATTACATGCAAAGAAGATTAAAATGAAGTTGAAACTTCCTACAGCTTTTGTTAAGAAAAACTGGAAAAAAGTGAGACTAGTGTTAGGGAGAAAAAAATTTAACAATATTCAGAAAACAAGACTGAGGGTGAAAGTGCTGGAAGAAGCATGATACATCATCTTGATAGAATCCCAAGCCCTTGACAATGAAAAGAAAGGAGTTTTGCCACCATCTATTGGTGAGTGGGAGAAAGAGACAGAGCAAGAAAATTTGTTTCCTTCTCTCTCACACAAAACCAATATTTTATTTCCTTAATTCACATATATTTTGGGTGCAGTTTAGTGAAGGATTTATCTCACTCTTATGTGACAAAGAATCACACGTGTCTTTAATATTACCCCAGCAAAGATTGATCCTAATCTATACATCTATTTTAGAATGAGTAACTGGAAGGAGAAGGTAGAGGAAAATGACAAAAGACTTTGACTGCATAAGGGCTTGTTCCATAGGCAATTCCTGAGTTCTAAATGACACTGCCTTCCCACCCTGAGAAAGGAGGTGCAGTTGATCTCTCACCTGAGCTCTCTTTTGAGTTGTTGGCTGGCTTAATCTGCTCATGCTGAGCTACACCATTTCCTTACTTGATCCAATCTGTTCAGATTGCACAACACTGCAGGCAGCGAGAGCTATCAGATTCTTGCAAGGGTTTGCATTGAGAGGGACCTTAATGATCATGCAGTGCCATCCCCCTGCCATGGGCAGGGACACCTTCCACTTTCCCAGGTTGCTCCAAGCCCCATCTAGTCTGGCTTTGGACACTGCCAGGGATGGGCCAGCCACAGCTTCTCTGTCCAACCTGTGCCAGACAAGAGTTTCATCCCACTATGCCATCTAACCCTGCCTTCTGCCATGTGGAGCCGTCCTCCCTTGTTCTGTCACACCAGGCCCTTTTCCAAAGTCCCTCTCCAGCTCTCTTGGAGTCCTTTTAGGTACTGGAAGGGGCTTTGAGATCTCCTTGGAACCTCCTCTTCTCCAGGCTGGACAACCCCAACACTTTCAGCCTGTCTATCTGTATGTCCCTACCAGAGGAGGCACTTAGCAGAGTCACATCAGCACAATCATACCTCAAAATTATAGGTCCTGTTCTAAGTCAGGTTGAAAAAGAAATCAATAGCAATAAAATCCTCTAATGCTCTGTAAATCCCAGGAGAATTAAATTAATTTAGAGGATTGGAGCTGTTCTTTCTAGCAGGCACCATACTATTAGTATTTATTCCCTGTTAGATGAAAACATGCTTTCAGGGCAGAAAAAACTGTGTTACTTGTATAATGTAAGTGCAGTTAACATATGCCATGGATGTATTGCTGCTTTTTTCCTCTAGACATTCGGCAATCAAAATCTATGTAGAGTGTGGCTGGATAGCTTCTTGGATCAGAAGCAGCTGCAGGAACATATTCTCCCTCCTAAGTCCCAGTGGTTTTTACCGTCTGCTTCATTTCACAATCCTCATGTAAACCTTACTGAGCCCCAAAAAACAGTGCTCAAAGAAAGCATAAATTTGCAGGCTGCTTCTAGTGATCAAAAAGCCTTTCTCCCTTCTCTTATCCTCTGTTCCCAAACTTTGTTTCTTAGGCTGATGGAAGATAAAAACCAAATTCAATAAAATGTAGTCCCTCCCGTGCTCACCTCTGACACCAGGTCCCCTGAGTGTGAATATAGATTCATGGCTCAGTACACAACAGAAATGCTTTTTCGGCATAAATTCTAACATCTGCACTTGATGCTTGTTAGGCCACACTCAACACCATCCTGGAACATGATAATAGGTTTTCTTTCTAGGGAAACCAATTTGAATGTTGTGCAACAGGGGCCGCAGTCGTGTGTGGCATAGGAAAAGAGACCTCTTTAGGATAGTGAAAAGGTGGAGTAACTTCCAGGTAAAAAGGATTATCCGTCCTACAATTAGAGGAAAAGAAATACAAAAACCTGTTCTTTTATACAGGACAAATACAACAAGGCTCAAGAGGTGTCCAACAGCAGCTTGGGGTATCAATCTTGCAACATTTGTGGTTTTAAATTTTGTTATTTTTCTAAGATGCCTTCCTTATTTAGCTTTACACTGCTCATTTCTGATGAGCTTCTACCCTTTTCATTTGGATTTGAGGATTTTTTTCTACACTTTCCATCTTGATTTCCATTTACTTCCATTTTTAATTTTTTTAATTTATTTTTTATTTATTTATTTACTATGTCTGCTAACATACACAGACAACCAAAGGAGGCATTTTCAATAACTGAGTTGCAGAAGAGCATTTAAGTTTGCCAAAAAAGCAAACCTAATAACAGCATAAAATCACTGCAGGAGGTTGCAGACCACTGGGTTTCAGGTGATAGTTAAAACATTTATTCTTAATTGTTAACAGTGAGTTCTTGTGGAGGCATTGGGGCATACAATGAGCACAACACTGCTGCATCATCTGTGTTTTCTGAGATGGTGGGAGGAGAAGTGGAGGCAGCTTTGTCCTCTTCTGAGCATGAAGAAGAGAGATGTTCTGCTGTTTGCACAAAAAGAAGACCATAAAATCACAGAATGGTTTGGGCTGGACCTTTTGAATCATCCAGTCCAACCTCCTGCCGTGAGCAGAGACAGCTGCTAGATAATGCTGCTCAGAGCCCCATCCAAACTAACCCTGAATGTTTCCAGGAATGGGACAGCCACAGTTTCTCGGGGGCAGCCTGTGCAGTGTTTCACCACCCTCACTGTAAAGAACTTCTTGTGGGAAGGCAGCAGACGTGTGTTTTTAAGCTGATGAATTAACATTCACTCATCTAGATAACCAAAATGCTGACTCCCATCCAAATTTCAGCTGCAAATTGAGCAAAACTCTGCTCTTTTCAGCCCACTCTCCACAGAAAAGCAGGAAACACAGCCTCAGATTCCCCGGGTTGTGAGTCAGATTTGTCTCTTTGTCTTACAAACACTGTGTGGGAACTTTGACTACAGAGTAAATTGTAAGCAAAAGGACGAAAAGGAGAATCCCACCTCCTCCAGTGCATGGTGTGGGTATGGTCTGGTTTTGTTGGTGGCACTAAGGCTCCTGCAGAAGTCGGGAATTCATGGTTCAGCCACTCCTGCCTGATGGGGATGGCTCCTGCCTGAATAGGATCCAGGGTTTATTTGCTCAGTGCTGCCAGGGACAAGCAAATGGCCTTGTGAATATCCAGCAGTGAGGATTTTAACTGCTGGCTGCAGCTGCTGTTGTGTTCCTAGGGACCTTAATTTCAAACCCATATGGAGGCATATAAGTTCCTGGCATCTCCTTATGCAATTAGGTCTAAACCAGCAGCACTCTAGTGGTTTGCTGTTGGCTTTTTTAGGTGCCATTAGGAGCACCACAAATCCAAAGAGCCAAACTGACTCAAATCAAAAAGCCACACTGAGATTGTGTTGCTGGGAATGCTTCAAAAAATGCAAAATTAAAATGAGAGAGAGCTTCAAGGCCAGGCATGTATTAAAAAGAGCAACAAGCTCAGATAAAAAGGAAGGCTTCATGTTCTACAGTAAACAGGAGCTGTGACAAATAAAGTGGTGGGTGTTGGCATGCTCTGTTGGGATGCAGAGAAACAGAAGAGCTGTCTGAGAGGAGAAGGATTGCAGTGAAGCTACTGCCCAGAAACAAAGGTTTTGTATATCTGCTGGACAGCAAGGGACCCATCTGTCTATTCTTTTCCCCTGTTAATCTTTATTAATATAATTGCAATTAGAATTCTAAGTGTGGCTCACAGTGTCAAATACATACTGGGCTACCTTGGGACTGGAAAAGGAGACTTGCAGAAAATAGTTAAATGCATAAAGAGCACTTCAACCCAGTGCCTAAAACATGCTCTTTCTTCTAGGGTTTTAGTAGGATTGATTTCTGTAAACCCAAACGATCAATTTGTTCTGTACTTTTCTATTTTTGAAAATCCATGGAAACACAGTAGATAAGTACTACAGACTATGACCCAAATGCATCTGAAAAATTACTTTATACATCTTCTGTGGCAGTGTGAGCTGTTATTAGAAGATTTGTCCCACAATGTCAAAAGAGCCTGCATGTACAACTATTAATCAGTTTTTTGGTCAGAGTTTCGACATCTCAATATTGTCATTAAGTGAATTAATGAAGATCAGAGATAATGGAATATTTATGCAAATTATCTTAAGAAAATATCTTCAACCTTTCCAGAGTTTATAAGCCTTTATTATCATAATGCTCTTGACGTGTGTCTCATCTGAAGACTACATTAGTTATTTCAGTTATTTTAATGCTAAATTAATCATGTCTGGGTTTGGTGGTTTTTTGGTTGTTGTTAATGGGGGTTGTTGTTAATGTTATGTTTTCAAAACACATAAAAGTAGCCCTGTTTCTTAAAAGTGCTGAAGTCTACCTAAACTCTTAGACTGACAAGCACAGATGGCTACAGTATGAAAAGCCTTGTCACAGGGTATAAATTTTAATAACCTTTGCCAACTTTAGCTGTGTTTATTTGTGCATTTTCTTCTTTTCCCTGATCTATTAAAAAAACCCAAAGAAACCTAACAAAACAAAACCTGCATTAACATTTCCCTGACCCCCAACATAAAAAAGTAATTCCTTCCCTTTTTTTGTTGTCTTTTTGAACTTGTGATGTTTTTATGGGGCTGGGCTAGAAGAAACTGCATGTTTTGAATTTTTTGGATTTTTTTCTTAATTATTATTCAAGTCAGTAAGGTGCAATGAAAACAACACTTACAGAAAAGTCATTTACTGCCACTGGGACTCACTGTATTCTCCTAACTCCATGCCTGGGAGCAAAAATAGACCTTGAGTCCTAAGGTTCAAGAGATTTAGCAAACTTTTTGTGTTTGCTTGCAGATGGAGCCTTGAGTTCAGAGTGCAATGCTGCTGCAGAGCAGATGTTGTAATCCCTGTGCTGGCAGGTATGTGAGACATCACCTCTGCCAGAACTAAATGCTGTTTTCCACATGCCTTTTTTGATGCATGAAACGACCTTTATCAAGGCTGTGTGGAAATGCGCAATTAAAAGCTCTGTTTACCTTCACCTCCTCTGCCTTATTTAAAAATTCCATTTAGTCACCAGTGTGTATTCAGCAGCCAGCCCTGTATAAAAGTATTTCATTCCAGATTAGCTGAAATATGGAGGAGGCTTCATGCCTGAGGATTTACCCTCCACTCATGCAAGGTGTGGACTTTCTGTGCCTCTCCATAAAAGCACACGCAGAGACTACGTCATGGGAAATCTAACGGCTGAGGATGCTGATGAAAACCAAATGCAGATGGCCATTCAGGTTTTCTTGTTTGCAGATTATAAAATACACGTATTTTTAAGTGCAAGAAAGACACATTAATCAAATGAGATTCCATAAAGCAAATAACCACCCACACCTATAACTACTCAGATATATCTGGCTGATAACGTTGCTAACCAGAAATCAGGAAAAGCTATAAAGTAATCTTTAGCCTCTTCAGCTGATGGGTAAAAGGAAAAACAGATGAAGGACCACTTCAGTGCCTGCAGAGTAGGTCTTTGAAAATGTAGCTGCCTCAATATGAAGGAAACCTACAGAAGAGGGTGTAAAAGTTTAAATATGTGTGAATTGTTACGCTTTGCTTTTCTGGTTGCATTTTTGTGTTTGGGGGTTTCGCTTATTTTATTATTTTATTTTATTTTATTTTATTTTATTTTATTTTATTTTATTTTATTTTAATTTTCCAAATATCTGAAATAAGACAGAAGAGAATATGAAATATTTAAGGAAAGAACAGAAGATAGAACTGAAAAGATGGTTTATTGTCTTTGCAGCTGCTGATTAAAGGCATAAAGCACTTTTTGCTTCTTTGTTTATGTGTATGTGTTGAAAGTGTAATTTAAGGATTGCAGTTGTTTGGTTAAATGTAAATGCAGTAGGATGTTTGAGATGTTCCAGGTGTCCTGACTCGCATTGAAACAAGACTCAAATCTCTTCCAGGTGGGTGAATTGTCGTAACTGCCCTCTCCTTGCAAGTGTTCAAATCAGTTCTTACTTTTCAGATGAAATAATTGTCTTACTACATTTTAATTCCACATTGTTGTGTTCTCACTAACAACATTTCAGAACACCAAGAGTTTTGCAAATAGGCTGCAAATTTATAGAGTAAATTACAAAGGTTAACTGAGGACTAACACAATGTTTTAAAATTACAATTGCTTAAAAATAATAACAATTTATACATTAAAATACATAGAACAATGAGATGGAGAGTAGGGAGAAAAAGTTGAAAAATCCAAAGCCTTTTTCTGTTATATTACAAACGAGTTTCAACAGGAAACAATTTGTTTGCCATCTGTGTTCATTACCTGTCTACCTTTACTTTTAACTCACAGTTCCTCATGGCAAATGAAGAATAATATGGGATATCACTCAGAAAAAGCTCCAAGCAATGAATGTTCTTGTTGAGAAATGGAGAGGGGTGACTGTTGTGATCCATCACCTTCCTCACAGTAAAAGTATTTCTGTCTAAAAGTCCTAAAAGTGATAGAGCTTAAATATTCTCATAGTTTTGGGAAAGGTATTTCACTATATGATATTGAGATAATCTTTTCAGCTGATGGCTGTTGAATGACATTAAAATACAATTCATTTGGCCTGCATGCAGAATTTTTTAAAAAACAGCAGCACAGCCATTGAAATAACTTTAATGGTCATATTTCATGCTCTTATTTAACCACAATACATTCTTATACCTGCATCTCCTTTTACACAAAACTTGAGAGAAATCTTTCGTGTTTGGGTTGGGAGAGTCAGATTTGAGAAACACATGAATGCATTTATGTCCTTACACAGGGGACTTTCAGGCTCTGTTTTTTATGTTCAGCTAGAATATCTGTGTGAGAAGCATCACTGTGTTTTTGCTAATGCATGCCACTTTAAATATGGTTTCCAGTCCAGTGGCACAAGAGATCCCAGGAGTCGTTGAAGAGTTTCTGTGAAAGCACACAATAATGAACAGTTCTCTTCCTAAAATTTCACAGTTTTGACAGAGTGGTAGAGATGCTGGTAGCAGAAAAAAGGGGATAGTGATTAATTTAAGATCTGTTCTTTATGTTAAATCTCGCTTTTTTTTTGGGGGGGAGGGTGTTTGGAGGGGAGGATTTTTTTGTCTTTTTTTTTGGTGGGTTTTTTTGGTTTTTTTGGTTGGTTTTTTTTTGTGTTTCTTTGGGGTTTTTTTTGTTTTTTCTCATTTGCTGATATTTGTAATCTCTGTTAAAAAACAATGGGTGTTTTCATAAGGTTTGGTTTTAGCAGTCACTGGGGACTTTTCTAATGAACATTAGATCAAGTTTTTTGAGTTATTTGGCATAATGTCTGAAATTCCTCTTCTTTCATGTGCTGCACCATTTAGTATGCCCACTGATGCAGTTGTCACGTACCTCTGGCAGACAACACTGTTCTGAGACTCTGCCACAGTAAACCAGTGCCAGGCCTGGGAATGGGTTCCTGAGCTACAGATTAAAACATGTAAGTTTAGATCAGTAGGGTACAGGAAGCTTTTCAGGGAGACAAACCCAGGTTTCTGCTCTAAGAAGAGCTGGGTGATTCTCCAGATTCTCCTGACTGCATTATCTGTGTGCTAAATAAGACTATCAACAAATGGGATGTACTACAGAGCATCTCACCTCCAGAGGTTTGTGCACAATTCTGGGGGACTCTTGGAGGCTTTCTGTAGAGGTTCTTATCCCAAAAAGACTTTTTTCTTATACTAAAGTACCTCAAATCTCACACAAAATCTTAGGAACTGTCTTCTTCCGGAGGAAATATTCAGCTCTTATTGTGCGTCCTGTTTTCCCCCACCCTATGGATAACACCTTTTAAAAATTTTCCTGTGCACCTAACTTCATGCACTTGCATCCATTACAATCACATTTCCTGTTCGTTTTAAAGAGTAATGTGAGTAGTAGATAAACCATTCACTTATTACCAGCAATTCCAATGTCTTTAACTTTCTTTGCTCAGTTGGCTATGGTCAGTGTCTGGAAAACAAGCAATCATCTTCAGCTGTTAGTAGGGATTTTTTATGGTTGTTTTGGGTTTGTTTTGTTTGGTTGATTGTTTGGGGTTTTTTGGTTTGGTTTGCAGTTTGTGGGTGTGATGGGTTTTGTTTGTATGCTATTGTTGTTGTTGTTTGGGGTTTGGGTTTAGATTTGGTTTTCGGTTTTTTTGCCATACAGGTAAAAAGTTATTTTTGTGTTGAGGAAAGGAAAAAAACTCAATGAAATTTAATTCTGATGAAAACAGGAAAATGACACTACATCTGTTCTTGAAATTTGACATTTCTTACAGCAGGGTAAACCCTATCTCAAATCTGTGAGAAAAAACACATAAGAAATAATGCATGTCAACATGATCCTCACTTAATCCTAGCATGCTTGCCCTTTTAATAAGTGATGTTTTGCATTAGTTTATAGCATCAGGCATTGGGTGATTTTCTTATTAAAAAAACCCAAACCCTGTTGTAAAAGGCAGCCTGCAAGGTCACCTGTAGATACCTAATCATGAATTATCTCTGCAGGCAATTCCTGCCCACACATGACCTTCTGCTGCCATCTGCATCTGTCCAGTTAAATGAATCAGCATGACCATGAATGGGAGATGGAATATCAAGAGCTTAAATGGGGAGTGGTGGCCATGATTTCTTCCACCATTTCTTCTGTAAAACTCCCTTAGTGGAGAGGAAGGTTAAATGCTAGGAAAAAATTCTTTGGTCACACAGTAGCAAGGCCTGGCAAAGGGTGTCCAGAGAAGCTGTGGCTGCCCCATTCCTGGAAGTGTCGAAGGACAGGTTGGAGGGAGCTTGGAGCAGCCTGGGATAGTGGAAACTGTCCCTGCCCATGGCAGGGGGTAGAACAAGAGGGGCTTTAAGATCCTTTCCAACCCAAGCTGCTCTATGATCCAATGATGGAAATGCAGAAGAAATGGCTGGGGCAGTGGTAAAACTCAGTACAGTGAGGGAACACATGTCACAGGAAAGAGCTTCCAGTGGCACCAGTGAGAGGTGAGTCACCTCCTGCATACTTAGGTTGCTACCTGTGGTTGCAGCCTCTCTGAAAATAGTTGCCTCACCAAAATCTCGCCAAAAGAGCAGTGTAATTTAGATGTAATGGAGTTATCTTGCGTTGCTACCTATTGGCAGGTGCATGTAATGTGGCAAAAGTTAATCATTTACACAAGACTTTTAGCATGGCAGGCAGTAAAATTGTGAATAAAAAAGGCTGTACATAGAAACAAAGACATCATGCCAGATTAAGGTAATAGGGAAAATGGGATTTCTAAAGTAAACAAAGCACATGCAAACAGGAGAGAGGAAAGCAAGAATGTAATTTATATTTACAGCTGACCTAAATTTACATTTAGGGGAACAGACACCTTTGTCAGACCTCATTGGGAAAGCTTGGATGAGAACAGGGAGAATTCCCCATTAGAGGCAACAGATTGGACAGTTGAGAAAGGTGTCTGGGCATATTAACAAATTGAGACGAGAATTTCAAGACATACCATGAATGCTGGCCTGCACTTGTAATTGGAAAACATTGAAACTCCTAAATGAAAGGCAAAACTTATGAAAGGGTCCTTTCCCAAGTTTGGCTTATGGCGATGTCAGTAAGGAAATTAATCAAACCCAGGGGGATAAAAGCCAAAAAAATAACTGAACTAAATCCTAAAGGAAGCTGAGTTGTTCTGGGAAAGGAAGAAAGAGTCAGTAACCATTTTAAGCAGAACAACTGGAGAGATAAAAGCCATAGGGGTAAGATATGTAGCAGGAGCCCCACTGAAATCCCAATTTAGATTACAAGTAACACCACAGCCAGTAAAAAAAATAGGGACTCACCAAGAACAGTGTGGGTGTGTGGGAAACAACATAATTCAGGCACTGCTACACCACTCAGTCATGCAGTGTAGACATCCAGCATAAAATGTGGCTTTAGATTTAAATATTCTGAGCAGTGTAGGCAAATTAGGATTTTTTGCTAAAACTATGATGAAAACCTCTGTTGGAGAGGTGGGAAGACTGAGGAGAAAGAAGTACTGTCAAGTATTGTAAAAGCTCAGAAGGTAATGTCTCACAGTGCGTCAAGGGCAAGATGGAATTTGGAGAACTCCCGTGTGTGGACTCAGGACCATATTACACCAATTCCCATTAATCCTTATGGGCCCTTGGAAGAAGAAGGTAATAAATCCTGCAAGAGGTATTATATTCATTGAGAGTTTCCCTGAGGAGATCAGTGATGAAACACTGGCAGAAGAGGTAGTTCAGGAATATAATTCAGGAACTTGCATGAACTTTTAAGGACACTGAAAAGTAACAACAGATCAAACTGGTGGCAGATATCTTTTCATTGGTTTCTGCTCTGGATGGGGCACCAGAGGAGCAGTCCTTTCATATGCACAAGAAAAAAGCTGACTGTCCCTGCTCTATACCATCTGTTTCCATGTAAATTAAATCTATAATGTATGAATTTTAAATGTTTTATTTGATTTAAGAAGAAAAAGGAGAACAAGAAAAAATGAAGTAGGGATTTATGAGAATGGTCAGTATGACCATAGAATGTATTTAGTGTCTTTTGATTTCTCACATAGTCCTAAGAACCATTATGAACTTGCCAGTATCACAGTATGAAAGGACCCCCACATGTTCACCTGTTCTGAAACCTGTGAATCCCAGAGACATTTGGTACACGGTGCTGCAGCATATGAATAGAAAATTGACAACTTTCCAAGGTGCAAAGGGAACAAATATCTAAATACTTCTTGTCCTGCGGATCAGCTGCAGGACTCTGAAGTATAAGCAACAGATGAAGGCACATTTATCCCAGAGTCCCCGTGACAAACATAGCAGAGAAGTATGCAGAATTAAGGTAGCACACTCCCTGGAGCCTTTAGGCTCAAAGTGGATGTGTAATCTGAGCATCAGCTTCAGAAAGAACGTTAAGGAAAGTACTGAATATGCTAAATGCATCCAGGTAGTCACTATGGTGTGCTATTGAAGCCCTAATGCTATGATGTTAAATACTGTTCAGATGAGAACTTACCAGTGATGGGTAGACAGAGCAAGGCAGTTTTTCCAACACACACCACGTACAGCTGGCTGTTTGAGGGATTCCTTTCTTGCTGTAGTATTTCTGTGGGTGTGCAAGGATCAGGAAAACAGAGCACAGTAGGTGTCTCATGTTATAGCAGTAAGGTTGTTCAGGGTGCCATCCAGCAGGTGACACGTCTCTCACGTGTGACACAGCCCAGGATTTGCAATGCTGGTGAGCAGGGCCTTAGGTGCACTCACCACTGCCATGTCAAGGGGTCCCTCTACCCTCAGTTCTATGACCTGTAGTTTCTGCTTTGGTGTGTGCTGCGCTTTTCTTTCTATATCTTTATGCTTTGCATTGCAGCATTAAAGTTTCCTGACTTTATCAGGTTAAAATCTACTGGACAGCGTGATCAATGTCACATATATTCCCATTAAATATTATTGAAAAATATGCAGGCACAAAGCTCAAAACACAATCATACAATTAATGAATTCTATGTTTGGGTTAGAAGGGACCCGAAAGATTACCTATTTCCAACCTCCTTGCCATGGGAGGACACCATCCACTAGACCAGGGTGCTCAATCATTATGCAGTACCTGGACATGATCAAGTGTGCTCCAATTACTGTTAATAGCACCACAAGCAGGAACAGCTAATGAGCAGGTTCTGTTGGAAACTAGATAGGTACTGTGAGAAAAATATTTGGGCTGACCAACTACCACACTATAGAGAACAGCCAAAGGATCACGCTCATCTGAGGACTGTCTCATTGATCTCAACAATCAAAGCAAAGATTTTCCTTTTTCTTTCACTTGCTTGGTCTTTCCTTAAATTTTTGTTCCCCTCATCCCCAAGGTGATTTTGAAAGCAAGGTCTGCTCTCAGCTGTGGACCCCAAAAACCTGTCTAATTTTCTTTGTGCAGCATGACACTTTTATTAGAGTACACCTATCAAAACATATGTAAATAATTTGATTGACATCAGGGGGAAGCAAAGGCAATTCAGCACAGTGGCAACAATGTAGTAATTATCAATGCAACTCTGAATGGAATGGAAAGGTCATTTTATTTTGAAATTGCACATAATTTGCTCTAAATTCTGCATAGACACATACTCCCAAGAACCTAGATGCCTCTGGTGATCAGATGTGAATTCTTGCAATGGCATGGAAAACAAAGGGCATAGCATATTTTTTCACATCTCCCAGGTTCTTCTTCATCTGGCATCAGCCTTCCCATTTTGAATGTGCATTTTACATCCTTTAGGAGCTGACAGAGTGTGTAGTGTTTAATCTCTCCACCCTGTCACACTCCTGCAGGCCGTTAGGCTTGTCCCACAGTGTTTTGCCTCTTTATCTGCATGCCTTATCTGTCTGCTCTTTATCTTCCCACCATCACTTCTTAAAGGTTTGAGTTTTATTTTAGACTGCCTCATGTTTCTGTCTGGGTGCAGGTAGTCTGTTGCTATTAGGCTGTCCCTTTTTTCTCTACATGCTTCCTGGGGATTGAGCAGTGCAAAAAGGGATTTGAGAACTTCAGCCTTTGCAGAAGTCTCTCAGTAAAGGATGCAAAAGAAAATGCAGTAAATGAAGCAATTGCATGAGGTCATCATTTCATTTGGGTGACCAGGTGCGTCTCAGATAATAAAAGAATTCACATAAAGAAATAAGTAAAATCTCATAAACAGGAGTATGGGTGTCACAATGCAGCTGTGAGCCACACAGAGTAGTGGGATAACTGGAGAGAAATGACACACCCAGGCATTCAGAGACCACGTTAAAGGTAAAGACATGGTAAGTCCTTCTGCCATCAGATGATTTGTTAAAGAAAACTCAGAAGAAGGCTGGTCATAAGCAATAAAAAAGATTAATAAGACATTAACTAACATTCCTCTTCAGAAAACATAAGTTTAGAACATTTGCTTTACATCTAAATACCTTTTTCTAATTCTGAAGTTTTCATGACGCATTATTTTATATTTCCTTCCTGTACATCACACCACTCCTTTTATTATCTTCCCTTCTCCTGTGGACAATAAACACCTCACTCTTGTTTTTGACTCTTATTTTTCATCCTTGGTGTTCCCTTGAATCTATCGGAACTGTTCATACCACTTCCCTCCCCTGGTCTCAAAACACTTTCTTCTCCAAAGATTAACAGAATCTCATTGATTTCAATAAAGAATGAATAAGAATTTAAACTGATGGGTTTTTTTACAACATTCTGACCATATAAAGTATTTAAATTCCTAAGTACATTAAAGCTAAGTATTAGTTTAAGGTCAAAAGGCAGACACAGTTTTTCCATATTAACTATCTCCATTAATCTGCACAGTGCTTGCTTTTGATGTATTAATATTAATAGGCTGTTAGTCTCACCCAGGTTAAAATAGGGAGTGTGGAATATATACCTTCATAATTGCCATTAGTCCTGATGAGTCTGATTCTTGTGCATCTCCAAATATGAAGAGGAGCATACATCCTCCAGTCTGTTATAATAAGTCATGTGAATAATCATTTGCGGGAATTAATGAACTGCATAACTCCTTTGTTAGAAGCACTGTGTTAAAACTGTACACAATGATAAAAAAAAAATAATTCTTAAATTTACAGGTTTAGAATTTTAGTGGCCAATTCTTTACCGGAATAAGACAGAATGTCTTGCAAAAGCTAGGTCAGGGATATTACCCTTAAGTGATTTACCTTTTTTTTTTTTTAATTTTTTTTTAAAAAATAATACACAACTCTGGTTACCCTTTGTGCATTTTAGAACAGTAAGGTTTGTTATCTAGTTTTATTTTCTGTGTTGATGTATTTCAGTTTCTGCATACTTGGCCTACTTTGTAGAGTTCAAGTCTCAAACAATGCAGAGAATTACCTCTGATATTAAGATTATGAAAACACTACACTCAGACTTTGGGAAAAATCAAACGGATAAAAGCAAAACCCCATAGGTTTTTAAATATGCTGCTAAAGGCCTAAAGTCATAGAATATCTTAGTTTTCACTTATTTCTCACAAAAACAAAAATGTAATTATTATTTTTTCCTAGTAATAGAAAAGTGGCATGAAGAAAGGTTTTACTGTCAGCTGTTGTCCTTGGTTCTAGCCAGTGACCTTGTTCCAATTGCATGTGAATACAAGAAAATTTGCAAGGCTTTCTCCTGTGCTACTACTAAATGATGAGAAGTAATTATGAGAAGCATCTGGGAATTACCTAGTATTAAAAAAATAGATTAGCACACATGATCAGAATCTTAATACATTCATTTCCTATCTATTTTTCTTTATATGTCTTGGAATATTAGGAAGGAAATTAGTAAGTGAATGGGGAGCTATTTTATATTGGTTTTGTTGGTTGTGGGTTTTATTAACAACACCCCCCTCTTTATTCTGTATTGGTTTCATATAGGAAAAGGAAACTAAATTGAACAAATTAGATAGGAGGCATATCAAAATGACTAAACATTAGATAGGGGTGTATTTTTGCACTATAAGTGGGAATGGAAAAAAAGGAATAGTGTCAAGAAGTAACAACTGAGGCACAAGATAAATGTACAAGAATTGTTCTTTGCTTTTGGATCCAGAGTGCATTGCCAGGGTAAATAGCAATCAGATATGGGTAAAATCAGATAGACAAAATAAAGAGGTAAATGGATGCACTGGATGATATTTAGGTGGTAGGAAAGTACAGATCTGAAACTATTAATGGTTTCACAGAGGACATTAACTCTTTTGTAGAGAAAGAGGAGGGAGAGATTTAGCAGGTTAGCTGGAAAGGATCTATAGGTCCATATAGAGCATGGGAAACACCTTCTCAAATGGCAGGGGAATAATCATAGGTTGTTCATCTACCTGAGCAGGGAAAAAGGTATTCTAACATACAATAATGGGATGTCTCCCTCTAATGTTCTGTCTTGCAAATTATTGATCAAAAGAAACACAATCTGCGTATCTCTCCAGCAAACTGGGAGGAATGATATTAGGATAAGCTTTTTCCCCCAAGAAGGTGGTTGGGCACTGAACAGGCTGCCCAGGGAATGGTCACAGCCCCAAAGCTGCCAGAGCTGCAGGAGCATTTGGACAGCGCTCTCAGGGATGCACAGGGTAGGATTGTTGGGGTGTCTGTGCAGGGCCAGGAGTTGTACTTGATCATCCTTGTAGGTCCCTTCCAACTCAGGAAATTTTATGCTTCTATGATTACATAAACATTTGTTCATCAAAAGGATTGCAAAGCATTGAGCAGGCTGCCCAGGGAAGTGGTAGAATCACTGTTCCTGGAAGAGTTCAAAGGGTGTGTGGGTGTTGCACTTGGGGATACGGTTTAGTGGTGAATACAGTGGCGCTGGTTTATTGGTTGGATACAATGATCTTAGAGGGTTTTTATAATCTAAATTATCCTATGATTCAGTGATTCTAACCATGAGCCATGTGTTAAAATTGCAGGACTGGTGAGCTGGCTAAGTATAATTTCTTGGTGTCGCTGTTTTCTCAAAGAGAACACAAAAGAATCGAAACGGTGGGTAGGAAGGGACAACAGTCATGCTTATTGCATTTTATTTTAATAAAGAAATAAAATTCACACCTATAATCAAATCTAAAGTCCAGATTTTCTAAGAAGTAGAAATTGGAATATCTTCTATGCTGTTTTTCACCATCCATTAAGTCTCTGACTGACACAGACAAAACATTTCTTCATAAAGATATAAATACAACAAATGCACTTCACAAAAGCAGCAATACTTACCTTGTTTCCAACAGAGAAAGGGTTTTTCTCTTTAACTTTTTAAAAACAGAACATTACAACAGGAAGACTTAAGAAGTCAGTACTTAGCGTAGTCACAAGAAAACTTCCTATCATAAGCTTAAAAGTAGAATTGATTTCATATTTTCTTCCAGAATAAAACAAAACTTTGAAGAAAACTTAATTAAAAGTCTTTATAAAATCCCAAGGTTTCTTGGCCTTTTTTTCCCCCCACATTTCATTCTTAATGACTGAATAAGCAACAATGCAATTTAAAGAGTTCAGAGAAGGGAGAATCAGATGAGCATTGTTATTATGAAGGAAATATATTCTAGGCAAAATTCTGAGTTCTCCTTGAATTGCTTCACCACACTACTCAGGGTTTTCTTCCTCTATTTTGTGCATGTCTTTGGTTCATAGTATACACAGTTTTGTTAACTCTTACGCACTTCAAATTCTGCTGCTTGATGACAGTGAGAAAACCTATTAACAGACTTCTTGTCAACAGAAGTGAGCTGTGTTCATAGGGATAATCAAGGAACATATTCCCTGTGAGAAAAGCTTTTCATTTGACTTTCAAATAGGTGGCATGTAATTTGACAGGTTTATTTGGCACAAATTTGGAAAGGGTTTCTCATGTTGTCCAAGATTTACATGATGTTCTGAGAATATGTTTTCAGAAAAGCCTTTTTTTAATGCTACATCTTGAAGCCTTTGTAACATTTTGTTCAATTATTTCTTTACCATTAGGAGTAGATCGGTGATGTAAATTGGCTTAAATTTGAATATACTCTAGGACCATGTTGGAGCCCTTAATGCACTGCAGCTTTTCTAACAAAGCAATAGATAATACAGCTGATTAGGTAGATCACAGTAATGGAAAATCTTAACTGTAAAAAGACCCCACAAAATTTTCCCTTAGTTGAGGCAGCTTCTGTATGTCAGGCACAATCTACCAATTGAATTAATAGAAAATTGAATAGCCCCCAAACTTCTAAAGGAAATTTCCTGAATTAGTAGAAGAAGGAATAAGCCCAAAACTTCTAAATGAAATCCAGGCAAATTAACTTCATATAAGTACAAATGTCTTCCTAATATCCTCTATCAAGCATGTGAAAGAGGAAAAAAATTAAGATCCACTTTTCTCCATTTGCTAATCATGAAGTCTGCTTCCACATTAACAAAAAGAGGGTGGAATCTCCTCTCTGAAGGAAGTTAATAGCTTTTCCAGCTAATTATATTTAAACCCAGTATAAAGTAATTGATAGATTACGATCTCTGTTGCTGTGACAAATTCAGATGGATTACAGCAATTGATACCAAGGACTACACCTAAGATCAAGGATGCAAAGACTGAAAACAGCAATAGCTGCTTCAGTAATTCCATGATGGTGTTTTTCTGGATTCTGGCAACCTTGAATACACAGAAAATCTTAATAAATCCCAAATGTAGCTACAATTTTCCAACTACCTCTTTAGCCCTTGATTTCTCATAAACACTATTGACTAGTGGATCAATCATAAGACACTACTTGTATGTATGTAACTTGTGAGATTACTTTCAGAAGTTTTGCAGAGTTAAACATTTATTTAATTTCAGATATCAGACCTAAAATTAAAAATGAGAAAACAAAATATTTTTAATACCTATAGCCTATATAATGATGTGTTTACTTCCCTCTATGAATTTGGATTATATTCAGGGTTCTGTCTGCTTGTTTCTGCTTTAGCAAAATTCTTTCCAGAGAATTTTTAAAGTATACAATAATAATAAAAGGTTATTTTTTATACTGTTTTCCTGGTGTTGTTGAGACTCATGTTTCTAATGCTGAAGTGTCTAGTTTTTGCCTGCCTAAATTCTGCATTGTCATTACATACTATGTAATGTAATTGTTTGTGATTGCAGAAGAAGTGAGGATTTATCTCTGTAGGGCCCCACATAACCCATATATTTTCCGTGATTGTATTTTTTCCAGCTATGCTGACATGTCAAGGGCAAGAAACAGTTAACAATTCCCCTAGAGAGTTACAAAGAATGAGAATGGGAAATGGGGTCTTGCCTTTCAGTGAAACAGGCCTCAAAACTTCAAAGGAAGTGCCCTGAACAATGGACCACCTGGGATTTATAGTCTGGGGTTTTCCTGCTGAGTGTCAGCTCCTGCTGTGTCTCTTGTCACCTGGCTGGCACCACCGGTCCCTGTGCCCTGTGTGATGCAAGGGATCAGAGCCAATTCACAGCATCTCAAGTCTGGCACTGGAAAATCACCACCTCTGACCCAAGAAACCCCCAACTCAAAAGAAGAGGAAGATCGAGCATGCAGACTAATCAGCATGAGAAGAGTGAGAATCATTAACCAATAGATAGTAGAATACTAATTAATAAGAAAACTAGGTAACTTGTAGCCCATGAACTGTGATTTCTTTGTTTGCTGAAATGAATATGTAGTGTAAAGTTCTGACAATCAGTGTGCTTGATTTATGAAAACCTCCACCTTGTACCCTGAGCAGAGCAAACAATGTCTCCTTTCTGTACTAGGCCCTGTGTCTCTGTTTAGAGACTCCCTAAACTGGCAACACCAGAGCCAGATTAGGTAATTATAAACATCCACACCTCACTGAGGTGCGCTGTGAGACTTACCTGTTCAGTGGGGTTATGATTTCAGATCACAACTTCCAGTTTAAAATTGAGGCTGCTTGACAATTCTGATGTGTGTAATCTCTTTTTTTGAGATCTCTGCAGTCTCCTTCTGAGATCCTGCAACAACTCATGCTGCACATAAATCCAGCCCTTAGGGCATGACACCTTAGAGAGATCATCAGATTGTTGGTCTCCTTTTTCATTGTTCCAGAAAGAATTAAAACTGTGTAATCAAGAATCTCCACAAGGACTGTACCACAAGGCTGTCATATATTTAGAAGTAGTGCAGACTGAAAGAAGGGTGTCACAGAGTGATGTTGTTGTTCCTGGAGACCAGATGCTCTTACTGCACACGTTTCAGGGGATTTTTACTGTGGAATAAACATTGTCCAATGTAAGGGCCTGAATGCCTCTGTAGAGCTGAAAACAGTAAGGTCAATCCATTTTTTTCAAAGATTAAATTACTTCCCATCTAAACCCTAATTAATCTACAGCCCCAGTGTTCCTTCCAAAAGTCATTAACCCCCCAGCTATTCTTTCAAGTCTTTGTATTGACCAGCAGGTAGGGACACTTCTTTCCTTTTCTACCAACTCATTTTCCAGGCTATTTCAGAATCAGCTTTGTCTTCTATTCCCACAGGTCTGATAAACCACTCTGCTGCTGTGTGTAATCCATGTGGATGAAGTCTCTCAGCATGGGGATTCTCTGCCTTTTTTTTAAATCCCTATGTTTTTTTAAGTGAACGCAATACACACAGGATGAGCCCTGAACATATCTTAGTCACAAGTCAGAAAAAGACCACGAATGTATGTTCTTATTACCATGGGAAAAAAAATGTCTGTGCATGACCATGGCCTCTTGCCTGGAAAATCTGTCTATAGCCTGAGGAATCTGTTCCCATGTACCTATCTCACAGACTAGACACACTTAAAAGTAAAGCCTCACTGTTATTAACTTTAAAGTTGTCAAAATCTTAACTTTGGGGCAATAGAAATTCAGAATAGCATCATGTAGCTTGAGACTGTGCCAGGTTTCAGTGCACATATCTCTGTTCCAGAGTGCAATAAAGTAACTTGAAAATGAGTTTATTATATTACAGGAGGGAGCCATCTTTCATGTGTTTCCACCTGCAGTAGGAATAATAGGCAATTAATATTTTATAAAACCTTGTGGAGCATGTAAAGCAGCAATTACTGTATCTGTAATAACTGGTCTATGAATATGTATGATAGAATTTTCAACATAGCTGTATACATGAAAGACTTGATCAAGATATATTAGGATAGGAGTGAGATGGGTTACAGGGCCTTTGAAAACTAAATTTCATGGCATTTTCACAGGAAATATTCATTCAACTGTGTATGTAAGGTATGCTAATGGAATTTTCATCTGGAAAAGAAAACACTTGAGAACTTACTGTGAGATTCAATATTCAGTTAAGGATTTTTAACACAAAATTATCAGAACCTACAGACATAAGTGAAAAACACTGACATGATCACTCTATCCTTTATTTTCACTTTTTTTTAGTCGTGTTCTGCTGACAGATGATAATTACTTCTGTCCAGCAATTCTTAATTCCAGTGATATTCACTCAAATTACAGCAGCATTAAAGGGAAGAAATGTAATATAACTCCTTTCTCAAGATCCACATAGGAGAGTAATGATGTCCTGTTAGGTGGGGAACAGATGATGGGAACTTCCAACCCAACACATCATGGCCGAGCTCATACGCAATTTTTACCTGGTGATGGAGGGTCCATTCCCACAAAAAACTTTAAACATAAACAAAATCTTATTTTGTGATAAGCACAAACAGTGCACACCCCAGCACAAAACAAACCATGAATAGAAAGCCATGCTGGAGCTGCATCCTGCACCCACCTGTGAGATCCCTACCAGCTAGAAACTACCAGCACTGCCAACAGGCAGTCTTACACCAAACTTCTTTGACTTTTTCAATCTCTTAAACCACTGAAAACATTCACTTGTTCTGCTTTTTAGCTGATGTTCATGACATTGAAGTATATCACAGATTTCCCCAAGTGTGAATATGAGCATCTATTTTGCTGTCTGCAGTATTGTGTGATATCCTACAGACTTGTCTCTGTGCTTCAATAGAGAAAGGGAAAGGAATCATGGAAGCACTAGCCACCAGGATCAAAGGATGCTGAGATGGTGCCATGGCAACTATGCACCACACAGCCATTCACTCAGCCCCTCTTTCCCCCACACCTCAGTGAATGGGGAGGAGAATCAAAAGTTGTAAGCTGACATAAGAACAGTTTAATAACTGAAAACAAAGCAAAACGTAATAACAACAGTAAATAACAACAATGATAATAAAAAGGGAAAAACCAAACAAGTGGTGCACGATACAATTGCTCACTACCTGCTGACCAATGCCAGATGCCGTTCCGAAGACAAACAGGGGATAACATTTATTTCTTTGCGTTTCTATGCATTGAGGACTCGTCAGTTCCTTTAGGGCAGTCAGAAGGTGGTCTGAATAGTGTTCTTAGCAGAATTAACCTACCATAAAAGTAGTTTAGGATCCTACAACACCATGCTGTGCCCACCATGCTGTGATATGGCAGGTAGGTGAGGCCCTGGTACAGGCTCCCCTGAGAAGCTGTGGCTGCCCCATCCCTGGAAGTGTCCAAGGCCAGGTTGGATGGGGCTTGGAGTGACCTTGGATAGTGGAAGGCATCCTTGCCCATGGCAGGGGTTTGGAACAGGATGAGCTTTAAGGTCCTTGCCAACCCAAACCACTCTATGATTCTGTGATTCTGTGGTTGAACCCCACAGCATGACCAAATACAAGAGGCTGCAGAACCATCTTAACCAGCAAAGCCATCAAGTAGCAAACAATACTTCATTTAATCTACCATATCAATGTAGGGTATGCCCAGCCACTGCCCTGGAGGGACACCTGCTGAGATAAGGAGATGGAGCAATCTCCCAGCAGGACCCCCCTGGGAAGGCAGCTACTCTCAGTTAAGGTGAGAAAAAGACAGACCCAGAATCCTCTGGGAGACCCTATGCAGATCCTTTGTAACCCATTGGCCTTTACTCTCTGACACCCACCCCCTGTATCCCTATAAAAGCTAGCCCTCTGCCCCTGCAAGGGAGAGGGCTCGTCCCTGGCCTTCTCCTTCGCTGAAGCACGGACCAGGAGTACGGACCAACAATAAAGCTACTTCGTGCAGAACCAGCTACACCAACCTCTCGTCTCTCTCTGGTCTGGCCTGGAGGCTGCCCTGCAGAGCTGAGCTGAAATCACAAGCTGACAATCACTAAAGAGCTGACAGCTTCTGCACAGGCCCTCCTGCCAGCAGCTGAGGGAAGACACTGGGCCTTGGGAAGGCGATTCCTTATGGGACCATCCCTCCGGACCGGTCACCTCTTCCTCGGTCAGAGCTACAGACCCCTAACCAGATGTCATATATCAAGGTGAAATATGACTTTATTTTAAAACAAGATTTTCTGAGGTTTTATCTGAAACCACCAAATAAAAGAAAACATTGGCATTGGGCTAAGGATTAGAATCATACGATTGCTAATGAAAAATACATACTGAACTATCAAGGTTGTGCAAATTAAAGTTTTTTTCTCTCTATCTTAACACAGGATATAATATTTTATTTCATTAAGTGATTCTATCAGAATATTAAATTTTTCCATTAGCAGGATTAGATTAGGTCTTAATATTAAACTATGTACGTCAGTCCAATTAAACAAGATAGGTCTCCTTGCCCTGTTACCATGCTTGTATTATTCCAGCTAAAAACCTTTCTCTTACATTCAACAGAGATTTGAGCAGGACACAGCTCTGAATATTAGGAGCTGTCCTGGGTAACTCTTCGTAATGAAGAGCAACAACTGGGAGGTAAATCCCTGCCGTCAAATAGGCTCAAACAAAAATAACACTTTTATTTTTTATGGAGAAAATTACATGAAATGCCAAGTATATGGATTTAATGAATATGACTTTATAAAACCATAAACAAGATTGGGTTTATATTTCTTTTTCCTTTTTTTGTGTACAGCACAGTGGAAACAAATTAAATTTGCTTTGAGATGCACTACTCATAACTATCATCTGTGTTGTAAACATCTTATCCATAATCAGAAATTCAATATAGCAGACCACAAAGCCCACTGAAGTGTTAAGCTGAAAGGTAGGAGGAAAGCAGGGTGAGCTTTTTCTGGGGAAAACATATGGGTTTTTTCCCAATGGAAAAGCCTTAAATGAGATTCAATTAGTGGATGACTGGAAAATGATGCTTAATGTCCAATTAAAAAATTGTCTTATTAGAGTCATGATAACTCTGCAGCCCAGGGGTGGGTACTCTATTTTGCAGGTAGCTCAGAGACCATATTTTTATTCTTTATATTACTTTATAATATTTAGGCATACATTAGCATGAATGGCCAAGCAACAATCCTGCGCTCCCACAGCCTTCAGTAAAACACCTGTTGATGTATTAGAAGCATATTGAGGCCATTCACTGAAGCCTTTGAAGAGAGGCTTTAGAAAAGGGCCAGTAACAAAGCATATTAATGCTAGAAGCTCCTAACTTAAAACAAGTGCAAGCACCTGTCTGTCTATTATCCAGGTATATGGATAAAAGTAATGGAATGGGATGACCACTGTGTTCTGCAAGCCAAAGGGCTGGCTTTGTCTAAGTCAAGTTTCATGCACCATGTTGCCCTGTAATTTACATTTCTGAGGGAGTTCAGACCATGAAAATTGGAAGAAAATTGATTTGGGTTGTGGTACAGTGCTGTGAACATGTTAGGACTTGGTTTAACAGAGATTAAAGCATGAAATATGAACAGGAGCAAAAAATTACATGCTGGATGTAAGTACTTTGAGACACCTTGTAAGGAAAAAAACTCATGGCTAGAGCATCAGCTACTGTGGAAAGCAACAATGAAAAGCTCATTCTCTAGGCACAGTGCTGATGTCAACAAGGAATTGCACACTCCTATCCATAAAAAAACTCATGTAATGATAACAAAAGGAAAAGGTATTTTGTTCTTGAAGGTATCAGTGAGTATAATAGACTTTTTGGTGTGCACAGAGGTTATGCAAATTGTCATTCTGCTTTCAACAAAGACCTAGAGGTCTTTTTGCGAGAAGCAAACATTTTGAGGCAGCCACAGGACGTATATCACCTCCCTTTTCCCTCTTAACAATGGCTAGAAGTTGTCTTGTAGCTGGGATGGCCAAGGGAGAGTGTTGGTGCTGTGGCACACAGCAGTTGTGTCTCTGCCTTAGTCAGGAAACTGGAGGAATACATGGATTCAGGGTGACCTGTCAAGGAACACGAGTCTGTTCTGTCTGGCACTTGTAAAGTTAATGTAATTACTGAAGGTTTAAAGGGGTACAGGGTAATGAATCAAGGCCCAGACTCTTTGTAAATTCACTCTGCTCTAAGAAGTTTTATATCAAGCCCCAGGCTGCAATGTGTTACCAGAGAGATGTTGTTAATTTACAAGCAGAAGAGGTCCAACATGCTACAATTTTATTACAAATTTTGTTATATTGAAATCTGCTTGAAATCAAGAGTACATTTTCTGTTTACCTCAGTGAAGGCAGTATTTCATCCCGGTACCATTTTTAAAGTCTGATCTTGTGAGCCCTTGAGGAAACCTTCATTTGAAAATTATGATAACGATAATAATCTGATTGCAGTGAGGATTTTGTATATCTCTGCAGCTAAAATATGAAAAATTCTTGTACATATTTTTTAATCTTATAATTTAAAAATTTTATAGCCAAGACTCATAGTTTTTCAATATTTTGACTGCCGATATTAAACAATGTAACTGCATAGTACTGGAATACATCAACTTCCTAAAACATATTAATGTAATAAGCAATCAGCTTAAAATTGTTTGAAATAAACATGTCTACTTATTTAAATAAAGTCAGTTCATTTTTCTTCCCTTTGGTATGACTTACACCCTTTCCCGAGCACTTTCATCTTTTAGCATAATTAAAACCCACTAAACGCTACTTCAGTTCATCATCCCCAACATCACTAATGGATCCTTCCTGCTCTCAGTGATCTGATGATTACGGATAATATTTCTCTACAGAAAAGTCATTCGTATCAGAAGCACATCCCAGAGTAAATTTAATTTGTAACTTATGTGCTGTAAATATAAACACTGCGGTGAAAAGGTTTGTCTTGTTTATGCTTTTATGTAGGCATATTCATTAAACCTGTATTTTCTATGGTTTATGACATTCATTCAGAATTGAAATGTCATACAGTCAGTTTGGTCTATATGACTACAGAGACTTGCTTGCTGATTTTCCTTTTCATTATTACCCATTATCCTGATGTCTCTACTCCATCATGCTTGCAAAAAGTATATAGCATTTACTACTTACAACTTCTTGCATTCTGTGCCTTTAATGGAAGGGGATATTTGGCTCCTACAGGAGAACATTTTATGGTGCTTCTGGGAGGCAGCCAGGAACAACTGGGATACATGAACTAGGTTGTCAAATAAGATGCATCTTCTTCCTTTCACTGTTCAGCTGCTGTTAAAGGTGTGTCTGACTAGCAAGAGACACTTCTTTTGGTTACAGGAAAAAGTACAGATGGATTTGGGAATGTGGCTCTGTGTAAGCTTGAGGCCGAGTTTTGCCTTTGAACTGTAGTCCGGCAGTGACATGTGATGACAAACAATTCTCTGCCTGGAGAAAATAGGGTGATTCCTACAGGACCAGGGAGCTTGCAGAGCCAAGGGCTTTGTCATGGCAGAGATAACTCAGCAGCTCTACAGCCTCTGGTTTGTTTGGAAGTGAACTTAGAAGTTCACATCAGTCCCCTTAGAAAGTCTTAAATTAGTCAGAAAGCTTTTATTGTGCTTTCTTCTTACTGAGTTGGTTCAAGAAAGAATACACATTTTCATGCTCTGCCCTTCTGGTGACAACACTGCACTGAGAATATTTTGTTTTCACACAGATACACTGATTTCAAGAACAGTCAAGACCTGCTCATGGGTAAACACCTATGACGTGATGTTGCGGTGCATGTGGCAGTGGCCACTGCAACAGAACATTCAGAGGAATGGTGGACAGGCCTCCAGAACACAGAGGTTTAATTCTTGCCCCTCGGTTACAGAGATTTCCCATGTTCCCAGTGGTTTTTAGTTTGCATGTTTCAAGTTTATTGGCTTAGGAGTTCTCCACCCAGTTTTATGTATGAGTTCATGTTTATGTATTTCCCCTAATTACTGATGTGTTAGTTCTAGAAAGTTCTTCCTTCTTTGACACCCCATTTGTTGGTTCATGTAATCTCCTCCCACAAGTTATCCCCATTGGTTATTCCCCTGCTGGCTCCTGCCTCTTAGTAGATCCCCATTGGTTGTTTCCTCTCCTTCCACCGATGTTGTTCCGAGTATAAGAACCTTGGACCCTTCCATTCCCAGGTCTGTTGTCCCTGGACCCTCCACCTGCAAAAAACCATCTGGGACCTATACAAAAGACCCCTCTCTCATCCTTTGCCTCCACCGACGTCTCTTCAACAACCCTGTTTGGGGCTCGCTCTCTGTGAAGGAGCCAGCCTTTTCTGTTTGCTGCAGCAGAAGCCAAGGACGTCTGCGGCTAGACACTGTGCGGCCTCAGGCAACCCCAATGGTGTCAAGTGATGCCTTGAGGAAAGATCCAGACTGAAAAAATCAAGAAGGAGGAAAGACCAGGAACTAAATCAAATAAATAGGAACCTGCTTGAGATGTAGGGATCCAAAATTCAATGCAGAGATACGAATAGGGTGAAACAGAGCATTTCTCAAATCTGGGAGGTCTTGTCCAAACAGCACTGAACAACCAGAGAATATCAGTTTCTGCTTTGTCTTCCAAGAATCAATACTGGTACTTCTACTGCTTTTATTATTATAATATTATTATTACTTGTTCATAGTTGATTCCTGGAAATTCGACACAATAGTGTTGAATGAAAGCATTTACACATCCTGATGAACTGGTAGCTCAATGGATGTGAGAAATGGGAAGAGCTGGGTTTGTTTCTTCCACTACAACTTCAGCTTTTTGTTTCTATCAACTCACTTTACTTTAATGCAATTTTGCAAAATTTCCAGGTTTCTATGAAGTTTTCTGTCTGATTTTCATTTATAGAGATTTAATCCAATGCCTTTGCTTTCAGCATTTTTAATAGTGTTCAGTAATTAGGAAGAGAAATAAAAGTGTGAATCAGAAGCAGCTCTCAGCAGCATTAAATCATATACATCCTGATTCCTTACTGCAGGAGAAGTGCTACCACTGAGTTAACAGGAAGGGTAAGGATAAGAATGGGATGCCTGGATTCAGGGCATGACTGACAGCATTTCCTATAGAAATTAAGAAGATCCTAAAGTAACTCATGGCTGTTTAAGTCGCCCTGGGCTGTGTCTCTCATGCAGTGTCTAAGAAGTAATTCAGGCATCACATTTTGTAAAAAAAAAGCCTATTTTTCAATTCAAATTCTGCATTTATTATTTATAGCTTAATGCTTGAATTCATATTCAGACAGAGGCACTGTTTATATATTCTGGATGAGTTATGACTCCTGTTGAAGTTCATGGAAAGTCTCCCATGGATGTCGATAGGAAGCAAGGTTTCAGCTTTCATATGAAGGGAAGATTTAACAAGCAATTATTTTCATGTATTTTATAAAAATAAGTAATCATATAACATATGCATAGGGTTTGCTAGTATCTCCAGAGACATCTTAGTAGGCTTTTGCTTTGAAAGCTGATATATTGTGGGTTTGGTATAGATTTTAATTGTGTTAAATTTAATTCCTGTGTAATATGAAACTTGGTGTGTTTAATGCGTTAATAACTGCTGCACCAAAATTAAGTAAATTCAAGTTAGAAATACTTTCCTTCATCATCTATTGCTAAAAGTCTGCAAAGTGCTGAGTTATAGAAGGGTGGCTAATACTAGTTTAAGTTGCCTTAGGAAGAGATACAGATATCCCTTTTTCTTTATGTGTGATGAGCCAGTTTTGAACACTTTGGTATAAGAAATACACTGATAAACTGCAGTGAGTCTGGAAAAGGCCAACAAAATATTCGGGTCCAGAGCATTTGCCCTGTGAGATGTTGAGGGAACTGAGCTTATCCAGCCACGAGCAGAAATGGCTTAGAGTGTACCAGACAGCATCCTTTCCATACCTGCAAGGAGTTCCTGAGTGGAGAGTATTTGATGAGGTTGGTGGCAGGAGGACAAAAGAAAATGGTCATAAATTGGAATGGAGATGGTTACAATTTGACATGAAGAAATATTTCTCAGGGCAAGAGTGGTGAAATGATATGCATTAGAACAGGTTGCCTAAGAAAGCAGTGAATTCTTTCACCCAGGAAGACACAGGTGAAAGCTGACAGGAACTTTGTCTGAATTCAGGGCAATTCTGCCTCGAGCAGAAGGCTGGAATAGAAACCTGCTAAGGTTCAAACATGAATGATTCTATTATATTAGCATGAAAACAATGGACTTCTAGAAGCAATAAGATCTATTCTATTTCTGTTTATGACTCTTTCTCAAAATTTGAAGCAAACTTTAATTTCTAGAATCTCTCATTGGTGAGGAAAGGGGAAAAAAGTGATGATTTAAATTTATTCTAGGGTGTACCCATCACTGATGATGACTTGGTATGATGAAACCCTGGAGAGCTGCCATACCAGGCAACCATGACTTTGTCAAGATTCTAAAATCAAACCCACAAATATGAATGAAGATTAAAAGTTTCCTGGATTCTTGATCATGAAACCCACATTTTCTGTAACATCTGCTATTTTTAGTTAAAAGTTAAGCAAGTATGGTAGAATTTGTTAAGGAATTGTTATACGCATTATTCTGCATTTCTCTGATTGTTCTTATTTCATACAGGGCAGATTCTTTTTATTCTCTGAAATGTCATGATTATTGAAAAATAAATTCACCATTTACAAAAATCCAATATAAATCAACTGATTTGTGCTTCATAACAGTATCTTTTTGCCATGTTCATAATCATTAAATTGAGAGAGAATTGGGATTGTTCAGAAGAGGAGACTGTTGAGAAGTCTTCAGGGAGATCCTAGAGTCCTTTCCAGTACCTAAAGGGACTCCAAGAAAGCTGGAGAGGGACTTTGGGAAAGGGCCTGGAGTGACAGGGCAAAGGGGAATGGCTTCCTACTGCCAGAGGGCAGGGTTAGATGGGATGTTAGGAAGGAATTCCTGGCTGTGACAGTGGTGGGACTCTGGCACAAGTTGCCCAGAGAACGGGGTGGCTGCCCCATCCTTGGGAGTGTCCAAGGCCAGGCTGGATGGGGCTTGGAGCAACCTGGGATAGTGGAAGGTGTCCTGCCTGTGGAAGGGAGTCAGAATTAGATGATTTCTAAAGTCCCTCTGACCCAACGCCTTGTTATGATTCAAACATTCTTTGATTCATGACTTTTTTCACCAGCTCCAGAAGAAATACTGTGACTTCAATACTAAGTATTGATTAATTTGGCTATTCTCATTAAGTTAATAAAATCAGAACTTTGCTATGATACCAGGAGCATCTGTTACTATGTATAAAGCTGAATTTTCTTGCTTTTCCAGTCTCTTTCCCCTCACAGCAGCTAATAAAAAAGGGAAAAAAAAAGTTAATTAAATTCAGATGGAGTGTGTCAAGCATTGTCAAGATTTCAACGGCCACTTTAATCGGAAGTAAAACCCATATTGGTTAAGATGTGTAGTAATTAAAAGTCTTTCAAAAAAAAAAGTTTTGATGAGGAAAATTGTACTGCATTACTAAACCTTCATCAATTTGTCAAGTACAAAATGTCAAAGCTGATGAATATACCTAATTGACATTAGCACTAACTTAGAGTAGAACACCAGAGAAAATAAGCAGAAATTTAACTACCATTTTCTCTTCCTCCTTTGATGCTTTGATAGATGGATAAAGCAGCTCTAGGTAAGGCCATTTATAACACCTCCTGCCAGGGAATTTTGGATTTCACTGTATAGAATAACAGTCATTAAGACACAGGATTCTTGGCAATTTGTTTCTCTGTGGCACTAATGAGGATGTCTATCTTCTCTCCAGCACTTTGCAACTCATCGTGACTTGTTATGTCCTTCTATTATTAGCACCCAGTTAGCAGGCAGGAAAACTGAAGTACACCAGGGTGACATGAGTGCTCCAAGGTTTCACACATCATTGACCATGTAAAGACTTTAGGGCTGCTAAGTCCTAAGTCCTGCAAGGTTGTTGTTAATGCTGTTTAATATTATTTTGTCCAATGTTGATATCATCCTATTTTTCCATGGCTTATCTTTAATGTCAAAACTTTTGCATCCTAATAATGTCCCTTAAAAGCAGGTATATCTCCTTCACTGACAGCTAAGTAATAGTAAACTGAATTAATTAAAAAAATAATTCTAATCCTTGGTGAAGTTGTTTATTGGTGTATTATAAAAGTAATTAAAGCAATACTTTGAAATAACATGCTGTTCTATAAGGATCATTGTTAGTGTTTAATTTTTAGAGGGAAGATAAAGTCACTATGTGTCAATGTTGTTAAAATAGTGAATTTTAGAAGGAAAACTCTAGATGAAAACAATATAAACAACAGGTGAAAATTAATAACCAGGAATTCAGCTGTATGAATTCCTTGAAGTTTCCAGCTGTATTTTGTATTGCTCCTATACCACCAGTCTCTTGAGCTGTCTTGACTTCTGTAAAGGCTAGGTCATTTGGACTGTAATCCTAGGCATAGAAAACAAAGTGTTCCCACTGGAACTGGATGTTGGTTTTGTTACTGCAAGATAAATATAGAAATCCACTTCCATCAAGCAATAATACAGATTTACAAAAATTCAATCAGTTACATAAATCTAATACAGTGTGATGCAGCATTTAACTTAGACTTACCAGCAGTGGCTCTGGTTCTAGGTATGTATTAGTTACTGAGCTAACTGACGCTATCAGTTTGGTGTTCCAAGGAGCTCCAGAGACACACTTAACAGTTCTTTCTTTACCTTCCTCTTTGCCTCTTGAAATATGTCCCACTTTTTCCCCAGCGAATGAACACTGGAGCAGAAGTCCATGTGCTCTTTGAGAGCTGCAGTCCCTCACATACACTTGCAAAATGTTTGTTGAGTTGCATACCCAATATCTGCCTTCTTTTCAAAGTTCCTGCATCTTCATCAGCTAATGTCTTGTGATCATTTTACAAGTCATCTAGTTTAAAACATAATTTTACATAGGTGTTTTATTACAATTTTAGCAGTCAGTGTTTGGATAGGTCCACACAGGGTGTGTGTGCACATGCCCATGGTGCAGCACAGGGGAGGAAGGACTGAAGAAATTTAGTGGGAATCCTTTGTCTGAAGAGTAGATGATAGATGTGCTTCTTCTTGAACTTGGATCATAGAACCATAGTATCATTTAGGCTGGAAAAGACCTCTTAGATGATTGAGTCCAACCATTAACTGAGCACTAACCAAGCCCACCACTAACCATGTCCCTGAGTGCTAGAGCTATGTGTCTTTTAAACCCCACTAGGGATGGTGACTCTGCCACTTCCCTGGGAAGCCTATTCCAGGGAGTGACAGCCCTTTTTTCCCCTCTAATATCAACTCTAAGGCTCCACTGTGACAACTTGAGATGAATGTCAGCCTGGGTGTGGAGCATGGGTGAAATTCCCTGTGGATTTACATTCTGTGGCTTTCCACTGGTGCTGTAAACAGCATATAGTTGTTAAGTGCCTGCAGTGGACACAAAACGAGGGATAGGCAAGAAAGTGAATAGAAAAGATGGGGAAATAAAACCAAACAGAAGGAAATGGCTGCTGAATTTTAAAGTACATTTCAGCATTAACTTGTATAGCTCAACACCAGGAGGAAAAGCAAAAATGTTCAGCAAACTCAAGCAGAAAAGCAGAACAAATCTTGAGTCAGATTGATGATACCTCAGTGACTGTATTTCAAAGGGATTTAGATGGTTATACCCTACATTACACGGAAAGTGTGATAACCATGCAAGTAAATGTTAATTTCCATGGAAATTACAACAATAAAGCACTTTGAGGTACTATCTTTCATGCAGCAAAGGTCCCAGGGTACTTTACTATTCAAAACAATTTAAAACAGCGACAGACAACATTTTCTGTATTTGATTTAAAAACAGCAATGAAAACCAGCTTTTGCATTTCTAAAAATGATAAACATTCAGAGACGAAACTTTTTCTATACTGCCTCTGATTCCACCAGTCACCCGAACTCTGTACTTTTAGCCTGCCTCTCTGCCTGCTGATACTGCTGGACGGACCTTCCAGCTGTAACTGAACATCAACCTTCCCTACGGCAGCAGTTTTACAGCACTAAAAAACTATGAAATGGTACTTAAAGTTCACTCTTCTTTTGTGTCTAGGTCTGTTTGTGGAGAAGCAAATGTCTTCCAAAACAACACTTCAACTGCAAACAGCACCAGGATACTGCCTTGGGGATACCAGTCCTCATTCTGCAATACTCGAGAACTCAGCTCTCAGGAATGATCCTTACTTGCTCATTTTTTTGGCATCTTTCTCACATTAAGTACCTCTGCTGTTTAAAGGTCTGTACTGGAATAATTTTTCATAAGCTTGGCTTCAGTAGACCCAGACTGTAGCAAATGTGCTTTTATTTCTCATCCACTTAGAAAGCCTAAAGTTTTTTCTACTTTATATTTGGGTATGTCCACACTGGCTTTTTTTGTTCATGATGAAATTTTCATGATTCCAGAGAGGTGACTTTGAAGGGTTGAGGAACATCTAGATGCTCTCTTGCTTACTTTTCTTTATTACATTGATGCCACGTTTCATTAGCTGCAGATCTTCAGGATTTTTCATTACATTGATATCACATTTTATTAGCTGCAGATCTTGTCTAAAACCTTTTGCACACTAAGTTTGTTCTAAATGTAAATCCTCCCTAAATGCTGTGGAATTAATTCTTAATAAGTTTTATTCAAGTCTAGGATAGAAAAAAATCGATACCCTGATGGAATATTCTCATAAGAGCTTACTTGATATTAGTTGCCATTTACTTGAATATCAGTATTTGAAGGGCTTCACCTATTTTGTAGCTATTTTTCTGGGAGGAATCATTTGCCATGCAAAAGCATTCATTGTGTCTGAAAGCAAATTGGAATTTGAGCATTTTAGTACAGATTCTTGACTAATTTTTGCGAAGTTTGCACTAGTGAAAAAGATGCTTTTATTTCTGTAGACTTGTTAAACCAGCATGGTTCAACTGTTGGCTCAAGGACTGGGTGGGATCCACGGTCCTTTTCATTTGGCTATGTATCACATCTTATTTTTCCTTGACAAAAATATCTTATATGGAACAGATCATCTTGAGAGTGATCCCACAGCACATACAAGACAAAAAAAAGATCATACCCAGCCAGCTTGGATTTGGGACATGCAGGTTCTGCCTGACCAGCCTGATCTCTGAAGCCTGGGTGACCTGCCTGGTGGATGAGGGAAGGCTGTGGATTGTCTGCCTGGACTCCAGCAAAGCCTTTGACACTGTCTCCCATGGCATCTCCAGGAAAAGCTGCAGCCCAGGGCCTGGACAGGTTCACTCTTCTCTGGGTTAGGAACTGGCTGGTGGCCGGGCCCAGAGAATGCTGTGGGATGGTGCCACACCCAGCTGGGAGCCGGTCCCTGTGCTGTCCCCAGGGATTGGTGTTGAGGCCAGACCTGTGTAATATCTTTATCGATGATCTGGACAAGGGGATCAAGTCTACCCATAGCAAGTTTGCAGATGACACCAGGTTGGGTGGGAGTGTGGATCTGCTGGAGGGCAGGAAGGCTCTGCAGAGGGATCAGGACAGGCTGGATCCATGGGCTGAGGCCAGTGGTGTGAGGGGCAACAAGGGGAAGTGCCGGCTCCTGCCCTTGGGTCTCACCAACCCCTGCAGCTCCAGGCTGGTGCAGAGGGGCTGGAAAGGGCCCTTTGGGAAAGGCTCTGGGGGTGCTGGGACAGGGGCTGGACATGAGCCCAGGGGTGCCCAGTGGCCAAGAGGTCAATGGCCCCTGGGTTGTCCCAGCCAGGGTGTGGCCACAGCCCCAGGGCAGGGCCCGTCCCCTGTGCCGGCACTGCTGAGGCACCTCCAGTGCTGGAGACAGCTCTGGGCCCCTCAGGACAAGAGAGACATGGAGGGGCTGGAGCGTGTCCAGGGAAGGGAACGGAGCTGGGAAGGGGCTGGAGCCCCAGGAGCAGCTGAGGGAGCTGGGAAAGGGGCTCAGGCTGGAGCAAAGGAGGCTCAGGGGGGACCTTGTGGCTCTGCACAAGTCCCTGACAGGAGGGGGCAGCCGGGGGGGTCGGGCTCTGCTCCCAGGGAACAGGGACAGAATGAAAGGAAACAGCCTGAAGCTGTGCCAGGGGAGGTTCAGGTTGAACATCAGAAAGAATTTCTTCTCTGAAGCAGTTGCCAGTTATTGGAAGGGGCTACCCAGTGATGTGGTGGAGTCACTATCCCTGGAAGTGCTCAGCAAATGAATGGACATGGTACTCAGTGCTCTGGTCAGGTGGTGATCAGTTAAAGATTAGAGTCAATGATCATGGAGGCCTTTTCTAACCTAAATGAATTAGTGACTGCTACACCTTCAACATTCCCTGTAAAATACTGTTGTTTTCATATGAAAGAGAAGTAGGGAGCCAGAGCTCTTCTTCCAGTGCTTTTGCAACCCAGCACACAACAGCCAGCTGGAGCTGCCAGCCTTGTTCTCAGACCCTGGACTGTCATAAGGAACCCAGTGCAGGGATTTGCTCTCTGTATTAACTTAAGCTTCCTCACTCACCCTTGGAGACAAGCACTTATTGGGTACTTCCATCTGAAAACTTCAGTTTATTTTGAAGGAGTGAGGGTAAGGAGATACTTTTAACAGAATTGAAAATTCTACAAAAATCTGTATTTTTTCCCTAAATGAATGTCATTTTTGTTGAAATGCTCTGATTTGCAATCATGAGAATAAAATAAAAAGCATGTCAGTTTAGTTCAGACTGTGCTGTTGAAAACATGAGTTGCACAAACTTTTTTTTTTTGGCCATTTAAGAAATTTGCTTCCCTTGACCCCAGGTGATGGCTCTAGTCCCCATGACGCAGGTTGCTTCCCTTTCAGTGCCATCTGGATTTGTTGCTAAAGAAAATTTTTCACTAATTACATCCTGGGCTGCCACAGTGTCATCTGCAAGACCCATTTCCACTTTCTAGCCTGTGAGATGTACAGGAGCAGATGGTGTGGGCTTAGAGAAGGAACATGAAATGGCCGTACTGATTTTGGCCAAAGATTCATATATTCATATAATTGCAGAATCATTAAGGTTGGAAAAGTCCTGTAACATCATTGGGTCCAACCATTAACCCAGCACTGCCAGGTTCACCATTAAACCATGCCCCTAAGCATCCACCCATTTTTGAACACTTTGAGGGACATTGATTCCATCACTGCCCCGGGCAACATCTTCCAGTTCTTGACAACCCTTTCAGTGACAAAATATTCTCTGTATATTAAATATAAACCTTGCCTGGCACAACTTGAGACCATGTCCTCTTTTTCTCCTTCTTTTCTTCTTGTTAACATACTTTTTTGGAGGTTGATAAACATTACGCTGGTAGTTGCATAGACTATTTATTATAAACTCCAATTTCATCTCTGAGCTGTAACAATTAGCACAGAGTACATTTCTTCTAACATAAAGATTAGGCTATTGGGGTTTAGTTTTCCCATGTGAATCACTTTATGTTTGTTTGAAACAAACATTTTCTTCTCCTATTCTACCACAGATTCTTATCACCTCCTGTAATTCTTCAGGCAGCCTTCATGTTTCCTACAGGTAAATATCACAGTACCATTAGTAAAATGTGATCTTCTGATCCTTCAACTCTGTTTCAATTAGTGTCAGGACTCTACCAACTAATTTACTAACCTGGTTTCCCCTTATCTTTTTCACTTTCATTGTGAGGAGTTTTGAGAGAAACTTCTCGAAAAGCCAACCAGACTGTATTAGCCAGCCCAATTCCCCTTCTCTGTGAGGTATTAAATTATTGTTTCAGGAGGTAAGATGCTGCCCAAGCTCTGCAAAAGCTACCTGTCAGATGGAATCATAAAAATAATTAAATACTTTATCATTTTTGCAACTTTTCCACTGCTTAAGCATTTTCTTTGAAATTTTTTGCGTATCAGTTTTTTTTATTTCTCTGGGATGGGGAAAACTTGCTGTTCCTCAAATAAAAGATTAGATACTTCAGGGAAGCAGTTACAGAGGAAACAAAGTACTTTAATAAACTGATAACTTAGAACAAGTTTTATAAAACTTACAATCTAGTGATTTTTTTTTAAACAGCAATTTGAATATTTCATGGAATATGTAAGGAGTACAATTTTATAAATTTAACAAAAAGGGAAAGTATTAATACTGAAACAGAGATTTAAAGTTGTTAAAAAAAATCTAGTAGAATGCTATCATATTTTATCCCATGACAATTTTTGCCCCAATTTTTTGATTTGTAGCTGTGAGGAATGAAATGTGCAAAGAAGGGAGAACATTGGAGGGATGTGAGTAAAATGACAGAGGAACACTGCTTTGAGACAAAGATCTTCTATCATCTGATCACTAATATAACTCTGCTTAATAAATAAGGTGTCCTGTGAAAATACTTGATTTTCTAGCTTTTCTAATTTGTCTCGGTTTTGAAAGACAGGTGTCTGCTAAGGAAGGCAGAGGCCCCCCTTGAAGTGGCAGATATAACCCCTTTTCCCTCCAAGTTATTATATTTTGAAATCAAGAGCCTTTAGGCGAAGATGTGGGAAATAGGAATAACAGTTCTTTACTATATATATATATGTATATAACCAGTCAAACAAAACAACAACAACTATGGCAGTAACAGCAATCACAAACCCAGTGCCAGCCTTCTCGGCTGTCAGGCCCTTTCCCCTCGGGTGCAGTTCTGCTCGCAGCCGGCAGGGGCGCTGGCGGCTCCCGGTGAGCAGGGCAGGTGCGATGGTTCCCCCGCGGCTGCAGGGGGCGCTCCGGGGCGAGCTCGGGAAACCCGCGGCACCGATGCCCTGGGATCCCGGGAAGGAATGGAACAAAGGCTTCACAAACCCCGGGCAGCTGATCCCGGGCTCTCAGGAACAGCAGGCTGAAACGGCAGGCTGGAGCGGCAGGGACGGACGCAAATCCTGGGTGGCAGGCGAGATGTATCCAGATGGGAGAACCCCACGGAGGCCCAGGCAGGCAGGGCGAGCAGGGCTACAGCGTAGCGAAAGCTCGAAGCAGCAGCGGGGCAGGGCAGCCACAGCCCGGTCTCCAGCAGGGCAGGGAAAGCGGCTTTTGGGGTCCCGGCGTTGTTTCCAGCAGGAAGAAAGAACGGCCAAAAAGAAAGAAGCAGCAGCTCCTTTCTCTGCAGCTTCTCTCTCCGGACGCTCAGAGCGAACTGACCCCACACCCAGGTGTAGACAAAGGAGTAGCCAGGCCCTCCCCACTCCCCTTTTTGTCTTTCTTAAGTACAGCTATTTGTCCCCTAGCAACATGCATATGGGAGAAAATTCCTTTAACAGGAAAACCTAAGACTAAACTAAAACCCCAGCATTATCCACCCCGAATTTTTTCCCATACTAACATGTTACATGAAACTTAACCTTTTTTTTTTAACCATATAAATCTATGCATTACCCAAATTATATACAAATATACATGCTGATACTGATACAAGTGCAGAGCCATGGGTAGTTCACCCTAAAACAAGGTCCCCTTGAGGTAAGCATCGGGTCTCTCCATCCTTTTGCATCACCCACCAGGTGCAACCTGGTCCCTGAGCAAAAACAACCCCACGGATGGGTTTGTCTTTGCTCAAGGCGGACTTTACCCAAACAGTTTTTCCAAGCATACCTCTCATGTGCACCACTGGAACCTTATCCCCGTCTGTTGTTTGTAGGGGTTCAGATTGGGCAGGGCCTGCTCGGCTGGTGGAACCTCGAGTGTTAACTAACCAGGTGGCTCTTGCTAAATGCATCTCCCAGTTTTTGAAAGTCCCCCCACCCAGTGCCTTCAAGGTGGTTTTAAGCAGTCCATTACACCGCTCAACCTTCCCAGCTGCTGGTGCATGGTAAGGGATGTGGTACACCCACTCTATGCCATGTTCTCTAGCCCAGGTGTTTATAAGGCTGTTCTTGAAATGAGTCCCATTGTCAGACTCGATTCTCTCAGGGGTGCCATGCCTCCAAAGGACTTGCTTTTCCAGGCCCAGGATGGTGTTCCGGGCAGTAGCGTGAGGCACAGGGTAGGTCTCCAGCCATCCAGTGGTGGCTTCTACCATTGTGAGCACATAGCGCTTGCCTTGGCGGGTTTGAGGCAGTGTGATGTAATCAATCTGCCAGGCCTCCCCATACTTGTATTTGGACCATCGCCCACCATACCACAGAGGCTTCACCCGCTTGGCCTGCTTGATCACAGCGCATGTCTCACAATCATGGATAACCTGGGAGATACTGTCCATGGTTAGATCCACCCCTCGGTCTCGTGCCCACTTATAGGTGGCATCTCTGCCCTGATGACCTGAGGCATCATGGGCCCATCGAGCTAGGAACAGTTCTCCTTTATGTTGCCAATCCAAGTCTATCTGGGACACCTCTATTTTCGCAGCCTGATCTACCTGTTTGTTGTTACGATGTTCTTCATTAGCCCGGCTCTTGGGGATGTGAGCATCTACATGACGGACCTTCACGGATAGCTTCTCTACCCGAGTGGCAATGTCTTTCCACTCTTCAGCAGCCCAGATTGGTTTTCCTCTGCGCTGCCAGTTTGCCTTCTTCCACCTTTCCAGCCAACCCCACAGAGCATTGGCTACCATCCATGAATCAGTGTAGAGGTAGAGCTTTGGCCACTTCTCTCTTTCAGCTATGTCCAGAGCTAATTGGACAGCTTTGAGCTCAGCAAATTGGCTCGATCCACCTTCTCCTTCAGTAGCCTGTGCAACTTGTCGTGTGGGGCTCCATACAGCGGCTTTCCATTTCCGGCTAGCGCCTACAATTCGGCAGGAACCATCAGTGAAGAGGGCGTATTGTCTTTCACTCTCTGGTAGCTCGTTATATGGTGGGGCTTCTTCGGCACGTGTCACCTGCTCCTCTTCTTCTTCAGAAGATAACCCAAAAGTCTCACCTTCCGGCCAGTTTGTAATTATTTCCAAGATCCCAGGGCGACTTGGGTTTCCAATTCGGGCGCGCTGCGTGATGAGGGCAATCCATTTGCTCCAAGTAGCGTCGGTGGCGTGATGCGTGGAGGGAACCTTTCCTCTGAACATCCACCCCAGCACCGGTAGTCGGGGTGCCAGGAGGAGTTGTGCCTCTGTGCCGATTACTTCTGAGGCAGCCTGGACTCCTTCATAAGCTGCCAGGATTTCCTTCTCTGTGGGAGTGTAGTTGGCTTCAGATCCTCTGTAGCTTCGGCTCCAGAATCCCAGTGGTCGGCCCCGAGTCTCACCAGGCATCTTCTGCCAGAGGCTCCAGGACAGACCATTGTTCCCGGCTGCAGAGTAGAGCAAGTTCTTCACCTCTGGTCCTGTCCTGACTGGGCCAAGGGCTACGGCGTGAGCAATTTCCTGTTTGATCTGAGTGAAGGCTTGCTGCTGTTCAGGGCCCCAGTGGAAATCATTCTTCTTGCAGGTAACCAGGTAGAGAGGACTCACGATCTGGCTGTACTCGGGAATGTGCATCCTCCAGAAACCTATAGCGCCTAGGAAAGCTTGTGTTTCCTTCTTGCTGGTCGGTGGAGACATTGCTGTGATCTTATTGATGACCTCAGTGGGAATCTGACATCGTCCATCTTGCCACTTTACTCCCAGGAACTGGATCTCTTGGGCAGGTCCCTTGACCTTGCTCTTCTTGATGGCAAAACCAGCTTGCAGGAGAATTTGAATTATTCTCTCTCCTTTCTCAAACACTTCAGTTGTGGTGTTCCCCCACACAATGATGTCATCAATGTACTGCAGATGTTCTGGAGCCTCACTCTTTTCTAGTGCAGTCTGGATCAGTCCATGACAGATGGTGGGACTGTGCTTCCACCCCTGGGGCAGTCGGTTCCAGGTGTACTGCACGCCCCTCCAGGTGAAGGCAAACTGAGGCCTGCACTCTGCTGCCAGAGGAATGGAGAAGAATGCATTGGCAATGTCAATAGTGGCGTACCACTTCGCTGCTTTGGACTCCAGCTCGTACTGGAGCTCCAACATGTCTGGCACGGCAGCGCTCAGCGGTGGAGTCACTTCATTCAGGGCACGATAGTCCACAGTCAATCTCCATTCCCCGTCAGACTTGCGCACAGGCCAGATGGGGCTGTTGAAGGGTGAGTGGGTCTTGCTGACCACCCCTTGACTCTCCAGCTCGCGGATCATCTTGTGGATGGGGATCACAGCATCTCGATTTGTCCGATACTGCCGGCGGTGCACTGTCGAGGTGGCAATTGGCACTCGTTGCTCTTCCACTTTCAGGAGCCCAACTGCAGAAGGATTCTCAGATAGTCCAGGCAGGGTGTTCAATTGCCTAATGCCCTCTGCCTCCACAGCAGCAATCCCAAATGCCCACCTGAGTCCTTTTGGGTCTTTGTAGTAGCCATTCCGGAGGAAGTCTATGCCCAGAATACACGGGGCCTCTGGGCCGGTCACAATCGGATGCTTTTGCCACTCCTTCCCAGTCAGGCTCACCTCAGCTTCCAAAAGGGTCAACTGCTGTGATCCCCCGGTCACCCCAGCGATGGATACAGGTTCTGTCCCCACATGTCCCGATGGCATTAAAGTACACTGTGCCCCAGTATCAACCAATGCATCATATTTTTGTGGCTCTGATGTGCCAGGCCATCGGATCCACACCGTCCAGAAAACTCGGTTCTCCCGTGCCTCTTCCTGGCTAGAGGCAGGGCCCCTCTAGCCCTGGTTATCATTCTTTCCCTGGGCGTACATGCTCGAGGTACCTTCAAGGGGATCCGACATATCATCCTCCCTTCTGTAATGCCTGGCAGCTCGGTCACGGGAGGCTGAGGCTACCTTCACCTTAGCGGAACCCCCTCGGTTAGTGCCTCCCTCCTTGAGTTCACGCACCCGCGCTGCCAGGGCAGAGGTGGGTTTCCCATCCCACCTTCTCATGTCTTCCCCATGCTCACACAGGAAAAACCACAGCTCAGCTCGTGGGGTGTACCCTCTCTCTCTAGCAGGGGGACGACGGGCTCTGACTTGGGGGCCTGTGACTCGCACTGGTGCCACACTGACCCTCCTCATCTCCTCCCTCATCTCCTCCCTCATCTCCTTCATCTCCTCTTTGAGGTCCTGGACCACAGCAGAGACATGAGCTTTCAGCGGGCCATTGATCATGCTGTCATAATGCCTGAGCCTGTTGGCAACAGAGCCCACTGTTTCTCGGGTATTGTCAGCATCAATCGTTGCAATGAAGGTGGTGTATTGCGATGGCCCTAGCCTTGCCAGGTTCCACATCATCTGTCCTGTGCACCTGACCTTATCGGGGTCATTATCATGCTGTCCATCCTTCCCAAAGAGTACCTCTAATATTGCCACCTCTCTTAGCTGTTGGATCCCTTGCTCGAGTGTCTTCCACTGCATTCTATGATGATACTCCTGCATTCTTTCTTTGTGAATGAACCTTTCTCTCACACTCATTAAGAGCCGCTCCCAAAGAGAGAGAGGCCCTGGCTCCCTCACAAATATCTGGTCCACACCTGGGTCCTGGGTCAACGATCCCAGATACCTTGCCTCACCACTATCCAGTTGCACACTTGTGCCCATAAGGTCCCAAACCCGAAGCAGCCAGGTGGTATAAGGCTCACGCCCCCTTCGCACAATGTCGTTTCGCATAGCCCGGAGACTGTCGTGCGACAGGGACTCAGTGATGACTTCTGGCTCTGGCTCTCCTGCTGGTTGTGAGGGCCCTGGTTGCCCATCATCATTAACTGGTCGTACTGATTTGGTCTTATACTTCCTCCTTTGCACAGGGGCGACTGCTGCTGGCTGTGGTTGTCCTTGTGGTTCAGCTGAAGCCTGGACGGTTGTAACATCCGTGGGTTCCACTGCTGCACCATCGGACTCACCCTCTTTGGGGCAGGGAGAGGGTTTTTCACTAGCTGAGGAGGTGTATTCCCTTAGCAATTGGCATATCTCCTGGCGCACCTGGCCCATCTCCTGGCATATCTCCTGGCGCACCTGACCCATCTCCTGGCATATCCCCTGGCGCACCTGACCCATCTCTTGGCACATCTCCTGCATCCCTTTTGCCAGTACCCCCACCCAGTTTGGGTAGTCCATTTCTGAGGTGGACTGTTGGGCAGTATCAGTCTGTGGGGCGGGATCTCTAGTGTCTGGGGCTGTGGCAGGCTCTGGCTCTGGGGTAGGATCTCTAGTGTCTGGGGCCATGTCAGGCTCTGGGGCAGGATCAGGCTCTGGGGTAGGAACTCTACTCTCTGGGGCCATGTCAGGTTCTGGGGCAGGATCTCTAGTCTCTGGGGCTGGTGTCCGGGTAGATATCCAAGCCAATCTCAACTTATCCTTGAATGCTAAATAGAGTAGGCCTATCAGCAGCAGATGGTTAGTATTCAGAGGGAATTTAAACCCTTCGAAAATTGATGGGGTGGGCCCAAAGAACTGGTTGAGGGGTTGGGAGAAAACTTCCCCTGGTGTCATTTCCTCACAGAAGGTACCATTGTTAACATAACTCCAAAAACATGTGCTCAGTGTGTGATAGCTGTTTATCCATGTGCCCACATTCCGGAGGAAGTTAAAAACCCATGAATTCCTCACCTTCTCGACCCATAACGCAAGCTGGATAACAGCAATGGTAGCCTTAGTCAGAGGACCCATATTCAAGTAAGGAGCTGCAAAGGGGAAGAATATAGCCACGGCTACATGCCGCCCAAACCAGGGTAAACTAGACCACATAGTGCTGCCTAACAAGGTTCCAATATCCAGCACACAAAATAAAGTTATCGAGGAACTGTTATTCCTTTTTCACCTCTATCTCTTAATGCCCTCAGGCCCCACGTTGGGCGCCAAGATCTGTCTCGGTTTTGAAAGACAGGTGTCTGCTAAGGAAGGCAGAGGCCCCCCTTGAAGTGGCAGATATAACCCCTTTTCCCTCCAAGTTATTATATTTTGAAATCAAGAGCCTTTAGGCGAAGATGTGGGAAATAGGAATAACAGTTCTTTACTCTATATATATATGTATATAACCAGTCAAACAAAACAACAACAACTATGGCAGTAACAGCAATCACAAACCCAGTGCCAGCCTTCTCGGCTGTCGGGCCCTTTCCCCTCGGGTGCAGTTCTGCTCGCAGCCGGCAGGGGCGCTGGCGGCTCCCGGTGAGCAGGGCAGGTGCGATGGTTCCCCCGCGGCTGCAGGGGGCGCTCCGGGGCGAGCTCGGGAAACCCGCGGCTCTGGTGCCCTGGGATCCCGGGAAGGATGGAACAAAGGCTTCACAAACCGCTGGGCAGTTGATCCTGGGCTCTCAGGAACAGCAGGCTGAAACGGCAGGCTGGAACGGCAGGGACGGATGCAAATCCCGGGTGGCAGGCGAGATGTATCCAGATGGGAGAACCCCACGGAGGCCCAGGCAGGCAGGGTGAGCAGGGCTACAGCGTAGCGAAAGCTCGAAGCAGCAGCGGGGCAGGGCAGCCACAGCCCGGTCTCCAGCAGGGCAGGGAAAGCGGCTTTTGGGGTCCCGGCGTTGTTTCCAGCAGGAAGAAAGAACGGCCAAAAAGAAAGAAGCAGCAGCTCCTTTCTCTGCAGCTTCTCTCTCCGGACGCTCAGAGCGAACTGACCCCACACCCAGGTGTAGACAAAGGAGTAGCCAGGCCCTCCCCACTCCCCTTTTTGTCTTTCTTAAGTACAGCTATTTGTCCCCTAGCAACATGCATATGGGAGAAAATTCCTTTAACAGGAAAAAAACTAAGACTAAACTAAAACCCCAACATAATTTAAATGCCCTGAATCCAAGCCACTCTGTTTTGACCTGTGACCATCAGTAGATGTGGAAGTGAAAAGCATTCCTAGTATCTCTTCTCTACAGCTGTTGGACTTACAAGCTCTCTAGTACTTTTCTGGAATTTCATGCTTATTCCTTTGGAGAGCAGATCAAGGGGGCTATAGCAACTCTGCTCTGGAGATGGGTTGAGAGACCTGGCGGTGTTCAAGCTTGACCAGAGAAGGTTCTAGTGCCTAAAGAAGCTCCAAGAGAGCTGGAGAGGGCCTGCAGTGAGAGGACAAGGGGAAATGACTCCAAACTGACAAAGAGCAGGGCTAGATTTGATGTTAGGAAGAAATTTCCTGTGAGGGTGGTGAGGCCCTGGCACAGGTTGCCCAGAGAAGCTGTGGCTGCCCCATCCCTGGAAGTGTCCAGGGCCAGGTTGGAGGGGGCTTGGAGCAACCTGGTCTGGTGGAAGGTGTCCCTGCCCATGGCAGGTGGAGTTGGACTGGATGATCGTTGAGATCCCTTCAGATCCAAACCATTCTGTGATTCTGTGATTTCATTTTTCTGTGTAGAATGCAGTAGGACAGAAACCCCATCCATGACTTGGGCTAGTAGGTGCTGCCATAAGCCTGCACAAAGCCTGCACAAAGTCAGGATATTTGAAGATAGAAGCAGAAATCCCTGGTTTTTCCCCCTGCCCCTGCTTGCCTTGAGCCATCATTTCAGGTGTCTGTGTGCAGACTATAGGGATGTAGGTGTGGAACAAGCTGAGTAAGGTTGTGGCTGAGTGGACAAAAAGATGGTTTAATGGGATCTTGCCTTGAGTGCATTGACAGATATCTCAAAAAGACCAATCTCATCCATTATTAAGAATCTACAAAGAAGTTGTCTCAATCAGTTGGTCTCCCAAGACCCATTTTTAGTCTGTGTAGAGAAATAGGAAATCCTGGGAGTGAATCATTTGGCCTAATTTTATCTTTTATTTTAGAATGGAGTGAATCACATCTAGTCTCCACTGACTGCACTGAGAAGGGGTCCATTTACCAGAACTGGTAGTGTGGAGTGACTAAGTCAGATGTGGCTGTCTCTGTTTAGTATGGTGACTAACTAGAAAAATGTGAATTATGCCTTCACATGGAACTCAAGCACAAGAAGTTAGATTGCAATATAGGCAGACAGAAAGAGACATGCAGCAGGTTCTCAGCTCCTCTTCCAGATGACTTAGCACCATGTCTAATAGTCTGCTTGCTTCTGGACACATTTTGCTTCTGGGCACATTTCCCAAGACTCCTTTGAGCACAAGATGTTCATCCTGTAAAGGAGTAGAAAGGATTTTAAAAGTTGGTAAAAAGTGAAAAGGCCACTCCTGTCACAGGTATTGTCTAACACTCTTTGTCTGCCTGTTTTGGTCAGTCTGTAGTAATTAGTATATGTTAAAGACCTTTGTAATGGGTAAGATTTAAGGATATGAATTGGCAGACTTCCTATATTATAAATTCTTCATGTTTCTTTCAACATTTTAAAAATATTTAATTCTAGAAGATTTTCAGGGAAATTTTGGGGTGTTCCTTTGTCCATGAAAAAAGTAAATCAGTTTAATGAAAAATTTATAGAATAGAAAGTACATGATAAACATGACAAAAAAGAGCAGTTATTTTGCATTTTTAAGTCAGGAGATTGATATTGAAATTGGTGTTTCTTTTACCAGCTTGCCAATGAAACTTTTCTTGTCACACAGCTGAAGGATGTCTGGTTTTATTACAAAGCCCAGCAGCGATCCTTATCACTTCAGATAGATATGTTCTTGCTGTGTTAAGTGGTCCTTCAATACTTCTGGCACCCCTGGTTTAGCTAAAATCCCAGGGGAACAGACCACAGGGCAGCAAAGAGGCCACTGAGTAATTTTCTACACTGTATATAAAGGAGTTGTGGAAAATCAGACTTGCTGATTAAGATATTGCATGGTTTTTATCTGCCTTCATATCCCAATTCTTCTGCACTTTTTTTTCCTCATTTCCTTCAGCATAAAGAGTCTGTTCTAGACCCTGAAACTAGACACAAAATTATATTTGCTTATGCTTCTAAGAGACCTTGAGCCCATTTTGTTGACATTAGTTACTTAATTCCCATGCTGCCATTTCAAACTATTAAGGGTGAAAGGTCTATCACTTTATAGAGCTGAAAAATTAATTCATTACTGGCTGGAAAGAGCAGATTGATAACCAGGGTTGGGTTTGGATCAGAACAGGAGGTAAAAAATAATTACTATCTTTGCTTTTCAGGTCAAGATCAGAGTCAAATAATCCAAAAATTTTATGAGATGATAGGAAAGTCCAAGGAATGGGAGAAAGAAAGGGAGAATCACATGTCAACAATTTAACAGGTAAAATATCTGTAACACATCTGGGTACAATATCACTGGAACCAACTCAGAGATGTTTAAAAAGCAGAATGCAGAAAAAGTACAAGAAAGTACAGTATTGGATCAAAATGATCATGTTTGTCTGGAAGATATTGGCTGTTTTTCAAAAGAAACACTGTGTTGATACCCTAGTTTTGTACTTCTGTTCTCTCAAATTGTTGCTGAAATGGTCTGTGTATAATGATACATCATTCCAGCTCTTTGCTTTTTGCTACCAGCTTCATTTCAGATGGTCTGAATTACCATTTCAAGTACTGTCTATAAAACTCCTGAGGAATTTACAGTTAAAAGTGAGCAAAAGATCATCTGCCAAGTATAATAGAACTGAAGTGACGTGTAACAAATTCACTTGCCTGGGAATTGCATTTTCAGAAAGGACTTCAGATCTGGTTTTGACCATACAGAATAATTCCAAAAAGGAAAACAACAATTTGAAAGTAAATCAAAGTAATCAAAATGTGCTTGGTTTTGACTACAACAATGTAAAGTTTCATCTTGAGATTAAGGTGAAAAACTGAAAATGCCTGGAGACCCTCCTGACAAAAAATGATCTGGCCTCAGATAGTCCACGTCATTTCTCAGCTGATCTACAGGAACATGATATTCCTGGGCATGATGCCTTCACTGTTTAGGAAAAGCCAATTAGTACCAAATACTGGAGCAAAATGAGGCTCTCCGTTGCAGATGAAGCTTTTCCCTCAGGGAAGAGAATGAAAGGAAAACAATATGTGACAGTACAGTCATGTTGCTTAATGCACTCCTGGAAGAAACCCAGCTATTTTTGTGAACAGGCTTGTTTAAAGCCTCCAAGGCTTTAAACAGGGTGTTTCACTCCAAAAAAAAAAACCGAACCAAAACCCCAAAACCAAAACAAAATGAAAAAAAAACCCAAACCAAACCAAACCAAACCAAAAACCCCAAAACCAAAAAACCAAGAAAAACAAAACAGAGAAAGAGATGTGTGAAATCTGGTTTTGTGTTTGGTTTTCATTTTTTGTTGTTCTTGTTTGGAGGTGGGTGTCAGGATTTTTGTGTGTATTTTTCGGTGTGAAATCAGAATAATTTCATTAAATACTTTGCATGAAGAAAATTCCTAAATACTGATTCACATGAACAAGCAGATATAATGAGTAGGATTTTTTTTTCTTGTATGAGAATTAAACGGTCTCATCCAGTACAAAATTAGCAGCAGTTTTCTTCTTGACAGAAGTTGGTTCCAGTTAGGTTTTTCTGTGATAATTAGCAGCCTGCAGTGGTTGTAGCTGCAGGATTGTGAGTGAAGTAAAACAGATTCTAAGCAAATAATATAACTTAGTGTCATTAGCTGAGTCTCCAAAATGGAGGCTGCCTTCCTGTGAAAATGTTCCATCCCTGGGAAGTGTCCAAGGCCAGGTTGGACATGGCTTGGAACAACCTTGTCAAAGTGGAAGGTGTCCCTGCCTGTGGCAGGGGGGTGGAACGAGATGGTGTTTAGGGTCTCTTTCAATCCAAACCATTCTGTGATTCTGCAATTCTATGATTTTACAATGATTCTATATTAGAAAAAGAAGTGTTAGACATTCATTTTATTCACTGATCCTCATATGGCACCTCTCTTTAGTACTGACCATTCACATTTTTAAGTAAGTAGTTTTAATCCTGTTTTGCTTGTGTAATACTGGGAGACTGTTTTTATAGCGTATTATCTGTGAGCTTATAGTACTAAAATTTGAGCTGAGGAGTGTTTTTACCTTATTTTAACCTTTTTTTCCATCTGCAGTAATTTACCTCTGTCCTGAATCCTAGGATTCCTCTCACACTGACATGGTTTAGTGGTGGACTTGGCATTTTTAGGTTAATGGTTTGACTCAATCATGATAAAGGGCTTTTCCTACCTAAAGAATTCTATGATTTCTCTGATTCTATGTTTTGTATACAAAGTAAATATACCTTGTGTTTTCAAGTGCCAGATTTGCAAATCAGGAGGTGAAATTATCTGCACCTTGATGCAAACCATTTTCATTTTGCACATTCTTACAAATGATTACATCTGTCAGTATTCTATGGCAAAACTCCCAGTCCCTTCACTTGGTGGGATCAGTAGAATTCCTCTAATTCTCAAGAGGCTTGCCCACATAAAATCCTACTGTACTACTCTCAATCATGTCTTATTGGACTGATCTTACAATGCCTCTGCAAAACAGGTGCCCCCTTAATTGGGAGCAACTTCAAAGCTGAGACATTCCCACTGAAAAGTTACTGGCTCGCGGTGGCTGATATTGATGAAAAGAGCCACTCTACGATTCTATGAAAAGAGAATAAGACCTTCCTGTGCAGGTGAAAGAAAGCGTAATTGAAAATCTGGGCTCACAGAATGGTTTGGGTCCAAATGGACCTTAAAGATCATCTCTTTCCAACCCCATGCCATGGGCAGAGGCACTTTCCACTAGAGCAGATTGCTCCAAGGCCTATCCAACCTCCTCCTAAACACTTCCAGGGGTGGGACATCTACAGTTTCTCTGGGCATCCTGTCTCCATGGCTTGCCACCCCCAGAGTGAAGAATTTCTTCCAAATATCTAATCTAATACTACCCTTTTACAGTCTGAAGATACTCTCCCTTATCCTAAAATTCCGTGTCCTTGTGAAAAGTGCCTCTCCAGCTCTTTTGGAGTCCTATTAGGTACTGGAAGGGTCTCTAAGATCTCCCTGCATCTAGGGAGATCTCCTTTCTCCAGGCTGAACAGCCACAATTCCCTCAGCCTGTTTCCAGCTCTCTGGACTCACTCCAACAGGCCAATGTCCTTTCTGTCCTGCAAACGTCAGAGCTCGATGCTGTTCTCCAGCTGGGGCCTTATAGAGTGGTAGGGAGAATCACTTTCCTTGAGCTGCTGGTCAGGCTTCTTTACACTTATGTATATATTTTATGTATTATTTCATATCCCTGTATATAATATTCTTCTGAGAAGTCCAATAGTGCATCTGTGTTGCTTCTGGGCCTGCTCAGCTGGAGGAAACACTGATCTCTGCAGATCGAGTCCAGAGGTAATGACAAGCCCACAGGGTGCTGTCACCATTCCCTGCCCACAGCTCCTGAGCCCTTTGTCTACGTGGGGGAAAGGAAGAGGATTGGTTTGGCGTTCATTGAGAACGGTGGGTTTGTGAGGTTTGTTGCTGTGGAAGTGTGTCTGTGTTGATGCACAGCCCCCCGGGGAAGGAGGGCGAGCCAGCCCTTGCTCAGAACGCGGGCGCTGCAGAGGATGCAGCAGACGCTCGGTGCCATCTAGTGGGATGAAGCACGGTGAGCACCGGGAAGGTTTAACAAAAGTGTGCCTAATCTCGCAGCTTATTTCATGGGCTTTCGCTCACAACAATTTATATTTCTCTGCAGGGCAGAAAGCCACGCTCCTGGATGCATAAATACATACTCATAACATGCACATCAGCACAGCAAAGTTTTGTGCCGTGGCGGAGCTGGTTTTCTCACAGAGAGCATCCACCGCCTCTTATCTTGCAGCTCCAGCTAGAAGTACAGGGTTCTGCAGTGGTGAGCAGCAGGGATTTCTACCTGCTGTGCCTTTTCTGTTTCCTGGGAACTAAGATTAAAAGGAAAAGAATGAAACAGAATTAAATTGTTTGTGTGGCTCTGAGGAAAGACTGAGAGAATTGGGATTGTTCAGAGGGGAGAAGAGAAGGCTCCAAAGTGACCTAATTGTGGCCTTCCAGTGCCTGAAGGACTACAAGAAAGCCAGAGAGAGACTTTTGAAAGGGCTTGAAGTGATAAGTGAATGTGGAATGGCTTTAAACTGACAGACAAAGGTTTAGATCGGATATTAGGAAGAAATTTTTTCCTGTGAGGGTAGTAAGGACCTTGCACAGGTTGCCCAGAGCAGCTGTGGCTGCCCCATCCCTGGAAATCTTCAAGGCCATGTTGGACAGCGCTTGGAGTGACCGACCTGGGGTGGTGGAAGGTGTCCCTGCCCATGGTAGGGAGATGGAACAAGATGAGCTTTATGTCCCTTCTAACCCAAACCTTTGTTCATTTCTATAAATCATAGCCTGAAATTTCTGGGAAAACGTAACATTACTTGGTGTCTGGCTAATAATTAATAAAAAACGGCCTATTCTTGCTCTGAGTCGCTCTAATGAGGCACTGTAGTGTAGCCATATGTAAAACCCAGGATAATCAGAGCCTCTAATCTTTGTCCCATTTGAAATGACGACAGATTAAAGCTGGAGGAAAACAGGAACACTGGTATGGTTGCTAAAGGTCTGTGGAAAGTCAACTCAGTATTTTCCTAGCCAACACAACTCACTGAAAGGTATGTCCCTTTCTGAATAGTTCCTGGAATTACTATAGGAAGTCACAGGTTTATTAACCAAAAGTAAAGAGGCAGTGTTAACACACTTTCTTTCTAAAACTAAAGGGATTATTTACCACACTTACCTGTAAGAAACAGAATAAGTCATTTTTCCAAAAATGTCACCAGGGATGAAAAATACAGCAAAATACATCCCAAAACATTACTCTTGCACCATATTTTATGAATTTTGTGTCATGTTTTCTAAATGTCTCATTATAATATTTTTCAATAAGTTTCACCAGGGTGAAACTTATTTTCAATAAGTTTGACCAAGTTAGGTCAGCCATGCTTATATAGGATTACAACTTCACTTTGTAGTTCCTTAAAAGATAAAAAAAAACTCTAGGAAAAAGCTTCAAGAGATCCACTTTACCAAATATTTATTTTTATTCTTATATCAATAATCAGATTACTATAAATTTTTGAATTTCAAAAAAGACTATCTGCATTCCTAACCACACTTATTTTCTGTTCCTCTGGCCTGTTAACCAGCAACATTACTGACCTAAAAGGAACAGTTCTACTTCCTGCCATCAGAACTCTCTTACTCACTGCCTGCCTCTGTTGAGATCCCATGTCTGAGCCAATTAAGATCAATCTTGCCAAAAGCTATTTTTGAGCAGGTCTCAGATAGGATCAGATTGTAAGATTGACCAAGATGATCAAAAAGCTACTCAGAAGTGATGGTTTTTTTGGTTTTTTTGATATTTGGGTTTAATTTTTCCTTCCCATTAGCATTTAAAAAAATCTGAACCACCTTAAGGGTCATAAAAATTCTGAGACTTGATAAACATCTGCAAGTTACCCATGAGGTGTCTTTTTTGTAACCTAGAAATCTAAAAGGTTTGCTAGTTCCTCTGAAGGCCTTGCTCTCAAAAAAAGCCACCTGTAGCTGTGGAACTGGAATTCAGCCAAAGGCAATTAAAGAGATTCAGTCAGCTGCCAAAGCAAATGGAGCCATGTTGGGGCTGAGAGTCCAGTAAGATATTTAGAGGTAGTAATCTCCTATTTAAAAAAAAAAAATGAATAAAAGTTGTTCCAGTCGTCTGTGGTCAAATAGCTGAAATGCCAAAAAATGGGTGTCATGTCTCAAACTGTGGCATGGAGCCATGCCTGACAGTTCCTGATGACTGACAGAGCCCTGTCTTTGTTCAGCAGCCTGTACAAAGCGAATTTCATTGCTGTACATCTCACTGTTGTGTTCAGGGAGGTAATTAAGGATCCTGGGCCTGTTTTAGCAAGAGTGATGAGGAGTGAGTGCACGAATCTTCTCCAGAATAGCAGAGGGATCCCCAGGGCAGGAAGAGAGAGATCTGTGTGCCAGATTTTCTGCCTGTCATCTTCATGTATTTTCTTTGAGGACAGTTTGATCAATAAGTGGATGAATACCTCTGGGACTCCTTTTGCAGGTAAACCACTAAAAACCAGGGTTACACTTCCTCTTGCACAGTCTCTGACCATGAGGTATTTGTGTCACTTGAAAAGATGTCGGAGAGCTTCACCAACCTGTAGGTTAGTGGGTAAGATGGAGTCTTAGGAAATGATATCTTCTGTATATGAGTGCATATTTCAATCCTTGTTTTCAACCAAATTCACTTAAAAACTACAAAAAATACCCCAAAACAAAACAAAACAAAACAAACCCAAACAAAAGCCCCCAAACCCCACAAAAAAAAAGCCCACAAAAAACCAAAAAAAACCCCCAAAACAACAACAAACGTCCAAATCAAACAAATAAACAAGCCCAGAATACCCCAAAACCAAAACCCACTGCATGTTGCTATATCTCCTTCACAATATTAGGAATACTCTGACCATGACTATAGACCAGGGCAAATGATGATGCTAACTGTGATTCTTTACTGCTTATTTACAGATGTTATAGAGAGCAACACCAATAAATAGGTGTTTTATACAGGCAGATTTTATTGGAAACATTGGGATGGCTTATGCTGAAGACAGATCTTAAGGACCTTTAGAAAGTTACTTTAATAATGTAAGTTATTTTAAAATTTTTATTCTGAATTTTGTAAAGAATCTCCACCGAGTCTTGCTTTTCAGCATGGCTTTTTTTTTTTTTTTTTTGGTCTGGTTTTCTAAATAGCATGCAACAGTTCGGATGCTGGATGGTCCAGAATATCACTCCACAGACATAAGGACAAATTCTTGTATACCTGCTGTATCCTTTGAAGTTCAGTTGCAATTGGAGGGATGGAATGAATGCCTGGTCCAGGCAGGGTGCACAGTTTTCTGTGGAATAATGCCTTGTGTGGGAATTACTGCTATTCATCATGGCGCTGGATGCTTTGTAATAAGGCATTGCAGTGCCTCTCTTCACAAATCTGCAGCTATGTGGGATCCCATTAACATCTTCAGGATGAAAGATCTAACTCATCTGTGCAAAGAGCTTGAGTGCAAAGAGAAGGATTTGCCCCTGCTCACACTGAGGACGGCGGCAAGGACCACCACAATGGCAGGTGCTTTTATCTCTGAACCTATAAATAAAGGAAGGTGCAGATGAAAGGAAACGGACAGCCAGTGTGGCAAAAGACACTGCAAAAGATGCTGTGAATAAAAAGAGAAAGGAAAAAAAAATCCTCCCATGCGTGTGTCAGCTCTGTCTGCAGGTGGCTGCATGTCTCATCCAAACCTGCAGGTGTTTCCCTCAGAACTCGGGCACCCACAGTCTTTCCTAAGGGCCTCTGCCTTAATCAGAGCAGGAGGAAAAATCCAAGATGAGTATCATTACTTATTGAATTCTGAAAGAGGAGGGGGAAAAAAAAAAAGGAAATTCATTTAAAAGAGAAATATAAATTGGAGCATACATGAAATGCACCATCTGTCCACAAATTAGGAAGAAAAAAGTTTTATTGCTGAAAGCAGGCACTTTTTGGTTTTGTCCAAAACATTATTACCAAAAAATAAAAACATAGAAATGCATATTTCAGTTGATCAAAATGTTTGGGAAATAAACATCTGTTCTGTTGAACTCTTTGAGGCAAAAATATTTTTATTTTTTTATTTTGAAAAGAATCTTAATTTTGCTTTGACATGCATATTCAAGTGAAATATTCTAATTATCAGTTGAAATTATGCTGTCTCAGAAAGTGCATTTCTATTTTTAATTCATTTCCATAAAGTTTGAAAATGAAATAAGAAAAACTGGCCCTAGATGAAATGAAACATTTTATTAGAATAAAACCTTAAAAAAAAGTAATTTAAAACTTTGTGGGGAAAAAAAAAAGGATAAATTATTCAAAATTCCACTCTTACTTAGTAACAGCTCTGATTAAGTATGCACTTCCCATGCTTCATTTTAACACACTTTTTTTTTCCAAAAAACCACAATTGCTGTTCAAAATTAACTATCAGATACACAATAAACCCCAAACAGTTAGAGTCTACAGGTCTAAAGCACCTGACTTCTCAGGTAATTCTCCTAATGATTCCCACCATCTAAAACTACCCATGTAGTATCATAGAACCATTACGTTGGAAAAGACCTCTCAGATCTCTGAGTCCAACACATTGCAGTGTCCTGATTAGCACTGCAGTAAATTGCACTCAGACATCCCTATTCACATAGAGGGAGAGCCAGGGAACCTCTAAATCGCAGCAAATCTTTGCATTACAAATAAATGCTGTGGGCTAAATAATGTGGTTAAAGAAAGTACAAACCTCTGCTAACTACTGCTCCAAAAAATTCAATCAGAAAGGCTTGTGTACTCCTTGGGAAAAGACAGAGTTTGATTCTAGTGGTTATCATATGTCCAAGGTGTACGCTACAATGAAAAACCTGAAAGGTTCTTAACTGCTAACTTAGAAAATGAAGAGGATACACTTCTAAAGTCTTCTACACTGTTATGTGTTCATCTCAGTGGAATATAAAATAATCCTTTCTGGACAGTCACAGAGGAGGCTTAGGAGGCAAAAGAAGATCTCAAAATGTACCTTTGAAAGACAGAAGAAGAATATACTATGTTTTATAAAAATATATGAATATTTCTATTAAAAAAAAACAAAACTGATTTTTTTTCTTATTTTTCATCACCAGGTAGTAGTGCTTACAGTATGAGAGGAGAGTGAGCTACAACAGTGCTATTAAGTTCTTTTCTACTAAAGCATCAGAGATCCTGAGAGGTCACAACTTTTAATTAAACAGAGCTTTCTATAGCTTCACAATATAATAAACCAGAAAAATGTTGCTTAACCTATCCATAATATTATCCAAATCCAAACTTTCAGATTATGTGCTGTTTCAGCTCCCATTTTAATAAAAATATAGATGAAAAATATCAGTGAGGGTTTGGCAAACATCTGGCTCTCTCCTCCCACCCGCACAACTTCCCAGGCACAGAAGATCTTTTAATCCTGAAAGTTCAAAAAATCAAAACATTCAGGCTTTTGCTAGGAACATTCAGTCCTGCTCTTATCAGGGCTTCTGATACATGGATTTTTCATAACAATAAATGCATCCCATATGCTTCAAAACTGTCCCTACTAGCACAAAGCGCAGACAGCTGCTGCTGCTGCCTTCAATTACACCCCTGCCTTTGGGGTCTGGAGTGAGGGGAGGACTTCTGCAAACTCCATAGCTTGCTCCAGGAGAAACAATTCTTTAGGTACCTGTCTCCTGTACATGAAGAAGACATGCTTTAAATATGTCAGTGGCAGCTTTAAAATTTCAGACCTAGCCAGTGCTTAGTGTGTGGTTGTCCCTTCTTTATGGTGGTTTAAGCTATGGGTTAAATGGAAGAAGGATTTGTGTGGCAAGGGAGAGTGGCATCACCATGAGCAAAAATAAATCTTGAAGAGTCTAATTTGGCAGCTTCAGCAGAGCTTTCCACTCAGACTGCACGGTGTCCTCACCTTTTTTCAGGAAAAACTGAATTCCGACTTTCCAGGGCTTCATACATTGTGTCTGTTGGAGCTTGCAGGTGACATTCTCCCAGGAAGTCTCAAAGGAGAGACCACTGTGCTGTGCGGAAATTCTCTGTGGTGCATTCATAGAATGGTTAAGGTCAAAAGGACCTTAAAGCTCATCTCATTCCACCCCCTCATTCCACCTTCCACTAAACCAGGTTGCTCCAAGTTCCATCCAACCTGGCCTTGAACACTTCCAGGGATGGAAAGTTTACAACATTCTCTATTACTAGTTAAGAATATATAGGTTTGGTGAACTTTTTCTCCTTATCTGAGACCTTATTAGTATATTCCTTCATTCAAATATTTTATGAACTGCTTGAAGTTTCTTCCAGGAGCAAAGACTAACAGGGAGTTGCAGTTTTCTCTTCTTCAACCTGCACTTTCCTCTTCTGAAGGGAATCAGCTTTACAGAGCCCTTCTGGACTTGCAGAGTGACATGAAATGGTGTTTGGGTTTGACCCCAGGAAAACGTGGCATGAAGTGTTGAGAACGAAAAGGCTACTTCCATTTCAAATGAAAGCATCTGGTAACTCTCCCATTTAGTGCATGCATGCCTGTTTCTGCTTTTGTAGTAGAAGTGTGAGCTTTACTCTTTATCATATTTATAATAATCTCTAACAGATCACCAGTAAAATTCCTTAGGAACTCAGATAAAGTAAGTCAGCAATTAAAAACACAAAGAAATAGATGTAATTAAATGAGACATGGAAGGATATTTCCATTATTTTGAACCCTTTATGTGTCTGTATTTCAACCAGTTACTTGAAATAATAGTGGCATTCAAATAAGAACAGTAAGATTTAACACAGAACACCATTTCCATTTTTTTTCTTTTTTTCTAAGATATCAGGGTTTTTTTTGTTTTGGTTTTTCTTTTTTTCTGCAGTAAGAAAAGAAGAAAGCAAACATCAGAAGAAAAAGAGAAATTAAGAAAAATAACTTATTTAGCAGGAAATTACATGATCTTAACTATATATTATATAAAAATGTGTAAAAGTTATATATAAAACAATATTTCTATAAAGTTAACAGCTATATTTATCAGTTTCTTGATGTTGCTGCTTTGTGATGTGATTGCATGTGTGTAGGCACATATCATGAGTGAGGAGTGATGAAATTTTTGACCTTTGCTGCCAACTGTCCTTGCCAGGAAGAGCAGGAGCTCTCACAAATACAAACTGGCTTAGGAGCTCCCGGTGGAGATAGATAAAAAAAGGAGAGGAAGAAAGGTGGACTGTGTGCAGAGAGCATTAGAGAAGTAGTAAGTGATGCTGGCAGCCTCAGCTCGGGACCTGCACTAGTACACAGGTGAGTTCTAGGACACAGCAGAGCTCAGTATCACAGAATCACAGAATCTGTGAGGAACTTTCCTGTCCAGTGACGAAGCACAGGAACAGATTGACCAGAAAAGTTGTGAAGCCTCCCTCACTGAAGATATTCCAGAACTGTCCAGGTGCAATCCTGTGCAGTGTGCTCATGGACAACCCTGCTTGTGCAAGGAGGTTGGACTCACTGAGGCGCCCTCGGAGTTCAATTGCTGAAGGGAAACTGGAATACATTTGTCTGTGATAAAATCTGTGACGCATCAGCAACGTCCAAGAATAAATAAGATGAGAATTCTCCACCTGTCTTGGCTCTGTTTTTACTGAGTGTTTGTCACAGAAAAGTAGCAGGGAGGTTGGAATTATCAGGGAATTTCATAGTAAAGGGAAACGTGAGAAATTTTGAAACATGGCTTATTTCTGTAAGGATTCAGGGAATAGTGGAGTGGGTTATTCTAGTACTTAGTTAATAAATAGTTGCAGATACCAATCAGGGAATGAAAAAAAGTTGTTTTCCCATTCTCAAAGGAAGTGGGAAGGACTGCTGCAGTCCACAAGACAGAGGCTGCCCTTGAAGCTAAAAATTGCATCCATCACCATGAGGTCACTATCCTAATCTTCACCCTACTAAAAGTTTGATATAATACTGGGTTAAGAAGGCCATCAGAATGATAATAACTCTTGCTGTGGTAGAAAATACAGAAAAAAAAAAGACTAACTGCTGGAGTTGTGTTGTGAGGGACAAAAATAAAAAAAGAGACGAAAACAGTTCTTGGGTAGGAATGGTGGCTGTGATTTGGAGACTGGCCAAAGGATTGAGATAGGGTTTGGGGATTTTTTTCTCTTTTGGCATAAACCAAAATCATGTGTTCATTCTCTCCACTTATGATACACCAGTAGCACCAACCTCCCTTTGTAATTCATGGTCTCTCATTTTAACTCATAATGTGTCTCCAACAATAAGATGCACAGGGGTCAGTCTGAACTCTCTATCCCTCTTATCTTTTGATTACCTACATTCCCCTGCCTTCTTTAAACAAACCATTGCTCAGATATGACAAATAACAGCTCTCCATGCCTATAAACTTTTGACTCTAAGAAGACTCCATCTGGGTCTGTTTAACAACATTACTTCTCTGGTTGTAAGGTCTGCTAATAATTTGGACCAGGAATGTAAGCAGAAAGACAAGAGAGGTTATATTTTGTCTGTAAAGCTTACATACATAGGGTAAAACATATTGAGAACATAGAACTTTGGGGAATAAAATGAGTCTGAGATAAAAACCAAATGTTTCATAGCTCTTGTCTCCTGTGTGCTAACTATCAGCCCTATTCACTAGCTGTTGATTCAAAAGATGAATTAAGGTTTGGACCACTTTGCCACTGAGCATTTACAGACCATTTAAGCCAAAGTGTCTTGGAGTTCCAGCTGAAGAGACTGCAAACTTTGGAAATAAGAGTGTTATCACGGTGCACACAGCCTCAGTCTTCTCCTACTGTATTTTATCCTGGGACTGAACTCTGGCCTCCTAAAATGTTCTCAAAGGTCAGGATATAGCAATCATTTTTTGGTGAGTCCTCTGAGGTGATGAATGCTGCCCATGCCAGTTAATTTCAGCTGTATTCCTTCACACAGTGTCAATATAAGTCCCAAGACATCCATCAGTGGAAATGTCAGTTTTGTCAAGATCAAAAATTATCTTTGCAACAAAATTCCTCAGAGCATTTTTGTGAAGGGAAAAGATTGAGATTTAAGTCACTGTTTCCAATCAGAGGGAAATGAACCAGTTGAGGTAGGCATGAAATGTGTCTGTTCTCTTTGGTGAAGAGCAAAAGAAAATTCTCTAAAATTGAATCTCATCATTTTACAGACAAAAATTTCCTTTTTTCTGGCAGACCTGCTAATAGTTTGCTTTCACACTGGACAGCTGGCAGTCATCAGTGGCAATTGAATCACAATTAGAGCAGACGCAATTTCTGAATTCTACAAAAATCTTTTTTTTTTTTTTAATGCTCCTTAATCTAGGGAAAACAATAAATAGAAAGAACAGCTTTCAGCTTTTAATATATTATCTCTCCAGAAGAGAAAAATAGTTAGCATTACCAGACAACAGCCCATCATGTCTAAACAATAATCACATAAAAATTCAGTAAGGAAAATAATTTGAAATGTGATCCAGTGATCACTGGCCTCATCTTTCCAAGACAGTTTGGAAATATACCAAAGTTTTCTATTTGTTTTCTAAATCACAGTCTATTTGCAAGTCTGATGACACAAAATGTTGTGTGCTGTGTTTCCGAATGATCATATTTTATTTTTCTTAAATTGGACAGGAAATAATTTTGATTTCCCCCCCCCCCCCCCCATAGTGTCTTAGGACTTGATGTAGCCTGAATAAGAGTTCACAGCCCTAGTGTAGATGGGGGACAGAACACTACTAAAAACTACATATGTTATCAGTCAAGTAAGATATTTGCAAAGAAGATGAAGGCAAGAGAACTTTAGCAATATTGAGAAGAAAATGGTTTAAACATGAAATACTGCAGACAAGTAAACAGCAGTATTTTGAGAGTGGTTTGCTGATCTCTACAGGACTGAAGACCTTGCTAACCTAAAACATACCTGTACCTCCAATCCCTGTAATGGGTGAAGAGAGCCTTTGACATTGACTCAAGGTCCCAGCTACCTTGTGTGCCTTTGGTGTTGGCCCATGGTCACTGAGGATGAAGATGGTTTAGGAGAAAACTGAAGAAGGTCAGAGTGTAAGATGTCTTTTATTTAGTCTGAAATTAAAGCATTCTGCTGTAGATGTAAAAAAACTCAGAGAAAAATAGAATATTAGGGAAAGCTTTTGCCATGGACATCATGGTAGGATATGAGATTAACTACAGTAAGAAGCAGAAGAGAAATTTCCACACAGACTTAAGGGGAAATTTATGTAGAATAAGATGACTTTTTCTTTTTTTCAAGGGGGAAAGATATCCTAGAGACTAAACAGACAAGGAAGTCAACACAGTGCATCAGAAATCTGTACTTACACTGATGAGTTTCCAGTGATAGTGAAATAAGTCACATCTCTGGCACATCATGAAGCTATGTAGTGGGTTGGTCACCTCTTTGAGAAAGAGGCCAGGGCATCAGAGAGAGAGAATTTAACTGCCAGCATCAAAAGCAGCACTGAAACAGATAAAGGAAGAATGAAGAGTCTGAGGTCTGACCAGAGCTCCTGGGGAGTGTATAAGTATTTTCTATGAAAGTAAAAATAGTATTACAGTGAAAAGTCTGGAGTTTTGTCCAAACCTCAAACACTACTGGCGCTTTGCAGGAATATCTCTGTGTGAGAAATATCTTCCTAAAGAAGACAGCATTAAAATTAGAAGACAAACTGATACTGAACATAATTCAGGATTTCCTGATGCCAAAAACTGAATTGGATTATCAGTTATTATTTTGTTTGTTTAATCAGACCATGCTAATCAGTGCAATCTGTTCAATGTGAAGTAAAAATGATCTTTTAATTTCCTAGCATCAACATTATGAAAAGATACAGAAAACTTTGATATAGCTATGCCCATAAACCTGTACGCAAGTTATATTTGCTCTAAGAAATGAAAGCTTATTGTCTAAAATACTGAGACAACAGACAGGAGGGTTGTGCAACTGCTGTGCAGCAGCTTACAGCAGGATTGCTCTACAGCTGTGGTGGTTTCAAGAAATAAGTGGTGCAAGGCTTTTGGAAAGGGATCTGGCTTTTTATTACACCAGTGTATGTACTTAGGGGGAAGAAAAGGGAATTTAAATTATGCAAGTCCTTCTTTATGCATGGGAAGTTTGTATGATAGTTTGCTTGTTTTGTTTTAATAGTTAAATAAAGAATTTTAAAAAGGTTTAAGGGCTTACCATAAAGAAATTTAACAGGTTATGAGCAAAATCCAGCATATGCCAGGTGTTTAGGCATTTCTACTCTTCAGTCTATTTTTTTCAGGAAACCCAAACCAAATATTTGTATTACGAGATTTCAGTTTTCCCAAGAGCAATCTTCACTTCTGCCAACAGATGGGAGTAGAGTCTAGGAAATAGTGAGCTGCTGGTGTTAGCATATTGTTCAGGGCACTAATACCTACTTCTTAGAACTGCAGAAAGAAGATAAAATACTATATTCAGAATGTGAGGGAGAAATTTCTGTAACAAATTCTTAAAATATAGGTCTCATTCACATAAAACATGCAAAACAATACTTCATATCTTCAACAGAGTCTGTTTTTTGACCTAAGCTTCCTGAGCTGTGCCTCATGTTGTCATCCATTCTCCAATCATCCTATAGAGCAGTGTTAAGGAGGAAGAAAGCTCAGAACTCTCCATCTTCCAGTGAAAAGACGATTCATGAGCACAGAGTAGCCATCAAGGCCATCCAATCCGACTTCCTCTAACAATGACCAGAGAGGAAGTGACTTTTTTTAAAAGCTTTTAATTGCAGTAAACTAAACCATTACATTCTTTTCAGGTGAATACACTTTCTGGTACATCTCTTTGAATGATGGTTGGTGGCCAGTCCAAATGAAAGTTTGGGGAAAGATATGTTTATAAATGGCTTCTATTACTTGAAGATTTGCAAGCACTGCTGCATCGTTAAATAATAATGGATTTTTTGACTAGGCACAGAGCAGAACACCATAGCCTTCGATATACTCACACAGATTTAAATGCCCTACATTTTAACTCTTGGGTCGATGTCTACTCCCACTTCCAGCATATGTCCTGGGATTTGGAACACTCTCCTGTTGCACCTGCATTTCTCCACTGACTACAGAGACAGGGTAGTCAGATGCACATTTAATTTAACACCAAATACCTGATAGGATGGGATTGGGTCACAAAGATGTAGTCTTGACCGGTGAATTAATAAAGATTTAATGAGAATGTATCTGAGGAATAATTAAATTATTTTCTTTTCAGAAGTTTGTAAGCTTTAAAATCACTTATATAGTCCATTTGTCTTCAAACTTCCATGTCTAGACATGAACAAAACGTAGAAATTTCAGGCCTGCATGATCTGACACAAGCTTAACTATTAAATGCCTTTGAGGAATTGCATACTTAAATAAATTCCTACCAAATTTATTGACAAATCTAACACAGTCCCTCAAAATATTTTGATTTGATTGAATCAACAGTTTCTGGTGAAAGTATTTAAGTATGTCCCTGTCAGAAATCACTCAAGTGTCTGTTATATCTACATGAAAGGACTTATGTCAGCGCTGGATTACAGTAATGCATCAGAAACCTGTACTAATGCTGATGAGTTTCCAGTGATAGTGAAATAAGTCACATCCCTGGCACATCTTGAAGCTGTGTAGTGGGTTGGTCACCTCTTTGAGAAAGAGGCCAGGGCATCAGAATTATCTCCTTCTGTCCTTCAGGAAAGCAATTGGGAGGGTAATAGCCACAAGCATGACCAGAATTTCCACTTTTTCACCTTGCATGAGGTGCACAAAGTGTAAAATGTAAAAACAGAGATGAACATGCCTAAAGGCCACCATCATGGACCATTGCCCTTTTTTTGCTCCTGTCATTAGGCAAAAATGCCAGTGATTTGTCCTTACTTCTCAGAATGGATACCCTGGCTCTTAACTTTTGTTCCCAGAAAAAAAGTCTGAAATTATTAATATGAAAATCAATTTTTATTAGCAACTACTGAAATTATATTCCTATTTTATTAGCATGTAGTTTTATGAATATGTCAGAAAATACCTCCTTCTTCCAGTTAGTGATTTCTGTTCTGTGTGCCCTTAATATAAAACTTCCAAATCTCATTAGCAGAACCAGCCATTGAAATGCACAGTGTTAATAAAGCACAATGGAAAACTGCTGATACAGTAAGTTTGGAGTACAAATGTGGTAACTTTCATAGTCACAGTGGAAAATTGAGTACTGCTGGTGTATACTATTACCTTGACTAATACGGAAAATACCTTGGCAGATGAAAGACGATAGGAATATACTTTTTGTTCCGTGAGTTGAGGCTTTGATCCACTTTGGTGGATCTCTTAGAGGCTGAAATTTGATTAGACTTTTGCAGAAATCCACTACTCAGGTGTGGTCTTTGGATTCACAGAGATGATCCTGTCAATCCTTTAAGCATATTTTGGTTTATTTCCAAGTATGTTATGTAGGATTTTAGGTATAAGATACTTCATTCCATAGCTTGATTTGTAATCCAAGATTTATCTGGTAATCAGGGGGATTTAACCTCTTTTCAAAAGCTGAAGTCCATAAGCAAAGCTGGTTAATCTGTTTACACAAATATATATTAGCCATATGCACAGCACTTTGGAATGCTTCCCATACAATTCCCTGGGTACCAGGAAGGCAAACAGTTTTGGTAAGATTACTGAGAGAGGACATAAATAGAAACTGGGGTGGGAATTAGCTGTTGTAGTTGGACAAATAAAAGTAGGTAAAAACAAACAAATAAAAGTAGACCTAAACACCTGGATGTCAGTTGGCTACCAAAATCATATTTCAGCCATTGCTGAAAGCGCATTTAGTTATTAGGGTCTCAATGTCCATTTGTCTGCTCTGATGTGGGCTGGGTGATTCCCAGATTCTGGATCTCACCATCAGTTGCCAGGCTCTCAGACCAGATATCCCTGGTGCTGTCGGTTTTCTCCCAGCTAGAAATGAGCAGACAGAGCCCATCACAAAGGTAACTGGAATAAGGATGGATGAACACCAGACTCTTCCAGGTCTGAAAACAGTTTTGGCTCAAGACAACCCTGGTTTGCTCTCTGCTTATATATTGTCATATGCATGCCCATCTGTATGAATACTCAGTGGAAGAGAAGTTTTCTGTGGCACGTTATGTGAGCTGCAAAACAACAGAGCTGTTCCACACTAAGGGATGACTCATTGTAACACATATGATGTTACAACAATATCCAGTGTTGTTGGACATTTGGAAATGGTAATTTTCATTGCTGTACCACAGTTTATGCTGTCTTCTACAAAACTCCAGCATGGAGTTGATAAACCCACTGAGTGATGACCCCTTTGAGATATTGCTGAACCAAGGCTAACAAAGAAGTGAGAACCTTACATCTCCTCATTTTTTATTCTGGGGAGACAATGCTGTGTGTGGCAGGAGTTCTGTAATTAAACAAAAACTGATATATTATTTCCTTCAGGAAAGTACAGAACCACTTCTTACTAGCACTGCTAATTAGACAGTAAGGAAGGTATCATGAAAAAATAATGACCACTTTGCCAGTTCTTAGTTTCCTGGGCTGGGGAGAGGGAGCAGGAGATTGCAAACACCATTAAGATGTTTGTTTCGTTCATTTTGCTTTTTAAAACTAGGGCTAGAGAAATTCTGTTTGAATGTAAGGACCCACATTTTCAAAGGTATGGTGTGGTGCTTACATGGATTTCACTTGAAGTAGAGGACTTCTGGATTTCAAACTTGAGAAATCTGCCTGGTAATATTTGTTTTTAAACCTGACAAAGTGACTGATGCTGTTTCCTAAAAGGAAGCTTCTATGGTACCCAAAAAAATCTGTGAAAATTCTTGTTATACTGATTAAACAGCGATTACCTTCATAACAGTGCTGTGTAGCAGTCTTGGCTCAGATTGTGAGCACACCTCATCAGCTGTCCTGTCCTGCTTCATACCTTGAACAGGTTTTTTTCTGATAAATGGATTCAGAATTTGTTTCCTGGTGAAATGATGACAGCATTATCCTGCTGACTCTGCCAGAGTGGGATTATCCCTGGTGAAGTCACACAAAGGAAGGCAAAAATATTTTAAACGGGAAACACAAAATTTTCTGGGGTTACCTGACAGGACCCTGTGTTTCACAGAATCACAGAATACTTTAGGTTGGAAAGGACCTTAAAGACCATCTTTTTCACCCCCTGCCATGGGCAGGGACACCTTCCACTAGACCATGGTGCTCCAAGCCCTGTTCAACCTGGCCTCACATACTTCCAGGGTGTCCTGGGTTGCAGTGTATTCTATTACCATCCTCATGAGCTGTTGAAACCAGGTGGGGCAGTGTTTCCTTGCCTCCTCCCCCCAGACTATCTTGCTGTTAATTGCCCATCATTGTCCTGCCGCCTGACTCAGAGATAACTCCCTCCGGACTATCTTCTGTTAATGAGCCTAATCAACACTTTGCCTCATGACTCATTACCCCATTGTGAGATGCTCCACCCAGAGGGAGGAACCAAGCATCCCATCGTGGATATAATCTGGGACTCTGACCACCAGAGACACCCCTTCCCACTGGATTTCCAGAGGACAGGAGCTACACAGCCACCATTGGACTTCCTGAGGAAGAGCAGACTCTTTTACTACAGGATCACTGCTTCAGAGGACTGCAGCCACCTTTCTACCAGACTGCTACCACCACCGTGCCTAACAGGGTGTCAGGTTGTACCTTGACTCTGTCAGTTTGACAGTGTTTTCTTTTACTTTTTTTCCTTTTCTTTAATTTCCATTAAATTGTTATTCTGACTTGGTGCCTCCCACTGGTTTGTTTTCAAACTAGTACACAGGGGCAGGGCAGCCACAGCTTCTCTGGGAAACACATCTTTGTCTCCTTCTTTGTAGATTCTCAAAATCCATCTGGACATAATTGTGTGTAACCTGCCCTAGGTGAACCTCCTACAACAGAGGTGTTAGACAAGGTGATCTCCATGCTTCCAATCCCAACCATTCAATGATTCCACGGTTCTATGACATCTTCTTCAGGATGAGCCTGTGGATCTCCATCAGGTTTGGGAACCACCTCTGGAACCAGAAGCCTGGTTGTGAAGGCTAAACACACCAAGGTTACTAAACCCAAAGAGACAAAAATGGCATGAACTAAGAAATCAATGTATGGGCTATGTGTTCTGAAACCTTGGTCTACACAACTGCTGAAAATCCTCTTGCTGGCCTGAGATATCCAAGGGCTCTTCGTAAAATACATTTACCCACTTACTGAAGAGAAGCCCCAGTGGAACCGAACATGGCAGCTATATTTGCATTGCAGCTGTACTGATACAGAGTGAAAGGGGCAGAAAGAGAATAACAGAGCAATTTTCTCTCCTGAAAATTCCCTGGGCAATTTAGTTTTGCAAGTACACTTCCTTACCCTACCCACTCCTGCAAAAAAACACCTAGGGAATAAATTCTGTCTTGTGAAAAAGGACAGGTCTTCCATGGTGACAAGTAGCTGGAACCCTAGGTTTTTTTTTTTCCTCCAGCTGCAAAAACATTTCTAACTATTATTAAATGCTAACCTTTTTTCTCTCCTGACTGTTTGCTTGAGTTTTCCATCCTCTGTGCCCTTGCATTCCCTTCAGGTTCCCACATGCTATGAATCACTGTCCCTCATCAAATATATGCTTTATTATCTTACTTCTTAGTCTGTTATTTTGACAATTTTTCTTTATTTTTTTTTCTTTTCTTATTTTTCTGTGTTTTGTGTTGTTTGTTTCTATAAATGAATCTATAGTAACTGGGCTCCTTCCAACAGAAATCAACAGTTGGTGCCACAAGCACAAAGGAGAGTTACTAAAGCTTTTCAGATGTTGAGAATTTTTCCTTTCATGCTTTCTGGTTTTAAATATAGGAAGAAGAGATTATTTATTAATTATGGTACAATTTGTTTTATTATCCTTCATTACTCCCAAGGATGGTAGAAGAAGGCTGCAATGCTGGGAAGCCCCAGCGTCTTCCTGGAGTACCAACCCTTTTACCATGCATTATAAATTAGATAATGAATTACTAAAGAACCAATTTGTATTTTTCTGAACAAGTTAGACACTGGCGACTCTGCTGATACTCCTAATGTTCTCTTTAAAGACCAGAATGCTGATATGGCCAGGAAAGCTTTTCAATAACTCTGCAGCATGCAAACTGCACAGAGAGTGACCTCCAGGTCTGAGATAAGCACAGCAAGGCTCCTGCAGAGTCAGACAGAAAATGAAACTTTTTTGGCCTACCTACCTTCAAAGCCCTAAAAATTCCCATTTTAATAGTTATATTTGATTCATAGAGCAGCTACCTACAGGGCTAACCGTAGCTATACTGGACACTTGGTGTAGGAATTTCTTCATCTTTTTTCTTTCAGTTCAGTAGGCTTTCAATCTTCCTTTGCTTGCCCCCTCAGCTTTTCTTCCTCAGATCCCATCTCACCATCACATGTTTTCCAGCCCAGTATCTCCACAAACCTTATCCTAATTTTAGGAAGGAAGTCCTTTTTATAAGAAAAAAATATTATTTTTAGTGTGACAGTAGTTATAAATGTTGAAAGTGATGAGCAAAACTTTCCGTTCTCAAAGCATCTGCCTTTAAGGAACTAACTCAGGGCACCAGTTCAGAGTTCTTGAAGTGCCCTTCAGCATGCACTGTGTTTTTGGGGAAATGTAAGCTGTGGTATATATACACCCTTGGACTCATCACACTTCACTTCCAGTACCTCACTGAAACATGTGGATGCCCCAGGCTTCTTCTCTTATCAGCAGTGAAAAATACAGATAACTGCATAGGATATTTTATTTAGTCCTTAATTCTGATTCTATTCCTGCAAATATCTCCTCAGTTCAGTAATAGTAGACAATGTCCAGAATGGTCAAACTTCCCCCTGAGATACCTTCAACGAGTAGGATGAACCTTCCTCAAAGTGATCATTTTCTCTCAGCCAGCTGGAGCCAACTTCAATTCCCATTGCACTGTCCAGGTAAAAAAGACTACATCTTTTCATTTGCATCTGGTAGTTAGCAGCAACAGAAAGCAGAAACCAAAAAAAAAAAAAAAAAAAAAAAAAAAAAAAAAAAAAAAAAAAAATTCTGAATCTTCTACTATATTTAGCTATTTTTTTTCCATGGTATTATTATTCATAAGACTTTCTTAAATGGGAAATTAATAAGAAAATAATACATTACACTCTTTCTGTCACAGAGATATGTGAAGGGCTTGGTGGAACATCTCCAGCATTCGCCTGAAAACCTCACTATTTAGCGCACTTCATTTTAATACCAATTCTCTCCAGAAATTCTTGCTGCAATTAATTCAAGCCATCTAAATTTAAAGCATACTAATTAGGCAGCCATCAAAAGGGAAAGTCTGCCCTTCCAGGAAATTGGAGCCTTAAATATAGCTCTCATCATTTAACTACTTGGATTTTAAAGGGAAGAAAGGTATTTTGAGGCAGAAGCTTCCTGGACTGTAGAGATATATGAGCTCAGGCACTCACTATCAAACAGAATAAAGTGCTGTATTAGTCTGGGTGAATAATGTGGTTTCTATTGCATTTTTACCTTCTTTTAGCTGAAAATTTTAAGTAGGATTGTAAAAGGTTCAGAACCAACAGAACAATCTGCCTTTTCTTGCATACGGCTCGTGAGTTGAAAAGCATTGAGTAAGACTGGAGATCTCAAATTAAAAAAAAAAAAATAATAAAAGGCTAGAGGATACCTGCAGCTTCTGACAAGGGCTCATGATGTGCTCCCAAACTATCTAAGAGACATTTGGAGCACTGCATGTGGCCCATGAACTCCAAGAAATGAATTTCAGAAGATTGTGTAAGATCTCCTGTTTTATGGTCTTTGACAAAAAAGCAGCTCAGGAAATTTAATTTAATTTAATTACAATTTTCCTCAAAAGAAATCCTAGTTTCTTTTCTGGTTATTTATTTTTATTCATTCATGGCCTAAAATAAAACCTTTGAGGACTCAAACTGAAACTAATGGTGTTGCAGGCTCTCCCTTGCCCTGTAACACCACCTGATGAGGCAAGATGCCAGCTGGAGAACTTGCCCTATGAACTCTTTTTAAACAAACTTTTTCAAATTGCTTGTCCAAGAGGTAAGTGGAAAGCTATCTCTTTTCTTCTCCTTTTTGAGCAGTCTGTAGAAAAGAACTTATGAGGAAAAATTTATATGAAAATTTTTTTTTTTTCCCTTGTCTTGTCTCCAGCTCCCGAATACAGTCATTCCTCTAGAAACATGTGAAAAGCTCCATGATGCCTTTAATATCAGTTTCTGGGCAAGTCAAACTGGGTTCATTTAAAAACTTGAATTGGAGGATGATGTATTGCCATTTTCCCTTCTTCTAGTACCACAGTCGTGTCACAATGAGATGAGTGAATATGGTCATCAGGACACAAGGAAAACAACATTCAAAGACTCTTTCATTCTAATGAAGTTTGGCATTGAATGAGCTGACAGTTCAGATAACACACAATTATAAAGATACAGTTGACCTGTGCCCTAACGAGGCAATATCAAGTTGGGTGAATATATGATTTATGACTTAATCTCCTCAAGCATTTTTCTCTTCCCACCGTTCCCACAAAAATCTACATCAATCCATACCAGTGTTATTGAATCTAATATGTATTGAGTTTGAGGAGGCTGGTGTAAGATCTAATTACTCTACTCATCTGATGGAGGATACCACTGGAGATGTCAGATTAATGCCAACCTAAAAGAGGTACAAGAAACTACCATTTTTAATGACTTATTTTCTCCTACCCTTCCTTTCAAGCTTTGTAATTCTTGATAATTGCAAGTCTTTATTATTATTATTATTAATTAGTTAATAATAACCATTTAGTACTTTACTATTTGGGGAAATACATAGGTGTTTTTCCAACTTTTCTTAAAAGTGTTCAGTGACACATCTGAACAGTGGTTACATTGGATCTTTAGCTGTATATATACAGCGTTAGCATTATGCTTTTTTGACATTCTGATTAAATGACAGAACCACGTCTAGGTGCCTGTTGAATACACAGTCCATCTGTGCATGCACACTGCAGGTAAACACCTCTTCTGTTTTCAATTTCAGTAGGTAAGTGTGCTGATTTCAGCTGGGGTAGAGTTAATTTTCTTTCCTGGTGGTATGGAACTGTGTTTTGGGTTTGTGCTGAGCACAGGATTGATAACACAGAGATGTTTTTGTTACTGCTGGGCAGGGCTTGCACAGAGCCAAGGCCTTTCCTGGTTCTTGAACTGCCAGGCTGGGGAGGGGCTGTGGGAGGCTGGGAGGAGACACAGCCAGGGCAGGTGACCCCAAGTGACCAAAGGGATATTCCAGACCATGTGACATCATGCTCAGTGTATAAAGTGGGGGGAAGAAGGAGGAAGGGTGGATGTTTGGAGTGATGGCATTTGTCTTCCCAAGCCACTGTTACATGTGATGGATTCTGGCTCTCCAGAGATGGCTGAACACCTGCCTGCCCATGGAAAGCAGGGAATTAATTCCCTTTTTTGCTTTGCTTGTGTGCTTTCCCTATTAAACTGTCTTTATCTCAACCCATGCGTTTTCTAGCTTTTACCCTTCCAATTCCCTCCTTGATCTCACTGGTGGGAGTGAGTGAGCAAATGACTGCAAGGGGCTGGAGGCTGGGTGGGGTTAAACCACAACAGTCAAAAAACCTTGTCATGTTAAACCTTCACATCCCAAAACTCATCAGAAACACATGTAGGGCTGGCACCTCTGGTCTCCTATTTTGAAACGCTACATGCATAAAGTGGTGCTGATATTTATGTCTCTGAATTGTTTTGAACCTCTTAAAACAAAAAAGTCAAACTATTGCAAACAACTCATGTGTCTTTGCAATATTTCTTGATCACAGCATTATGAAAAAAAACAGCCAGAGCCTATTACATATCAGTGGCTGAATAAAGTTTTTGATCTGCTTCTGTGCTTTCCTAATTCCTGGTATGCACAACAAACAAATGCCTGGGAGCCCTTTGAAATAATTTTAAATTCAAATGTTATAATTTGACTTTCTTATAACAAGTTATAATATAACTTTTTATCAAGTTGTCAGTGTTAAAAAGTATTTATGGGACTTCCTGATGAGTTGCCCTAAAATTTTTATACAGTTCAAACTTTTGTCAACCAGATATTCAAAGAAAAATGGCCACCAAACACCTCATTTTCAACTTGAAGGTTTTCTTTCAATCTGTTCTCTTTTCCTTGAAGGAATCAAAAACACTGTGAGAGAAAAAAACCACCTTTTTTCTTTTTTTGAAACAATTATTTTATACAGTAATGCCATGTATAAAGGGAGTTTTGACAGGAAACTTTTCTGTAATTAACTTTTGTAATCTTTTAGTGTTTTTAACATCTGCTTTTTTTGTCTAATCATTATCCTATTGAAACCAGTTATTGCTTTGCTATAGAATTTCTCCTTATGCCACATCTATGGCTTAAAAGACAGATATTCAGTGAAGCAGAGTTATATCAAGCTTCCAATTACAACAGATCAAGAGAAAATGTGTCTCAAGATGAGATGACTGTAATAGGATATATTCAGTGACAAAGTCATGAGCCAATGGTTTGAAATCATTGATGAAATTTATACTGAAACAAATTCTTATTCATGCAAATAATCCAGTAGGTGATGACGGTAAATATGAGTTAATATCTCATAAGAGGAAAATCTAAGTATATCTCATCACAGCTGTCAGAACAGTAATTTGGAATCTAATCATGCCATTGCATTTTTACTTCTATTTTTTTTTTCAGCATTATTTTGGCATTTCCTGCAGTTAGTCTCTGTTGGATCACCTGTTGTTCTTTTAAGTGATACAACTGCTTTACTCCTCAGTGAAGGAACCCATATGCTGTATAATCTGCTTCTCCCCGCTATGGTTCTATCTCAATTCTTATCTTAGAGATTCAATAGTCTTATACCCAGGTCTCTTTTAGGCAACTTGATCTCAGTGAAAATTTTGGGAGCGCATGAGCTAGATTCAGGAGTTATAGGTTTGATTCTTGTGATGCCTATCTTGACTGACAAGTTTAAAATGCTAAAAAATCAACAAAAGAAACAAAATCAACAAAAAAACACCTTGTTTTCAAATGTTTATATAACTTAAAAGCAACAAACAAATAACAACAATCTTGCCATCTGCTTCATACATTTTAAAGAAATGATTTTTAGAAAAGGGAAAAATTATTGAGGAAAACGATGGGAGAATACAAGCCTTGAGGATTGAAGTTCAATCTATGATTCTTATAGACTAAATCTAGTGTGAAAGGATTGATCCTTAGTTTTATATTCCAAATGATTCCAGTGCAATATTAATGTTGCCACAGATATTCCACAAGTGTCAATTTTCCTATAAAATAGATACAAGAATGTTTAGATAAGACTTTGATTGTATTGTAATTGGAATGTATAAACAGTTTAATGAACTTGCTCACTTTCCAGTTACTTTCCATCAAAATGTTTAAATCATATAAACTTTTCTTAATAAATTAAGTACAAATGCTTATTTGCTATCAAAATAGATAATAAAATTTCTTTTTATTAAAAGCTATGATTAAGTAATGCTACACTGCAGATTTCTGTTTGAAAATAATTTGAACATTGGTACAGTCAGGAGAAAAAGAGTTTATAATTTGATTCTGGTAGCCAAACTATTATTGCTTAATGAAATGTTTACAGATTGTATTTATGACAGGATTTTACAGAATATTTTAAAAACAACCCAGAAAATTCATATTTTGAAGAACTAATGCTATCCATTTGAACAATAAAATCAAAGCCATCTGATTGAAAAAAGGGTAGAAGGAAATTAAAAGGATAAAGTTTTAAGCTGTTATATATTTTTCTTTCAATTTTTGTAAATATTTCAATAAAAAGATAAACTATGATTTGTTTCAACATAAAAATTATCTTTAGTGTTTCTCAAACCATATTGTTTCTCTCAGTCAACATATCAGTTGAAAAGGCTATTGAAAAACACGTTTTGTTTTCAGGCAACCAATGAACTACAGAAAACAAAAACCCTTTCTTTGAAACAAATAATACTTTCTTTGAAACAAAGGCTGCGCAATAGTCCACTTACAAAAAGGAGAACAATTAAAGAAATAATATTAGAATTTTAATTATTTGAATATTTTAAGCCAGAAGTACATCTGTGTTTTCCTTATGGAATATTATGGCTCAGCCTTTGTCTTTGGATTGGTAAAGTCAACAGCACTTTTGTACTCACAGCTCAACTAATCACTGTGGGCACAGAAGACCAAGTGGTCATCTCATCTTTTGTTGACCAAATATGTACATAGCCTCTTAACTAGAATATATTTTTACCTGTAAACCATCAAAAACACCTCGAGGGCACTTTTTTTTGTCAATTAAAATCAGCTTCTAAAATAAAATTTCATTATTTTTTTCTGACAGAAGCTAAATCCAGCCACAGAAGCTTTCTAATTTATAGCAAAACAGTGTTTTAGCCTGCTTCTGATGGAAGATTTGCAACACCCTCTGTCGCTGAAGTCCCAGTGGGGTACACGTGGCCAGGACAGTGTTAGAGGGAAATGTGAATGAAGCGTGATGTGACTTCTAATTCTGCTGTCCCTGAAAATGAATACAAATGCATTATTGAAGCATTTCATCTGCCACATGCGCATATTTGTGAAGGACAAAAGTACTAATGGAAAAAAAAGGGCATGGATGTTTCAGGAGCAAATGACATGGAATAAGAAAGAACTGCAGAAATACATGAGGGGTATCCAGCAAATTTGGCAAGATTTACTTTTAGGAAAACCCAGATTGTTTTAAATAGCATTTAAAAGAAAACAAACAACAAAAAAATTTCATTATTTCACAACTTCTGCTTATGTTTGATACTTTGATGATAGCTAAGATTTTAATACTTGCTATTACTTACACAAGACATGGAACTGGGTAACAGTGATCACCAGAAACCCTACAGCTTCCTAAACTTCCTTTCAATGGAAAATGGTCTTGAGAGCAGCAGAAGGTATTTGACATTATAATCTGTGCCACTTATTCCTGAAAAGAATAAAGTGTGAGATTTTTACAAGGACAACAGGAAGCGGGTTCCTCCAGCATGGCTTGATGTCCCTGATATTGAGGTTCTCTACGAAATTAAAAAAAAAAAAAAAAAAAAAAAAAAAACAAACCAAAAAAAAAAAAAAACCCTTAGGGAAAATCCAAGTCAACTACTATTTTCAGTATTATGATAATTTGTCCCTAATCAAACTTATGTTCAGAAATATCCTTTATAATTTGATTTTTAATGACTCACCCAAGGGTGGACACAGAAATTCCTGTTATTCTAAACCCAAATAGAGCATCTTATTAAGCTTTTGTATAGTTTGCTCATTATTGTTCTAAAGCTGTTACCATCTCCAGAGCTGAAGTGTGGTAACATAATGTACAAATATTCTTAATCTGCTTCAGTGAAGTGTCAGATAGACTGGTTTAAATTCCCAGCCTTTCTGATTTAAAGGTCTGTTAAACTGACTGACCACACCAAAATTGATTAGAAGCAGTCATTTGATCTGTTACCATGACTCAGTTGGGAAGATAGTAATGAGCTAATAGTGGTCAACAGCAGCCTTAAATCTCAACAGCTGTTTTTGCAGGGATCAAATTTATGCCCAAATTTCCTGGTTTTGAATACATTGTTAATGTGTTTCAAGATAGGTTTATGTCCCTCTTTGCTATCTGGTATATGCTATTAAAAATATCACATCAATTAATAATTATGAGTGTCTTTATACATAATGTTTTATAAAGACTCATAATCTGGCCACAATTACACCCTCCCTTTTATAGATTACTGGGATATGTTCCCTGTTTGAATAGATTATAGAAAAAAAAAACCAACTTAAAATATTAGTAACTATTCAGTAATTCTTCTATCAAAGGGCAGGACACTTCATTTAAAATTCTCCACTGTGAGCCAAATTCGACTTTATCACTGTAAAACTTGCAATATAGCCATTATCTTCAGATTAAATCTAAAAGCTTTTGATATGACAAGCAGGCAATTCATCCTGTTTATCCTCTGACAGCTAATTCTCCTCCTCGTGCTGCAATAGTGGAGTACAAGTGTTCATTTTGTCACACTAGCTTTACCCTGCCTGAATTTCTTCCCTTAATGCGTGTTTGTATTAATCTCCAGATTGTCTTCAAAGTGAGAAGGTGGATGTCCCTGCCAAAATTTTAGCTCTTCTAAATAATTGATATACTCTCACTGGAGCTCAGAGAGAATTCTTAACCAATCCATCAATCTATTTTAAAGAGTGAGCACAGACTTGGGGAAGTGGGGGAAACAGAGATGAAAGGTAATTACTTTCAGCAATAAAATGTCTAGCTAGAATTTCCATCCTTTAAATTTACAAATTTTCATTTGCCTCTAACTGTCTTTGTAGATGAACAGACCAGTTGTATGAGTGTTACGTTTGCTCTTCACTCTGTTTCTATCTCCTCCTCTTAAAACCTGCCCAGACACCATGCAGAAATGGTAAAAGGCAGATGTGCATTGACCTTTGCAGCTGTAAAGTCATTAACTGAATGATAATTTTGCTTGTGGATTACAGAACTTCTCATCTGAAGTTAAAATGGGTCCATATTAATATCAATATCAATTAAAAAATTGGGCTAAGTATTGAAAGAACTGAAATTAATTTATTCATTAGTTTATTTTGTTGGGGTTTTTTTCATGGAAAAAATTTTTAAAAAGTCCTTAAAGACACAGAGATTTTTTTTTTTCTCTGAAATGAATTTCAGGTGCTAAAGGAGTCTTGTCATTTTTTACTATTTATTTAATACCTGTGGCTCAGATACAGAACAATATTATTTCCGCCAGTTTACCAGCTGCGACCAGGTTAAATTCACAGATTTTGATACAACACTAATTGGAGAACTTTTGTGATAGTCAACTGCGCAGGGAATGTTTATGGTGTGGAGGGACAAGAGTATTTGTTCCCGAAGGTGGCTCAAACCTGATTGACACTGATAAACCCAGCGTCATGTTTGAGTTCACTCCTGGGCTTTCTCCGAAATGCTGCAAGTTCAACATTTACTGAGTAGTGGTAGAGTCCAGATTTAGATCTGCATTTAAAAAAATTAAAAAAAAAACCCCAAAACACTGTCAGGATGTAGCAGTGAGACCTTGGGGATGCCTTCTACACTGTTGCTGTGGATCACTTCATCCCTGGAAACAACAATCAAATCTATCTATCTATCTATCAATAGATAGATAGATAGATAGATCTATCTATCTATCAATCAAATCAATCTATCTATCAAAACAGATAGAGACATTAGAATTTTGAAAAGAGAGAAAAGCAGGATGCTTTCCCCAACATATGTTATTTGTAGATAATGAATGCAGAGACAAGGACCAAAAATGTGGTACGCCCCAAAAACACAAGCAATGAGCTCCCCAGCTTTTCTGTGACGAGTAAGGAACAGAAAACTTTTAAAAGTCTGGGTGCAGCTCCTCCAAACACAGCAGCGTCCACAGACCAGCCCTTCAAACAGCATGATTTTTGGGGGGAACATCCAAAATTTTCTTATAATATGGAACCTGGATGACTTATGAAGGAAAGTCTAATTAAGAGAAGAGCTAATTAAGCACATGCAGGAGAAAAACATTCGTGAGGCACAGGAACAGGTTGTCTGGAGAAGCTTGTGGCTCCCCAGTCTCTGGAAGGATCCAAGACTGGCTGGATCTTGGAGAAACCTGTGGAAGTGGAAACAATGACAGGAGGGTGGAGCGAGATGGTCTCTAAGGTCCTTTGCAATGCAAGCTGTTCTATGATTCTATAATTCTCTAAACTGGACCACCTGCATCTACTTTATTGGTATTTTATGAGGTATGTTGAATAAGGATCACCTCTTAAATCAGAGCCTGTGAGACAACAATCACTACCAGAGGATTAAGACAAGTGCAGCGTCAGATGTTTTCAACTTCTAAATGTCATTACATGGATGATAATCCTGAGGCTGAGATACAGCAGAAAGATTTCAAAATAAACAAGCAACCCTATTGTTTCCCAGCAGCAAGAGGTGTGAGAAAACATGTACTAGTGAGCTGTTAAGTCCATACCCTTCTTCACATCAGGACTTGCTACCAGCAATAGCAAAACCAAAACAAGTCCCAGGATCAATTTTTCCCTGCTCTGATGCATGAGGAGGTATTGGAGGGGTTGTGGTCAATATCTCTGATACACTTACACAGCCTGAGGCTTTGCAGGATGAGAGTGAATGGCTTCAAGTTGCACCAGGGAAGGTTTAGATTGGATATTGGTGAAAAATGCTTCACTAAAGCGGTTTTCAAACCCTGGCACAGGCTGCCTGGGGTAGTGGTGGAGTCACCATCCCTGGGAGTGTTCAAAAGGCACATGTGTGGCACTTTGGGATATGGTTTAGAGGTCAACACAGTGGTGCTGAGTTAACAGATGCACTCAAGGATCTTAGAGCTATTTTTCCAACCTTCATGACTGTATGTAACTATAATTCTGTTGGAGTAAGCTGCTCTGGCTTCAGGCATTCCTGAAGAGTCTGCAACAGGGCTTTAGCAATCCAAGGATTTGCTTACTTCACATAAAATCCTTTGAGTCATTTCCATCTTAAAGGACATCTTCTCCTGATTTTCCTCTCCTCTAAATCTTACTTATAAGAAAAGATAGTCAGTCCCTATTTGAAGATTTTATTTTTAATGCCCTGTTTTTTCATCTGAGCGTAACAATGGAGGATGATTGAAGAGCTGAGACCCAAAGACTCTTCAATTTTACAAATTGGTTTAATTTGATGAAGAAGGAATGCTACATTTTCTTAAATTATATTATGATAAAGAGGAGCTGGTAGCTTCTCAGCATGAATCTGAAAGCAAATTATTTCCACAAAAAGACGATGTATTTAACCAGACAAGTAATTATGTTGTGGCGCTACTATCTCCCCTGCTTCAGATTAGAAAAAGAATTCAATTATCACTCCATTAGATCAAAAAATAATTTTAGTGATACATTCAAATTGAATTCATTTATTCCTAAGCATGCTCTGGATTAACCTTCATGCATTTGGCTGATTAGAATCTTGAGTCAATACTGTTATTCAAAAAATCTACATTAACTGGCTACAATTTTTATTTTATGTTAACATATTCTGCTATTGATTTTGCTGATGCATTATACCATAAATCATATTTAATTTTCCAGGTCAGATAAGTGGGTGTACTAGTTTGAAAACAAACCAGTGGGAGGCACCAAGTCAGAATAACAATTTAATGGAAATTAAAGAAAAGGGGAAAAAAAGGTAAAAGAAAACACTGTCAAACTGACAGAGTCAAGGTACAACCTGACACCCTGTTAGGCACGGTGGTGGTAGCAGTCTGGTAGAAAGGTGGCTGCAGTCCTCTGAAGCAGTGATCCTGTAGTAAAAGAGTCTGCTCTTCCTCAGGAAGTCCAATGGTGGCTGTGTAGTTCCTGTCCTCTGGAAATCCAGTGGGAAGCTGTTCCCTCTGGTGGTCAGAGTCCCAGATTATATCCACGATGGGATGCTTGGTTCCTCCCTCTGGGTGGAGCATCTCACAATGGGGTAATGAGTCATGAGGCAAAGTGTTGATTAGGCTCATTAACAGAAGATAGTCCGGAGGGAGTTATCTCTGAGTCAGGCGGCAGGACAATGATGGGCAATTAACAGAAAGATAGTCTGGGGGGAGGAGGCAAGGAAAACACTGCCCCACCTGGTTTCAACAGCTCCTGAGGATGGTAATAGAATACACTGCAACCCAGGACATTATCCACCCCTTATTCTATTACCATCTACATTATCCCAAATCAATACCTTCTTAAACTCTAAAACACACTTATATATATATATATATATATATACAATGAAACCCTACACACAGTTCTCACCTAAGATTAGGTCTCCTTGTGGTACACAACGGGTTTCCCCATCTTTCTGCATTACCCACCAAGTGCAACCAGGTCCTTGAGCAAATACAATCCCACGGATGGGTTTGTCTTTGCCTGAGGTGGGATTAATCCAAACAGTCTTTCCTAAAATACCTCTCAGGTGTACCACAGGGACTCTATCTCCATCCACTGTGTGCAGGGGTTCAGACTTGGCGGGACCAGCTCGATTGATGGACCCTCGGGTATTGACTATCCAGGTGGCCTTTGCTAAGTTCACTTCCCAATTTTTGAAGGTCCCCCCACCAAGTGCCTTTAGGGTAGTTTTAAGTAGTCCATTGCAGCGTTCAACTTTTCCAGCAGCTGGTGCATGATAAGGAATATGATATATCCATTCAATACCGTGTTCTCTGGCCCAGGTGTTGATGAGGCTGTTCTTAAAATGAGTCCCGTTGTCTGACTCGATCCTGTCAGGGGTGCCATGTCTCCACAGGACTTGCTTTTCCAGGCCCAGGATGGTGTTCCGGGCTGTAGCATGAGGCACAGGGTAGGTCTCCAGCCATCCAGTGGTTGCTTCAACCATGGTCAACACGTAGTGCTTGCCTTGGCGGGTTTGGGGAAGGGTGATGTAGTCAACTTGCCAGGCTTCACCATACCTGTACTTTGACCATCGTCCACCGTACCACAGAGGCTTCACCCGCTTGGCCTGTTTGATTGCAGCACAGGTCTCACAACTGTGGATGACCTGTGAGATGCTGTCCATGGAAAGGTCCACCCCTCGGTCACGGGCCCATCGGTATGTTGCATCTCTCCCCTGATGACCAGAGGCATCATGGGCCCAACGAGCTAGGAATAATTCTCCCTTGTGCTGCCAGTCCAGATCCACCTGTGATACTTTCACCTTGGCAGCTCGGTCCACCTGCTCGATGTTGCGATGTTCTTCATTAGCCCGACTCTTGGGTACGTGCGCATCCACGTGTCGAACCTTCACGGTCAGCTTCTCTACTCGAGCGGCGATGTCCTGCCAAATCTCAGCGGCCCAGATGGGTTTCCCTCTGCGCTGCCAGTTGGCTTTTCTCCAGCGATCCAGCCATCCCCACAGAGCATTAGCTACCATCCACGAGTCGGTGTAGAGATAGAGCCTCGGCCACTTCTCTCGTTCAGCAATATCCAAAGCCAGCTGGACGGCTTTAAGCTCTGCAACCTGACTCGATCCACCGTGTCCCTCGGTAGCTTGTGCAACTCGTCGTGTGGGGCTCCATACTGCAGCTTTCCACTTTCGATTAGCGCCTACAATTCGGCAGGAACCATCAGTGAAGAGGGCATAACGTCTTTCAGTCTCCGGTAGCTCGTTATATGGTGGGGCTTCCTCAGCACGAGTCACTTGCTCTTCCTCTTCTTCAGAAGATAATCCAAAAGTCTCACCTTCAGGCCAGTTTGTTATAATTTCCAGAATCCCAGGGCGATTTGGGTTTCCAATACGGGCACGCTGTGTGATGAGAGCAATCCATTTGCTCCATGTGGTGTCGGTGGCATGATGCGTGGAGGGAACCTTTCCCTTGAACATCCAACCCAGCACCGGTAGTCGGGGTGCCAGAAACAACTGTGCTTCAGTGCCGATTACCTCTGAGGCAGCTTGGACTCCTTCATAGGCTGCCAAGATTTCCTTCTCTGTGGGAGTGTAGTTGGCTTCAGATCCTCTGTAGCTTCGGCTCCAGAATCCCAGTGGTCGGCCACGAGTCTCACCAGGCACCTTCTGCCAGAGGCTCCAGGACAGATCATTGTTCCCGGCTGCAGAGTAGAGCACATTCTTCACCTCTGGTCCTGTCCTGACTGGGCCAAGGGCTACGGCGTGAGCAATTTCCTGTTTGATCTGAGTGAAGGCTTGCTGCTGTTCGGGGGCCCCAGTGGAAATCATTCTTCTTGCAGGTAACCAGGTAGAGAGGACTCACGATCTGGCTGTACTCGGGAATGTGCATCCTCCAGAAACCTATGGCGCCTAGGAAAGCTTGTGTTTCCTTCTTGCTGGTCGGTGGAGACATCGCAGTGATCTTATTGATGACCTCGGTGGGAATCTGACGTCGTCCATCTTGCCACTTTACTCCCAGGAACTGGATCTCTTGGGCAGGTCCCTTGACTTTGCTCCTTTTGATGGCAAAGCCAGCTTCCAGGAGAATCTGGATGATTTTCTCTCCTTTCTCAAACACTTCCTTTGCTGTGTTTCCCCACACGATGATGTCATCGATGTATTGCAGATGTTCTGGAGCCTCACTCTTTTCTAGTGCAGTCTGGATCAGTCCGTGGCAAATGGTGGGACTGTGCTTCCACCCCTGGGGCAGTCGGTTCCAGGTGTATTGCACACCCTTCCAGGTAAAAGCAAACTGGGGCCTGCATTCTGCTGCCAAAGGAATGGAGAAGAAGGCATTGGCAATGTCAGTAGTGGCGTACCACTTCGCTGCTTTGGACTCCAGCTCATACTGAAGTTCCAACATGTCCGGCACAGCAGCGCTCAATGGTGGCGTGACCTCATTCAGGCCACGGTAGTCCACCGTCAGCCTCCATTCTCCACTGGACTTACGCACTGGCCATATAGGGCTGTTGAAAGGTGAATGGGCCTTGCTGACCACCCCTTGGCTCTCCAGTTTGCGAATCATCTCATGGATGGGAACCACAGAGTCTCTGTCGGTGCGGTATTGCCGGCGGTGCACTGTTGCTGTGGCGATTGGCACCTGTTGTTCTGCAACTCTTAGCAGTCCCACGGCAGAGGGGTCATCTGAGAGGCCAGGCAATGTACTCAGTTGTCTGATATCTTCTGTCTCCACAGCAGCTATCCCAAAAGCCCAACGATGTCCTTTTGGGTCCTTGAAATATCCATTTCTGAGATAGTCTATGCCGAGAATGCACGGGGCCTCCGGGCCAGTCACGATGGGGTGTTTCTGCCACTCGTTCCCAGTTAAACTCACTTCAGCTTCCAGTACAGTCAGCTGCTGGGATCCTCCTGTCACCCCAGAAATAGAAATGGGTTCTGCTCCCACATACCTTGATGGCATCAGAGTACATTGAGCACCGGTGTCAACCAAAGCCGTGTATCTTTGTGGGTCAGATGTGCCAGGCCATCGGACCCACACAGTCCAAAAGACCCGATTCTCCCTTTCCTCTACCTGGCTAGAGGCAAGGCCCCTCTATTCCTGGTCATGTTGCGTGTTGCTCCCTTCCGGTGAATATGTTCCTGAGGTCCCTTCAAGAGGATCGGTCATATTATCATTCCGGTACCGTCTGGAGTTCTGTGTGTGGGAGACCGGAGCAATGTTGACTCTAGATGCGCTTCTTGTGGTAGTTGTCCCTCTTTTTAGTTCATGTACCCGAGCTGCTAAGGAGGAGGTGGGTTTTCCATCCCACTTACTCATGTCTTCTCCATGTTCCTGAAGGAAAAACCAGAGGTTACCTCGTGGGGTGTATCCTCTCTCCCTGGTTGGGGGTCGCCGGCTCCTAATGGCAGAGACTCTTGTTGGTTCTGGTGAGATCTGGTAAATCTCTTCCTTAAGTTCCTTTTTCAATTTCTGATGGCCTTCTTCAATCAAGCTCCGGACTTGCTCAGCCAAAAGACTTGTTTCCACGGATGAGACATGGGTGCGAAACGGGGCTGTGACGGTGTCCTCGTAAATCCTCAGTTTGTTCACCAAGACGCCCACACTGTCCTCGCCTTCCCTCCATTGCAGCGTTGCCAGGTAACGGGAGTACATCTCTGGTCCAAGGCGTGCAAACCTCAACCACATCTGTGACGTGCACTGGACACCATCTGGGCTCTTAGGAAATCTCTCATCTTCTGAGAAAATGATCTCCAGCACAGCCAATTCCCTCAGGCACCGGATACCTTGTTCCATTGTGCTCCATTTTCCTTGGTGCACCTGGAGGTCTTCTTTACAAAGGTACCTGTCCCTTACACTTGTAAGCAGTCGCCGCCAGAGGCTGAGGGTTTCTTGGGTTCTCCCGATCCCCTGGTCAATGACCACATCCCGGGACAGAGATCCCAGTTGCCTGGCCTCACTTCCGTCCAGAATGGTGTCATTGGCTGCAGCGTCCCAGATGCGGAGCAGCCAGGTCAGGATAGGCTCGTTCGTCTGGCGGGTGAATTCCCTCCGCAGGTCTCGCAGCTCACCCAGGGATAGCGACCGAGTGATGATCTCTGGTTCTGCCTCTTCTGCTGGGTGCGAAGGTCCTGCTGCATCCTCGTCAGTCACTATGCGGACTGATTTGCTTTTTGATTTCTTCTTCTGCACGGGGGCAACTGCAATCGGTTTAGGCTGTTCTGGTTCAGTGATGGTTTGCATGGGGACGCTGACAGTGCTTTTGGTTCCTTTCTCCTCTGAGTCAGTCTGCGTAGACATGGACGCTGTTGTTTTACATTTGGTTCCTTTCTCCTCTGTGACAGTCTGTGTAGAGATGGACACTGTTGCTTTTTGTTTGGTTTCTTTCTCCTCTGTGTTAGTCTGCGTAGAGATGGATGCGGTTGCTTTGCTCTTGGTTCCTTTCTCCTCTGTGACGGTCTGCGTAGAAATGGATGCGGTTGCTTTGCTTTTGGCTCCTTTCTCCTCTGTGACGGTCTGCGTAGAAATGGATGCAGTTGCTTTGCTTTTGGTTCCTTTCTCCTCTGTGACGGTCTGCGTAGAAATGGATGCGGTTGCTTTGCTTTTGGCTCCTTTCTGTGTGACAGTCTGTGTAGACATGGTATTTGCTGCTTTGCTCCTTTTTACCTCCTCCTCAAGCAGACGTTGCACCACACTAAGTAGTGTTTTGTTTCTAAGCATGGTGTACACAATGCAGGCCATAGAGGAAAAAGAGAAGAGAACCGACAAGAAGATTATACCATCCTTAACATCCAGAGGGAACTCAATTTTTTCAAAAACTGCTGTGCCTGGCCTGAAAGGCTGGAAGAAACCACTCTCTACTCCTCCCACCAGGGGCTGGCTGTGATTGTTGAAGAGGTCCCAGACATAGGAGCCCAGACTAGGACAGCCAAACAAAATTGAGTATATATTCCGAATGGTATTCATCGCCTCTCAGGTTATTATGCTATAGACATAATAAACCAATAAAGCAATTCTCATACCATTCCCTGGTTTTAACAGGAGTAATACAACAGGCAGGTAGTTCCCCATGTGAGGAAAAATATAGAGAGCAAGATACAGTACCCATGCAGACCAGCTGAGCACCATGGTGAATAGATTTCTGTTTATACAAAATTGTAATTCTGACTTTTTCTCAGAGCAAGCCGCACATTGGGCGCCAAATTATGTACTAGTTTGAAAACAAACCAGTGGGAGGCACCAAGTCAGAATAACAATTTAATGGAAATTAAAGAAAAAGGGAAAAAAAAAGTAAAAGAAAACACTGTCAAACTGACAGAGTCAAGGTACAACCTGACACCCTGTTAGGCACGGTGGTGGTAGCAGTCTGGTAGAAAGGTGGCTGCAGTCCTCTGAAGCAGTGATCCTGTAGTAAAAGAGTCTGCTCTTCCTCAGGAAGTCCAATGGTGGCTGTGTAGCTCCTGTCCTCTGGAAATCCAGTGGGAAGCTGTTCCCTCTGGTGGTCAGAGTCCCAGATTATATCCACGATGGGATGCTTGGTTCCTCCCTCTGGGTGGAGCATCTCACAATGGGGTAATGAGTCATGAGGCAAAGTGTTGATTAGGCTCATTAACAGAAGATAGTCCGGAGGGAGTTATCTCTGAGTCAGGCGGCAGGACAATGATGGGCAATTAACAGAAAGATAGTCTGGGGGGAGGAGGCAAGGAAAACACTGCCCCACCTGGTTTCAATGGCTCCTGAGGATGGTAATAGAATACACTGCAACCCAGGACAGTGGGTTTCTCACACAGTTTAATAAAATTTGTTTTTCTGTTATCTTGCCTCCTTAGCCCACTTTCCAGGTAGCAATTACATTTCCATGACCATCTTGAGATGTTGTAGAGGTGTAAGTTCAGAGGTAAAGTCTTTCAAAGCAAAAAGGAAATCTTATCCTTGTTTTATAAATCTATGATTTTCTTGACTTTTGTATTTTACATTTTGGCTAATGTTTGATGTGGTTCCCTTTCTGTTTCCTTCTCTGTCACAACCTGAACATTAGCAGACTAAGGTCCCATGTAAATATAGAACTGTGGCAGAAAATAAATAAGAGTAAGGTGATTAGTTTGGTTCCATATATACCATTTGCAGGAGTAAGAGGCTGGCTGTGACAGGTTTCCACACTGCCCAGGGAGACATTTGAATGCTTTCTTAGCAGATCAGTCCTGGCAATTTTTTCCATAAAATCATTGTGTCTAGCATTTTAACACATGCAATATCCCTAATACGCCAAAAGTTTTAGGTAAAACATTGCATCAACAGGCCAAGGAACTTGTCCAGGCCTTTCAGAATTCTTAAAGATAAGTTTTTTGACCTCTTTTTTCTCTTAAATTAAATATCATAGATGATACAGTCTTCCCAAACAGGATGAAGAAGCAGGAGGAATATTCTAGAAGCAGCTGGAAGAAGTCTCGTGATCATTACCTGTTGATCCTCATGGGGTACATCAACTTAGCAGGTGTCTGCTGGAAATAGAGAACAGCAGAAAGCAAAGAGCCTAGGAAACTCCTGAAGTGTGTGCAGCAGACCATTCTGAATCAGTTGGTGAGTGAGACAACCAGAGGATGACCCTCACTGGACCTGTTGATGGTGAAGAGAGAAGGGCTGGTGGGAGACGTGGTGGCCCAGGGCTGTCTTGGGCTCCATGACCACGAAGTGAATTTCTCATTCTCAGAGAGGTAAGGAGAGAGGTCAACAGAACTGGCCCTTGGACTTCTGGAGGGCGGAGTTTGGCTGGTTTAGGAGACTAGTTGATAGTTTCCCCTGGAAGGCAGTCCTGGAGGCCAATGAAGTCCAGGAAAGCTGGATGTACCTTAAGAAGGAAAATGTAGAGATACAAGTTCAGGCAGTCCACACGTGCCAAAAGGTTAGCAAGTGGGGAAGGAGATTTGCCCATCTGAACAGAGAGTGTTGGCTGGAACCTGGGGGAAAAAAGGAGAGTGTATGTCCTCTGGAGGCCCAGGTGGAATTTAGGAAAAAATTCTTCACCAGAAAGGGTTTTCAAGGACACTCTGCCCAGGGCAGTGGTGGAGGCACCATCCTTGGAGGGATATAAGATTTGTAGATACAACACTTAAAGGCATTGGTTTAGGGATGGGCTTGGCAGTGTAGGGGTAACAGCTGGACTCAATGATCTTTAAGCCTTTTTCCAACCTAAATGATTCTATGATTCTATGATAATATTCTCACCTCAGTAGATGAGTTTAATGTGTTTTATCATCCTTATATGAGAGAGCATAAAATCTTGTGCATTTTTAATTACAGAATATATGTGGGCACTAAACGCTTCAGAGAGGAGTAAAAATTTTATTTTCTATCTTTTTTAAGGGTTACATATGATCGCATGTCCCAAAATTAATAAAATCTTTCTGAGTTACTTTACGAGTATGCACTGAAATTTTTCCTGTGGTGTTTTAAATTACCTCACCCATTTTCTGTAGTTCAAAAATCAATATAACTCAGAAGCTATGACTGTTTTCCATTTTGTTCCTTGTCGACATTTGTTACCTTTTATTTCCATTTATTTCATTCTTTACCATAGAACTTAGGAGTGTGATAAAGTTTTAGCAAAATAATCAACATATTTGATAGCTGAATTTTGATTCTGACTAACTCTAACTTTGAAAACTCTTAGTTAATTTATGCTAATTTATTTGTCCATCCAATTGAAGTCCTCATCTATTGTATTCATAATTTCTCTCTGATTTGGACTAAAGGCCTACTAGAAAGAAATTGTATGAAGTACTATTCAGCATTTATTTTCCCTATTTAAAGTCCTTAGGAAAAAACCCCCACACTTAATGATGATTTCTCTCTGAAATAGAAAATAGTCTTTTTTTACAGCAGTGCCTTTTAGCATAAGGAAAACCTCAGCCTTTGCCTCTTATACTGAGTAGACTGTAACACAATTTTATGTGTGCTTTAAGAAAAATCTCCTCTTGTTTTCTAGCTCCACTTCATGGTCTGAAAGCTATCTTTACTAAAAGATAAGTAGCAAGTTCAATCAGTTCACTGAAGCAGTGGGTTTCTCTGAGGCGTCACTCACAAACCATCTACCAGCTTTATCCCTTCTGTTCTTGTTACAGTCGAAATGCAACATCCCACTCAGGCAAACCATACCAGCATATAAAAATACATATTTTATCAATGTAGTCTCTTCAATAGGCTTTCTACCTCAGCCTCCTTAAAAAAAAAATCCGTTTTTTCTCCAGTTTGAGGGTTATGCTCATTTATTCTTATTCTATAATTTTCCTGAATTTCACTTTACTAGTACCTTGTTTTCCTACTCTTGCTGGGACAATCTTCATATAGGGAGAAGAATTTGCCTGTGTGGAGACAAACTGTGTTAGCCCCAGTAGCTGTCAAAATTTTTCCCATAACTTGGCATCAGAATAGTTCAACTGAAAAATTTTACATCTTACCCAGACCTTGCACACAATGCTAGGTGATCCCTTGAAGAAGGCTAGCAGGACTGTCCTAGTCTCTTCCCAAGTCCTTTAAGCCTACTGTAATGTGTGGATATTCACAATAGAATGATATTAATTTTAGTGTCTATCATCAGCTGTGGATTTACCAATTTCCATTAAAAAAAAAAAAAAAAGGAGAACATTATTCAGTTTCATCTGGAACAGTTTTCCTAGAGGAACTGTGGTTGCCCCATCCCTGGGAGTGTTCAAGAGTAGCTTAGATGGGGCCTGGAAGAACCTAGTCTGGTGGAAGGTGTCTCTGCCCATGCAGGGAGGTGAAATGAGATGATCTTTACAATCCTTTCCAAACAAACCATTTTGTGACTCTGATTCTGTAACACTTAAAACCTGCAAGGCACTAAAACTTGTTTCCAAGCCACATAATTTCTCCCCTGCATCAACACTAGATTTTTTCTTTGCGTCTCCTGAATTTCTGGCTTGCCATTTTGAAGAAAACATTCTACATGTGCAGTACATCACAGCAATTTTCCCTTTAGTGTTTGTATTGGCTTCCAGCTGCTAAGTGTAAAGTGAAACAGGAGGAAACAGCCTCTTAAACTTTCTCTTTGTTATTTCTGTTCATTTATGTCATGTGCTGACTTAGTAAGGGAATTTATTTGAAACTAAATTTTAGTGCTCAATTTTACTACCTTATCTACCTCCAGTGTTTGAGCACTTTTATTTGTGCATTAACATGCTGAGACTGACCCATGTCAAAATCTCCCAAGAATGGGTGGTGTATGGCTAACTGACTCACAGCTTTATTTCATCTATTTCTATCAGGCTGTGGGCACAGGTGATCTCTGCATCTCTGGGAAAAAAACCCACAAAACAAACCCAAAACACGCAGGTAGATTGCATCAGTTAGGAAAGCCTTCTCAAGACATTAGGGATTTGTAGAGTCATAGAACGGTTTGAAGGGACCTTAGAGATGCTCTCATTCCATCCCCCTGCCATGGGCAGGGACATCTTCCACTATCCCAGGTTGTTCCAAGCCCTGCCCAACCTGGCCTCGGACACTTGCAGGGATGGGCCAGGCACAGCTTCTCTGGGCAGCCTGTGCCAGGGCCTCACCACCCTCACAGAGAATAATTTCTTCCTAATATCTAGTTTAAATCTACCCTTCTTCACCTTAAGGCTGCTCCCCCTTGTTCTATCACCCCATACCCTTGTAAAAAGTTCTCCAGCCTTCTTTTCGGCTCTTGTATTGGAAGGTGCTATAAAATCTCCTGGGTTGTCAGACAAGAAGAGAACAGCAGCAGAAAGAGGTGCAGTGGAGGAGGAGGAAGTACAAAGGGAAGGGTAAGAAAGGAGTGGGACGGTGCCATGGGGACAAGGGAGGAGTTTCTGTCCCTGCTGCCAGTGTGGTGCAGCTACTCCACAAGCTCGAGCTTGCTGGTAGCTGCTTTGAAAAGACTGCCATTTGGAAGCTACTAGTAGCGTATGTTTCTTGATACGAGCCTGTGGAGAAGCATACTAAAAGCTGATAATCTTTAATGTACACACAGACAATTGGGAGAGGCAGCACCAGAACCACACACGTGGGGAGAGACGCTCTGCTGAATCTCGTTACAGACCCCGCAAAGCGCGCTGGCTTGGTTTCCTTCTCACAGTTTGGGGTGTTTGACTTCATGTCCTTGGTAATGAAGAAGCCAATGGAACCCTTGCACTGTCCAAGCAGACTGGTCAACAATTTCAGTTCCAAGGAAAAGCCAGTTTTTCCCCCCAGACAGCTGAAACCTTTTCTGAGCTTTCAAAAATATTTCGGAAATTTATATGCAAGAGCACATATTAAATAAAATGAGAATGAGAATGTGCATGTAATAGACAGACAGTTCTTCTTATTTCTGTGAATTATTCCATGTCTTAAGTATTTGCCCTTATATGACTGATGTATTTTTTTTTTCCTAATAGTCTATATCATAATTTCCCATTTTTATGGGGCAATGCTCTTTCATTTGCTGGGTTTTGGTTTATCCTTTTTAAGACAAGCAGCAGGCCTTGGGTATTCTGTTTGTTTGTTTCTTTGTTTTGGGTTGGGTTGGTTTTGATTTTTTTTTTATTTGTTTGTTTGTCATTTTGTTATTTATTTCTTTTAGTTCAAGGAGTGCCACAATGTCATTATTTTAGTATTCTCGTAGAGTGTGTTGACCACACAATATTGGTATCAGTACACTGTAGATACAGAGAAAACTACACAGGCATTTCCACTATCCTTAATAATTAACTGTCTTAATGTTTGCATTTCAGAGTTCTCAGTGGGGTGTTTTATTTTTTTTTTCTTTTCCAAACAGGGAACATCCTCAGATCTCTTTATTCAGACAGGTACCCAAATCCAAAACGCTGCAATTTATTTGAAAGAAGGAAGAAAATTGTAACCATTGAGTTCAGCTCACACACAAAAAGGGGAGAATTTTGCATTCGTTGAGCTAACCACTCTTCTCTGCACTGTTTCATTTTAATCTAATGCCATTCCACCTCCTCTTTCTTTTGTCCTGGCAGAGTCAATTATAACCACAGATTGCTACATGGAATTGCAGCACTAGGGAAACTGTTAGCACCTAGCTGCTCTGGCACAAGATCACACTAAACAGCTTATTAAGATTCAGCCATCAGCTCTGATGAGTTACATGCAGCAAAGGGCTGGGATTTACTTCCAACTCATTTAATTACAGGAATCAATGAATTCACAGATCACAGCCATGAACAGGACGATCAACTCGACTTGGCCACCGTTTCATTTGAGATCTCAAGATGTTACAAGTGAGACAGTACCGAGAATCTGTTCAATTTTGGTGTTTGAACAAATGAAACAATGGTAACAGAATTACACATATCTTTACCCCAATATCAAAGTATTTTCAGTATTTCACAAGTAAGATAAACAAAATTGAACAAGTTTTACTTATCTTACAAATAAGGGACTATGTTATAAATAGGGGCACAAGGGTATTTATCTTATAAAACAGGGGATTGTCTCATAAATAAGAGCACTAGGATACTCTGGCAGAAAAATATTTAAGAACTCTTCACAACTGAAATTCCAATTGGTTGTACTGAAGAGGTTTTTTTTTTCATTCGAATGCCTACCTAAGCACTTTCTTACCTCTAACTCCTCTAAAGCAGGTAAAGAGAATGGTCAATCAAAGCACCTCACCTGACATGGTAACACCAAGGATCTGATACAACCTGTTTTGGTGATGGCAACAGTAGCAGTTAGGGTATTTAAATTTCATAAAATGTACAAAGCTGAGGTAACCACAAGGTATTTTCCTCAGAGCACACAAACTTGAAACAGCATGAAAGGATGAGTAAATGTTATAAAATACATTGCAGTTTTTGTAGGATCTTGCAGTGCATCACTCTATTTCATGGCTATGCCCTGTGAAAGCATGGCTTTTGTCACATGGTTTCACAATTTATTCATTAAACTTTAATATGTCATATGCCTTACTTTCCTGGTATGCCATTACTGTGTGATGTTAACTACAAAACCAAGCACTAAACAGATCTTTGGAGAGAGCAAGCCCTCAGGAAAACAAAAAAAGAGAGCAAAGGAAAACATGAGCAGGTATAACAGAACATGAAGGGGGAATAAGGACAAATTAGAGAATAAAAGTAACCACAATTAAAAAATGCAAACAGAAGTCCAAGATATGCTAATCAAAAAATGTCCTATTATGCAAATGTAACAGTAATTGCTGAGCATATGTATTTGAATCTCAAAAGGAGAGAAAAAAATATGTAACAGCTACTGATGCCATATTGTACATTTGAGTAATTTAAAATACTGATTTATATTTCTTGTTGGAGGTTCCTTCTCCTTCTTTCTCCTACAAAGGGCATCCTTCCTGCATACAAATGAAAAGATCCAAAACACTTTGTCCAAGGTTAATAGTTTTGTGTTAAATATTTTTTGTAAAGATTTAGCAAGTCAAATAGTTGCTGAGCTCTGTGGCGTGGAATTAAAGCATCAGGGCAGAAGTGGAAAGAAAATGATCTGAGTAAAATGAAGAAATTGAAAAGACATTGATTAAAATAAGGATTATGGTAGAAAGCTAAATTAATTAGCTGGATGAAGAATTATAATAAGACAAAGACTCAGGTTTTTAAGAAGGTATGCATTCCTTAAGGTAGCAGTGTTTTAATCAATTAAACACTGAACGAGGAGGAAAAAAATTCAAAAAGATTTTTTGGGGTCTTTTTTCAATGTGTGGTTTGTTTTGGGTTTTGGTTCATTTTTTTTTGCATTTTGTGGGAGAGGGTGTTTTTGAGAGGGTTTTTTTTTTTTTGCTTTTTATGGACAGGAAGTCCTTGAGGGTAACATTAAGTCCATGAAGGCAATATGTACAGCCCATGGAAATGCCTGAGTAGAGTCTGAACAGAATTTAATCTCAGGAAAGTTATTTCTTTCTTCTTCTAATGCAATGTTACCATGTGGGTGAGTCAGCAGGGTCTCTGGAGGCAATGGGGAAGAAAATGTCATTTCCTTCATAATCTGAAACTTTGGGCTTCAGAGAGTTCACTCTCTCTGAAGAATTCTTGGCTAAAAAAAGGGTTAACTGCCAGGATCAGGTTTCCTACTCCAAATTCCAACACAACCTAAATACTGAAACAGGAATGGTTTGTTTTCCATCTGCCTGCTGCACAGCACAAAATATATGGCACCATCAAAAGTTCACAAAATTTGGGATAAATTTGAGGCAAAACGGCAGGTAGCTTGTAGAGGATAAATCACACTAGAAAAATTCATATCCTGAACGTCACAATGAGAAATAAAAATTACAATTATTTATAACAAAAAAATCTATTGCTGTGATTCAAAAGTCTTTTACAGAGACAGGAGAGAAAGAAATACTTCTGTTACCACCAAAGATTATAATGGTGATACCTAAAAGGTTGATACTGCTGTGCAGCTCCTGGGGTGATGCAGCTCCAGACTAAGACACTGACACAAGAGACGTCCATTGGTGAAGGAGATGAGAGGAACTTTAGATAAAGGAAGACATCCCCTTAGGCTTCATAGATGTGACATAGGGACAAAAAAATCCCCTACACTTTTGTGGTGGTGAATGGAAACAGTGTGGAATAACCTGAAATGCTCTACCTGGTACCTTATATCTGAGCAGTGAATCAGACCCTTAAATAACCCTAGTGTCTGAGAGTAGAGGGAGCAGAGATCCCTACCTCACCCAGTGACTCCTCTGTCCAGGATATTTGATCTCAGGCAGAATTCTACAGCTCAAGCATTTAATATGAATGAATATTATGAGACCGCATATGAAACTGAATTTATTTTTATGAAAATTTACACAGTGGATGAATTCCGAAATGCAACCCTGGCAGCTGGCCCTGCTTCAGTAACATGAATCAACAAAACACAGTTTTCAGGGGGTAAAATAGATCCAAACTTCCCCTCTTATGTTCTGCAATGAATTTTGGTAATGGACTAAAGGAGAAGAATAAAGCCAGATAACAATGTTTAGTAAGTGTATTCTGTTTAGGAGGATCCCAATATGATTGCACAATCAATATAAAATAAGAAATCACATAGAAAATTTATCTTAAAATTATTTCAAGATATTCATGTAAGGGATAATGGGAGAAGGATTTTCTGGGAGCTGGCAAAAAAAAAAAACAAAAACAAAAACAAACACCCAAAGACTGGATTCAACAGGTGTGTCTATCAAGTTATTCTCTCCACCTAATCTTTCAAAGTGATTATTACCCTCAGGTTACCTGGTTTTCTCTCATCCAGCTGTCATGTCCACATTCAGGAGTGAGGAGATCCCTCATACAGCGACTTCAAAGACTTTGGCTATTTTTCTTTAAGAAAGTACCATGCTGCTAAACTATTTCTCATCAGTCCATACCCTGCTTACCTATCCCAGTATCCAGCTAGATGAGACCCCAATTACTTTTATTTAGTGGAGACAATATTACAGAAGTCCACTTTTGCAGACACAATTTTATTTCTGATGCAACTATACTTTTCTGATGGAGCTGTTGCTTTTCATTGTCCTGTTATAGCACCTCTGCAGCCATTCACACCAGCCTTCTCTGCTCATTTACCAACTCATTCCATGATCATTTTGATCTTACACTGAAAAAGCAATTGATTATGGACATTTACTAATTTTATGGCCAAGATTTTCTGTGATTTTTCCTGGGTGAGACAACTACCATACAAAAGATGGAAAGAGATTGAAAGAGGTGAGGAACCTTTGGCAATGTGCTGTAAACCTCTGAGATACCATTATTTGCAAATATGTAACAACAATCTCTGATGAGTTTGCCAAAATACAAAATTCAACCCTTCTGTGTGACTCCTCTTTAATTACTGCTGTTCAATAATGCTAAAACTCCTTTCTCTAAACTCACTACCCCTCTTCAAAGATGACATTGCCCAGTTCTTTCATTCTCTTAAAATTTACACCTTAATCTGGGATGAAATTAATTTTTTCCCAGAGGACCTAGACAGGGTAGGAAATGCAGAGTAATATTTGTGGTCTACACAGTGCAACTGCAAGACTTTGTGGATCTGTTCTCCATTTCGGGATGTGGCTCTACAGGATTGTAGTAAACGGAAAGCAGGCATTTTGGTCCCTCATTTAAGCTTCCTGTGTAGGAACATTTAAAATTCACGGACTTTGACTTCTCATAAAAGGATGTCAATCCAAAAACCTTTTGCTCAGCACATTATGTTCTGTTGGTGAGATAATCAACATTAGAGCAACTGCTGGCCACCTAGCACAGAAAGCAAAGTCATTTCACTTTTCTACTGATCAAATCCTAGCAGAATGCAATTTGAATAGTTTTGAAAAACAAGTAGGACCGATGAGGACAAATTGAGCTCTAAAAGAGGCATTGCAGTGCAGACAGGACAGTAAATAGCATGCCATAAGAAAAGGCCATTTGCTCCTGCAACCCCTTTGAAACAGTTTTAGGAGTGAAATGTCATCATAATTTTTAAAAAATGAGGAAGAAATCCCACAGAACTTGCAGGGAAATGATCACACAACATCAAAAAATAAATGTTCCACATGTGGGCTTTTAAAAAATGTGATAAAAATTGTAATGTGGAAGAAAAATATAAAAAAGCTGTGATATTTCTTGGTAAAAAAATGTGTGTGGGAAATAGAATCCGATTCCCCCTGGTGACAATGATCAGACAAATACTTTCTCAGTACTCAGGTGCCTCCATACATCAGGTTTAACCCTTGTTCATCCTGTTAGTTTCCCACAGCAGCACAGAGAGCAGGGCTAGAGGGCAATTCTGAGCCAGATGATCTTTGACTGCAACGATTGTACCTAAACCATTTTAGTTTTTTGTTTTTTGGTTGTTTTTTTTTTTGACAGATATATATCTAAGAGATTTTTAAAAACCTCCAGCAAAGGGGCATCTACAACCTCTCTGTGGTTCCTTAAAAATCCTTATGCTAGGAATTTTTCCCTAATTGCAGACCTAAATCTCTGTTACTGCAATTTAAGGCCATTGCTGCTTGCCTGAGCCCCAGTGGGCAAGAAAAACACTTTATTCATTTCCTTTTCCTAGCCATTTGTCACACATTTGAAGATACTTATGTCTCTCCTCACTCTTCCCTCCTCTAGACTAAACAAATTCCATCATGCTGAATATTCAAGGCCTCGGTGGCTATTTACAAAGTGCTCATATATCAGGGCACAGCAGACCTGAATGGCTGTCTAAACTCCTTGGTAAGTGATGGCTCTACTCCTCTGTCCCAGGGGAACTGTTCAGGTTGAGGAAAAAAGGAATGTGAATGAACTTGAGGTACTTTATGAGTGAATTCAGATGCATGATGTGTGTTCTTCCCAGAGATGTAAATGGATATTGTGGAACTAGCCTGCCTCCCTCAGAGAGAAAAAAGAACAAAGTAGAGCCAAAGGGAGGTGGTAGCTTTCCAGGAAGGGGTGGGAAGGTCTGGTGGACTCAAAAAGGAGTCTTGTTTCTCCTCTTGAACCTGATTTAGAAGTAAGGAGCTGAACAGTACCTTCATGTGTCCTGAAAATTCTGCCTTCCATCTAGATCACATGAGGGTTCATCTGTGAAAGCTTTGCTGAGATTGTAAGAGTCATCCAAAGTCATAATATGTCCCTGAAATTGATAGATTAGCAGAAAACTAAGAGCAGAGGTCTAGGTTTAGGAGTTTAGGGCAGAAACTGATGCCCAGGAAATTCCACCTGAACATGAGGAAGAATTTCTTGACTGTTCACGTGTCTGGGACTGAACAGGTTGTCCAGAGAGGGTGTGGAATCTCCCTCACTGGGGATATTCCAGAACTCTCTGGACAAAATCCTGTGTCCTGTGCTCTGGGATGAGGCTGGACCAGATGACTCGCTGTGGTCCCTTCCAACCTCACCCATTCTGTGATTCTCTGATTGTGTGGTTTGCTGAGTTGTGTCAACACCAGATCAAGTACCAGCTTCACAAACTGGCGAAGGATTTACCACTTGCCTCTCTTCTCTTTGTGCCAAAAGTCCATTGTTTTTTTACTCTTTCTTTTTGAGTGTGTTGGTTTATGCATACACATGGCACTGGACATAGCTGGAGAAAAGAAAATCCACAGGCAATCTTTCCCTCCTGTGGAGAGTGAGCCCAGCTTGACAGATGCTAATTACATCATTCAGAGTAATACGAGAAGGTGCTCAGATGCTGAAGAGAGGGGAATGGATGTGTAAATACAGTCGGTCTTAGATCCCATTATGCAATAACTCTCTATTTGAATAAAATCTAGACTGTCAATGATGCTGCGGTAACTGAGTGTTGTGACAAAGGGGAAATATAGAGTCCTTCCTTCCCACACCTAATCTTTGAAAGAATTCTTCCAGATAGAAAATTCTGATAGATTTGCAGGGAATTTGTCTTAATTTTGCACTGCCTTTCTCCTGTTTCTAAACTCAGCACCTGAATATTTTCCAGAAATATTAAACAGTGTGACTAAGCATCTGTCAGGTGTTTGCTCTCTCATCTTCCCAAGGGCAGAAGTAGGAGTGTGTGTATAAGCGGAAGCAGATGGCAGAGTAAGCCTGTTCTGTATACATGGATATGGTGAATGCACTAATATTGTTTAAATATCAAATCCTCAATAGCTTTGCTTTAAATAGCAGTGTATCAAGCTAGGGGGATGAAAGTCATGGAAGTGTTTTGAGGGAGAAAGCTGTGTAGGAGAGGACATGAGGGAGAGAGAGAGATGTACAGAAGGGGATTATTTAGCAGTGCAGCAACCCAAAGGCACCACTGGATTAATTCTCTGATCTGCAAACAGAGAATCAATTAGGTACTATTAGAAGGCAAAAAGTAAAACTGCAGCATAGTTCAGCTCCTTTTGTAGAACTACCAGGCAAAAGCTGCCAGCTGAGGCATGAAAGAAATGTGCCCAGAGTGATGGTGAGAGGGGCAGAAGGAAGCCCAGAGTGGGGGAATGATAGCTCAGACCTGAGAAAGAGAGTGGGAACAGAAAGGAAGGCACTGCTGAATGGCCTTGAGATACAGATACTTTATGTTTTTTATCTTTATTGCACTTTAGGGCACTTCTTTGGGAGCCAAAGTCCACCAGATAGCCTGCGCTTAACACTGAAAAGCAGACATTTCTGAAGAACAGGGGCAACTTTTGGGGCCAGCAGGATAACAATGAGTGACTCTGAGGGCACAAGGTGGTGAGTGGCAGAAATCTGATTGCCCTGATGGTTGGCAGATAGAGAAGAGAGCCCTGGGTTGTGGCAGCTCCAGCTGAGGCTTTTCACAGACACAAAAAGAAGGCAGCATCCCTGAAGTTGCCTTATCATGGTGAGGGTAACTTTAAATGGCTATTGTAATTTGTGAAAGCAGTAAGTAGGTCATTGTATCTTATCCAATTTCCTCCCTCATTTTGTTTTCTTCTCTCCCTTCAGGAAAGCACACTTCCTTACACACTTGATTGCTTGTTTGCAAATGGGAAAGGCTTTTTGCAGAGCACCCAGATGGTATAACATGCTCAGCATTAATGTCCAAACATGAGCAGTTTGCATGGAGGCTCAAGGCAGTGTTTATTAATGAATCTTAAAAACAATGAAACCACAAAAAGCAAAGACTAGGAAAAGGTTATAAATACATTGCACTTTTTTTTTCTTTGTGAATTCTTCTGTCACTACAGAAGACCCAGCTTTGCTTTTAAAGTTGCAAATGTCATATGTTGGTTGATGTGCTATGGGAGAGACATCAAAGCTCAGGTCAGAGTTTTATAAATAAAACAAATTATAAAAAATTTGTTTTCCTCTCCTTTTTTATTTTTTTTTAAGGGGAGATAGTGATTTTTTTTTTTTTAAATCACAAAAGGTAGTCCAGGTCTGGATTATTTTTACACTCTATAAGTGCCAAATATCACCTTTCTCTTTGCTAGCCCTGTTGCAAAGTCTAAGGGAAGGTAACTGCCTGTGAGGGGGCAGGGGAGATGAGTAAGAAGTAACGGGCCAGTATTAACTACCATAGAAAGTGGGAAAAAACATTTTTAAAAGATTCATTCTTTTAAAGAAAGCTTATTCACTTGGTGAATATAAATCCTCAGCAAGCATACGAACAAGGAGAGCACAGAAAGGACAAAGGCTCTAGAGCCGAGAGAGAAAGGGAAAGAACAGAAACTCAAGTCACATTCATTGTGTGGATAAAGATGCAAATTCTGTTTTTTTCATGTGTAATTTGTTCTGGCTGAAACAATGTGTTTGTGGGGTATTGTATTTTAAAAAATATTTTCTCCACTTTGCAAATAATCCAAAACTCATAAGCCTATGTAATAACTCAAATACATAATTTCTGTATATTATTTTCCAAAGCCAAATTAACTATGCCTGCTATATCAGAGGGGTCAAAATATTCAAGGGATGAGACATACTCATATTTTTATCATATTCATATTTTTAGGCTGCTCCATGAGGAATTACATAGTACCAACCCCCAAAAATTTCAGATCTCCTCCTATACTAAAAATTATGGGTATCAAAAGCTCATGAAAGATGGAGCATATCCTCAGATTTTTTAGTCTAGGGCTTAAATCTCATTCCCTGTATGCAAAACCACAACTAAAACTAGTACTAGTGAAATATGTCAAACTGCAGACAAATGAAACTCACGTGTCCTCACTTGAAAATGTCAGTGCAGGCAAAACAGAGGTAAGTTGAAGACAAATTTTAGTTTTATTGCACCCTCTCAAAGGCAACTTTGTGGTGTGAGCCCAACTGAGATTCCTCTTATGAAAGACAGAAATGAATCTGCATGACCTTAAAGTGACATCATATAAGCCATGGTTCAGTGAGATATTGAAGCATGTCTCTAATTTCTATAGGACTGTCCAGATGCCTAAAAAGCAGAGAATCTGCATTCCAAACCATAGAGACTGCTCCTCAGCCCAGAGGTAGACGTGTATCCAAGTGTCTTGCAGAACCAGAGCCAAGCCTTCTGCTGAACCCTGAAGTCCCTCTGGCTCATTTTAAAAATGACCTTAGAAAATTCACTATTTGAAAATAAGACCCTATTTTTTTTAAATTGTTGTTTCTTTTTACCTCGAGTGTTGTACCACATGCCCTCTCTGTGGCTCCATGGCCATGTCTTCTAAATTCCCTTCCTACAGGTTTGCTCCACAAGGTGGCAAAATGTAATAAAGCACATCCTTATGTTCCTGCCCTGCAGTTCACCTTAAATAAAAAAAAAATCTAAACTAGATTTGATTCCCCTATCAATGGATGCTTAAAACAGGAGAATCAGGGACTGCTCTGAATACTTTTTATGTGCTTGCTGTTGCCAGGGAAACCATTCCCCCGGCATTCCAGTGCTGAGCATATCTTGCACTTCTAGCATTCCAGTTCTCAGAAAATTAAGACTGTATCATGCTATCATGGTGTGGAGAAACTATTACGAAATCAGGACAAATGCTGTTTAAATTAATAGTCCTGGCCTTTAAAAATAAAACATTTATTGAGATCAGATTTAAATGTTCTGCACATTTTCTTTTCTTTTAAGGACTCAGCCTCGTACTGAAATAGATTAAGGTGCAAGGACAGACCCTAGTTCATGCTGAATATGCAGAAGAGACTGCTGATATTTAGCAGTTATTTTCTCCACTGTAACACAAAATTAGCTGTGGAGTGTGTGGCAGACAAAGAAGACTGAATAGCTGTGATTTCTTGTGTCATATCATAATAAATGTGATGATCACATACAGTTTTTATGTATGGGTAAACTCATTAGGAAAAATTTATTTCTGATAAATCTATTGATTTTGCTAAATCATCCAGGGACAAATTTGCCATGGTGTTTCATGCCCAGACCTTTGATCCTCTAGAAGTTATTTATGAAGAAGAGAGCTAATAAAGTTTTCCAGGGGGACCCAGGCATATGGTCAGATTTCAAATTAAAATCTCATATTCTATGTCCACAGAAGCCTGGAACTCATTAAAGTGTTGTCCTAAGCAGTAGTGGTAACATCAAGGTAAGGAAATATTTCCTTAATTTGAAGAAAAATAAAATTTGGAAACCATCACTGAATGTTTCAGGTACAAGTATCTTTGTCCAGTAGTCCTTTAGTACTTTAGGCATCAGGGAATGGCCAACAGGGAATACATTTTCCTTCAAGTTATCCCTGTGTCCAAACCCTCACCTCCAAGGATAAATACAATAGGAACATCAAAAGGCACAAGCAAGAACATAAGCAACATGGCACTTGCAGTGAAAGAACATGAATCTGTCTCCTACAGGTTTAAACCAGGTCCTGGGAACTGCTGGGTTTGCCAAGTACCACCAGTAGGAAAAATTCTGCTCTTAGCCCTGTGTCTGCTGGTCAGCACCTGCTGCCAAGGGATAAGGCCTCTGCTGGAGCATAATTGTCATTGTCTAGGCTGGAGCTTGGAGCTTCAAAGAGGCACCTTCATGGAAACCTTTTAATTTGCTTATACAGAGCACAAACATACTCTTTAAAATAGGATGAGAATGAGCAAAGTGAAGGAAGAACAGATGAAAGTGTAAGGCAACTGGGACATCTCAGGTCTTACTTTGAGGAGCAATTCTCGTGTTCCTCAACTGGGACCACAACATGTGTCCAGACAGCTTTGTAGTAACATAAAATTATTTTAGGAAAAAATAAAATTGAGCTTGGCAATAATTTAAATGTCTTTGTTTTTTTTATTGTCAAAGACCAGAAGTTTCAGGTGAAAGTAGTACCCACGGCTGTACTGTTCATGCCTGATGTCCCCAGCTGAATTCGGGAGTCTGTGTTGTCAGAGACCAAACAAACATATTGCCAGTTACTCATCTTCCCCGTCATTATTTAAATGAACATCACAAGCAGAAACTAAGGCAAGAAATAGGAAGGTAAAGTCTGCTGATTGAATCCAGAAAACAGGTAAGGAGACCTGCAGTTGGTATCTTAGTCTCTTTATTATTACTCAAGTTCCCTTGAAATTTTATTTCCTTGCTGCAGCCAAGGAATATAAAGCCATATATATTAGAGAAGCTAAAAATTGTTCTGTAAAAATGATTTTTTTCTCTTTTCCTGCCTGAAAATATTAGTGAAACTTTTTTATTTTTTTTCTGAGTCTACACATACATTGTTCAATTCCAAATTTAAAATTTAAAGTTGGGTAGCATTTGCCATGGTCAGTTGTCATTCAGGAAAAAAAATAACTCTAGTAACATACAGGAAAAACTCAACCTTTGTCTTTAAACCTCTGTTTCAGAATGGATATTTTTCAAAGGATTATTGTAAATGTTACTTTGGCTACTTTCCAACACACAGAATGATACCCCTATTTGTTAGATTCCCTCAATCTGTTTTTGGAACTAAGCTTATTCAGGGCCAGTGATAACAAGATAGGTTTATAAAGGGATACTTTATTTCAGTTATCATTCTCTAATAGCAATATGTTGCCAAAAAATAAATAGAATAATCTGCAAATGTTCCTTTTCCTATTAGTGTTTTCCTGTCCTATCTCAGGGTATCTGACAAGTTGATCTCGGGGTCCCTAAGCTTGTAGATAATGTACACAAATAAAGACTGACCCTGCGTTAGACCTTTTAGAGGAATAGATAAAGGATGTGAGACAGTGAGACTTATTGTAGAGCTGGGGAATTGAAAAACAGAGAAATCCCACGAAGACAGACATACAGGCTTCATTTGAGGCAAATCAATAATAGAATCACTAACTTTGTCCAAATAATAGCAGGGGGCAAGGGGAGGTATCTCCAACTGAGTGTGGTTCTGAGGAGAACAGTTTTTTTAGTGAGGTGAGCATAATTAGGAGCGAATAAATGAATAATTGAACTGAATGTCTAGAAAGAGCCCTAAACAATGCTTGCTCTGTGGCGATACAGAGTATTTTCCTCAGGGGATTGATAAAAGATCTGGTACTTGAAACATTGCAAACCAGACTGGATGAAGAATTGAAAAGTTTATGGTCTGTCCCAGAAAGAAGTGCTCTGTAAGTGCCTTTAATGTAGGTTTTGCCTTCTTCCCATTCTGTAATACCATGATTTATGACAATCAAGCATTCAGATCTCTATTATAATTAGAATTACTACTTAAGGGTCTGGTTTCTCATCAATATGTGGGGATTTATAGACCTGATTTCAAATAAAGTTAATGCATTTTGCCTCTGTAAATCCTTTCTGGGTGATGTGAGGCTAGACCACCTAGAATTAATAATAATAAAAAAAGAAAGAAAAAAAAAAAAAAGATGAGATTATTTACCTAAGAGATCCAAAGAACTCCTCTGGCACACATAGCAATTTAAAAGCTGCATTAGATTTACCTGATAAAGGATAACAGCTCCTCTGGTGCTGTTAAGGCCTGCAGGAGAAATAATTATACAGGTACTCATATTTACTTAAGGAAAAGTGCATACTATTTAACTAATCCTTTGTTGTGCAGCTACAAGAACTGCTGATGAATGCCCAAGGCTGAGTTTAGTTCTGTGATATGTATGGGCAGAACCTGTTGAACAAAGAGAAGTGGTGCATGTGCGTCCAAACTCAGAAGTATTTAAACATACCTGGAAAAATTTCAAATTTTTGAGTGATATAGAAACCCAGATCTTTATGGCCTGAGGAGCATATTTCTAGTTAAGTGGAGTTTTCAGAACTGCAGCTTGAGGTTCGTTGTCTAGAGCAATCCTAAGTCTTATTTTATATTTCTGTGGTTTTGCACTCTCACTGTTGTGAGCCACTTGGAGTGTGTCCTTCAGGTTCACATATTTGTTAATTTAAACTTGCTAAAGGTCAGAGCTGTAACTCAGGACCATGAGCTTATGCCTGAACTGTGCAAGAGAGATATAAAATAGCATTCTTAAAAAGTCATCTTCTCATTGAAGTCAGGGAATGTGTCTGATGGAAACAGTCCTCACTGGAGTCTCACCTCACTCAGGACCAGGAATGACTGCTGCACCCCACAGCCTTTATTACCAAACCTACTGGAACCAAAGAGCAACTGTTCCAGGCTGTAAATCACATTCTTTCTTTTTATCTACAGGGGTTTGTGCTTTCTCAACATCCCTTTTGACAAGTGACTTTCATAGGGATCATTTAGAGAGGCACAACTGATAAGTATAGATTAATAACTCCATTTAATATAAAGAATGTAAAGTTAACCAGATAGATGTTTGAACATTCTCATTTTAAAATAAAGTTCATACTCCAGAAAGTTAGGCTGTTTGAACTGCTCTCACTTCACTTCTTCTTGTAGAGTTCTGATCCGCTTCACTTAGAAATATTTCAATTTATCTTTCCTTACTATTTATCTTTACCTTTCCACGTGGTGAGCAGAGAAATTCTCAGGATGGTCTTTTTTGAGTAGCAATAAAGATGTTCCTTTCCTAAGACTGATAATATATTTTTCCTCATAACAGTTTTGCATGTCACATTGATTATTATGGTACAAAACTGAAGGAACCAAAGGCAGCCGTGTTACTAAGGTATTATTCTGAGGCTCAGGAACTGGGGATTTGTATCATCTAGAGCAACAATTTTTCCCTTACTTTTTTGTTTGTATTATTTTTTTTAGGCACTAGCCACCTCCTTTCCCTCCACATCTGTCTTACTCTCTTACACTAAGGATGGGTCTCCATCATTTGTACCAATGTCTGTGACTTTAGATGGTTATTTTGACAGAAATAAAATGTTAGATGAGTGCCAGACAGCTTTCACAACCCTGTTTTCAACAGGGGAAATAGAGAGGAAGAAGTTCTCTGGGTGTCTTTGTGTCTCAAATGCCTGTTGAGGTCATCAGGACCAGGATCTGGCAGGTAGGTCTCTTGGCTGTTTAGTAAAAAATCTAGGATTCACACTTGGTGGCAGTGTTAGGCAGAAAATCTGGAGAGAACCCAGAAGCAGCATCCAGGATCCAAATGCGGGTCTGGCCTCATGTTTATCAGGATGAAAGATCCAGTTTGAATTTGTGGATGGTATTTGTGTGTGCTAATCAAAGCTTTGTCAAAGTCTGCAGAAGTAATTTAAGCTACCATTAAAATAAAAAGAGAGAGGAGCTTTCCAGCCAGCCCCCACTGCCATAATAAGTTCCTGCTCCGTGCAACTTTCCCACCTGGATTGTCAGAGTGCATGAACAAACAGACATGGGGGGGTTTGCTGAGGCCCCACTGCCACTGCTGGAGCTGCCAAGCAGGACCTGTGATACCTCTCTCTCGTTGCTGTGTTTGCCATGTTTATCTAACACAGAGCAGAGGAACTGGTGCACTGCGGAGAGCAAGGCTCTTGTAAAGGAGATTGTAGATAACCAGATGTCATTGGCTGTCAAGCAGCTGTGCCTGCATGTGTGCACTTGTGTGTGTGTGTGCTCTGCAAAGAATAGCTAGAAGATGTACAGAGCAGGTTTTTATTTTCTTTTCTTCGGGTCGTGATTCTCTTATCATGCTTGTTTTACCCAAGCCAGGCTTAGTGTGGAGGTTTCTACAAATAATTATGCAAGATAAGAAGATTTGGATGTCCTCCATGTTACAACTAACTCAAGACTCTGAAGGCTGATCTTGGAAAAAATACCTTTGCAATGTCAAGATCTGTCTCTCAGTGCACACAGTTTGAACCTAATTCTTTGGCATTGCTTTATTTCCACCTCTAACACCATAGATTGTTGGTATCTATTAACATCTTATCTGCTTAGGAACCATCTGCTTATCAGGGCAGAGCTGTGAACTCTGGCACCGGGGTGACCTTTGCCCACTTTCAGCAGCCATGGCCCGTTTGAGGCAATAAATTATTTCTTACTTTACTCAAAGGATGAAGCCTGTAATGATCACAGGGCTACTTTTATCCCCATTTCAGCTCTCTATTTATAAGCATTCAGGCTTTCAGCCTGCCAGTAACACTGCTTATAAACTCATATGTATGGGAAATATTTCAAATTGAGATGAAGTAATTTCACTATACCTTAAAATATCATAAAACTAGCACAGAGGTTTCTAGTCCCAGAAGATGGATAGATGTGATATGTTCTTGGAAAGTTATCTCTCCAGTTTTCTCACCTCATAAGTGTTTTTGAGGCAAAACTGAAATACTGGAAATGTTCATGCTGATAAGCTGGAAGAATGTACATTGAATCAATCAACATATTTTGTTTCAGTAATTTAAGATTGAGGTCTGGGCCTTTCTAATTTTCAATTATTTAAAGTAATAAACTAAAATTTTGAAATGGAAAAGTCATGCTGTCACATCAAGAACACAGTAGATACATGTAACATTTGGTACACTGTATGACATGCATGTTCTAGAAGTCTCTAAAGGTAGACATACAAAACCCTGAAAACCCACTTTTTACTCTGTGTTTATTTCCTGTGATACACGAAAAAATAAATTAAAAAAGAAAAAGGTATGAATTCAGTCCTACACCAGAGGTATTTATATTTCCAGGCTGGTAAACTGACCACTGACAGCAGTGATCCAGAATAGGAAATTTTTTTCTGGACATGGTTGATTAAGCTTCCTGCATCATGAATGAAGGAAACCTAAATATACAATGAAATTCCCAGCTGATGATTTCATGAATGGGAATGACCAAGGCACTTGTATTTCTTTACCCAGAGTAAGAAGGAGATGGGAGCTGGAACTGGATGATCAAGGTCGCCTTCCAACCCAAACCATTCTATGACTCTGTGATCAACCCATGGGGTGTTGCAGGCACAGGAAGATCCAGCTGGCACACCCAGCAAGTGTAAAATGAGAAGAAAAGAAAAAGTCTGGAGAAACACCAGCACAATATCAACTATGGCCTGTGAAAATAATTTTTGTGAGTTTAATGGCTAACTGGGAAATTCAAAGGCCAGAGATAACTCTGCATGCTGAAAGTACGCACTTAAAAGAGACATATAAATGCCCATGGGATCAGACATCTGAGCATTCTTGTGGTTTAAGAATTCACTGCGTGTCAAGCAATCTGGAGTAAATGTCTGATTGCTTAATCTTAGTTTATGCAAAATATGAAGTAATTTTGCATAGCTTAATGCATCACCAAAGATGATTAAGACAAATCGTACTGCCTTGTAGTTGCCAAGTGCATGCAGAGACAGCTACAGAAAAACATTTGCTGTGGGTACCCAATTAAGTCATGATTAGATAGCTCAGCCCCAGGAACCTCTGAGAATCTCTAAGAAACATAGTTGGGAAGATGTTTGAGAATTTAGAGATGAAGATAAGCTCTTTCAAAGCACTTTCTCTAAGGGCAGAATCACCATCCAAATTTCCTTGTCCAAACGACAGCTAGAGAGCTGGTGAGTCAATTCATGGACACAAACCAACATTCCTGAGGACCACACAGTGTGACCATGTCAGGTTTCTTCTGGAAAGACAATTTGGGGCTTCCTAGTTCATAACAAACCAGTGATAATTGTCTTTGTTCTTGTGGAACCTGACAGACAGTCTAATTGAGAGAAAAACAGCATGGGACTTGGATAACTATACCTTAATAGACTCAAACTGCATACATTTCCATAAAATGAAATGTTAGTCCTAAATCTTAAACTCTCTGAAAATCCAGAAAGAAAAAGAAAAGCATCTCAAGATAATTCAGGGAACATACGTTGTGTGGATTGTCAAAAAGGATTATTAAGACTCTTTTTGAGAGCTGTTCAGAAAAATAACTGTGCTAAGTGACAGCACAGGATTGTAGATTAAAATTCAGTAAATATTAATTAGAATAGATGCAATTATACATACATCTGAGAAAAGAGAGGGAAATGAGGGAGACAAAGTCAATTAAATGTAAATTTAAATTTAATTGAAATTCTAGATAGTAGAGATATTTTTGTGAGCTACTGAGGAATCCCTGAGTACTTTCAATTCCTGATTGACATCTCTTGCCCAACTAATGCAAACTAATGGATGTTTTTGTGTGAAAAGAGGGTTTAGTATGCTCTGTACCTTTTTCTGGTAGCAGTGTCCTTTTCTGAAGCCACAATTCTCCCACAGAAGAAAAACAGCATATACTTAGGGTATTAAAAATTAGGTTTCTACTGAAGAAAAAGTACATATAAATATTTTCCTGGATATTTTTATGTATTATGACTGAAATCCAATCAAATGTTTACTGGAATTGATTTGAAACACAAATAAAATCATTCCAGATAGAAAAGTGACACATTCAAGCTTGAAAAACCTCTATTTATTATTTTAAATATTTTCAATGACAAAAAAAGTAATTTCTTTTTATAAAAAAGAATGCAAGTAGGTGGACAATGTACTAGATGGAGGGGAAAAGAAACCTTTCCCATAAACAAAATCCAATAATTCTCTTCTATATAGAACCTGCCTCAAAAAAGACTTAACTCTCAAAATAAGCCAAGATTGATATTTTTAAAATGACATTGAAACACTAGAGGATGAAAGATACTCAGTGTTCTATACAGCATACATATGTTTTTCTTCACCTAAATAAAAAAAAACCCACTTTGTTGGCTTGTGTGTTTGAAAATATTTCTTATTTAGCAAAAGCCTAATGCTGGTACCAGTTTTCTCACATATTGTAATATTATTAAGCACTGTGGAGGACAGTGGAACTTTTCAGTGAATTTCAACGTATTGTGGAGGTCAGGCTGCCTTATGACAGGTCGAATTCAGCTGGGATACAACCAAGGTTATCGTTGTAGACAGAAGTACTCTAAACTTCTCATTTGTTTCTCAAGCTGCAGGATTGTCTGAGGATCTAAAACATTTGGAAACTCATGGACTTTTTGACTAAGATATCTGTTCATTATTTGGCAGCTACAGGAAAAGAAAATATGATTTTTGGTTGGAGGAAAGCAAAAAAAAAAAAAAAAGGGTAGAAAAAGTTTCTGTAAGATATAATGCTTTGAATAAACACCTTCATCTGGAACAGGTGTGATTACAGGTTGCTTTATTCCCACAGCAGTGTCTGAGTCTACCTGTATATTTATGGTGTGAAAGACCATCCAGAAGTGAAGAATAAGGATTTTTTTTCAAGTTAGCAAGGAAATTTCATAATGAAAAACCTCAGGAATATTCTAAAGAACAAATCCAAGTCTAACTTCAGACTGCTTATCATCAAAACACTGCTTATTCATTTTACTCTTCTAAAGCTTCTGCCCTGATCTTAAAAAAGCAAAGTAAACTGCTAAGCTATGAAATTCACAGAATCATAGAATGGTTTGAATTGAAGGGACTTGAAAGATCACATCATTCCACCCTCAACCATGGACAGGGACATCTTCCACTCTCCCAGGTTCCTCCAAGCCCCATCCAACTTCGCCTTGGACACTTCCAGGGATGGGGCAGCCATAGTTTCTCTGGGCAACCTGTGCCAGGGCCTCACCACCCTCGTGGTAGAGAATTTTTTCCTAATATATATTCTAAACCTTTTTCAGCTAAGGACACTCCCGCTTGTCCCACCACTACAAGCCCTTGTGAAAACTCCCTCCAGTAGGACTAAATAAAGTGAAACAACAACAGAAATCCTCACTTACCCAGTGGGTTTCCGTGCTTCAGGAAGCCTTCATATCAAATATGATAGGAGTTTTCAAAAGCAAGATAAAGCAGTCATTCAGAAACAGCAAGTGGCACTTGTAAGTGCAGACAAAATGGCAATGCAAAACACCTGACTTCAAAACATATCTGATAGATTCACAGCAAAATAATAAAGAGATCCCAGTCCCTAGTCTCCCTATCCAATCAGTGAAGAGTCATACAGGTCATGACTGACAGGACCCCAACTCAAACATACCAATGACATCCCCTGGGAAGCCCGTTCTCCACTCCGGCTCACTACAAAGAGGGCCTGAGAAAGTGTGCCTCGTGTTTTAAGGACCGAGTTGCAGCCAAAAGCCAGGCAGTGTGAGTACACTTCTCAGAGAGGCTCGGGCTGCAGCAGCGATTCTCCCTATAAAATGCTGGCACAGCAGGTGTGGTTGAATGAATTCATCAGGTAAAAGAATGCAAGTGCCTCCCATTAGGTGTGAAGGGAATTGTACTCACAGTGTTTTGGATTTTAGGTTTCTCTCCATGTCTCTTTCAAGACAACATGAAGTACTGGAAGCACTATTCTGATATTATCAGAGAGAGCAAATAATGACGTTCATATGCCTTTTGAATTGGATAAATGTTTCTTTTTATTTTATTAAGGAGATTTATAGAAATATCTCATAATAAATATGAGAATTTTATCTTCCTTTAACCACACAAACCAATTAGATTACTGTAATATTAAGGAATGCTTTAATAGAAAAGAAGCTTACTGGAGTATGAATGTGAATGACAAGCTTGCTGTTCATGACAAGCTTGCTTAGAAGAACGGGACACTGCAATACCCTTTTGGATTGTCTGTTTTGCCCTTTGTTCTCATCACTCATCCACCTCAATAAAACACAGGTAAAATTATTCTTTCACTGTTCAATGAAACAATTATTTTAAAATGGAATAGGGGAGTTTAATATATTCAATTAAATGACACAACAAGTTAAATTAAAATATTTTACTGAGGTCTATTTTGTCTGTCATTGAAATAAAGGATAAACTTTCATTAGGTTCAATAGAAGCAGAGCTGGGAAGGACTGCCATGTACCGCCTTGACAGGTCCGTGAAACTGATCTTTCTAATTAAGCCTGGCTGCAAGGTCACAAGGACACTTTTTCTCCTTTTTCACACTCTTCTCTTAGTATGATTCTGGCATGAAAAATAATTTCTTTCCATTTGGTATGGAATAGCCTCTGCTTCAAGTTAACAGTAGATTAACACTGTGAGAAGCAATAATATTTTTGCTAGTGATAGGATGAATACAGTCTTATTTCTCAGTCTTTCATCTCATCTCTCTTTAGCACTGGTGTCTAAGAAAGTGTCAGACTTTCAAAGCATCCTTCTCGTACATAGCATCACATAGCTAAAAAAAACCCTCAACATCACACAAAATTTACTAATATATTAGTCTGTAGCGTAGGTACCTATTTGTAAAACAACTTTAAGCAGTCTCTGTATTTATTGAATTAATAGACAATATAGACAGTGACACAAAAATACAATTTATCATATCATAGAGGAAGCACATACATTATTATCAATGCTTTATTACCTATATTTAAATTCCCCCCCTGGTGTGCGATAGAGTGTGAGTATAATATCCAGACTTTTAACTCCTTCATGGCACTTCAAGTCATAGGGTTCTTTCTGGAGGCACCTGTATCACCAGACCTTTTCTGCTGGGAGTAGTTTCTACTGTGGTCTATATGTCTGGAATGTAAGTAAATGACATACAGCTTCAGCTCCAGCCACTACAACCAAGGTAAAGGTCACTTCTTTGTGTGCTGCTTCTTGTGTTTGCTAATGTTCCAGGTAAAATGTTTAGTAAGAACAAAAAACAAATCAGGGGGGTGCTAAAGGATATAGGAAAATATTTACTGTAGGACATGTGGACAAAGCAGCAGAACAGGATTCATGTGGCTTGATTGATTCCCAGCTTTACCACAGAATTCAGGTAGAACATGGGAAATGGGTGCATCTTAATAGGACAGGGGGGAAAAGCTTTAAATTGAAAGGAGTGTGGAGGGGTTAGATTAGATATTAGGAAGACATTCTTCCCTCCAAGGGTGGTGAGGCCCTGGCGCAGGTTTCCCAGAGAAGCTGTGTCTGCCCCATCTCTGGCAGTGTCCAAGGCCAGGTTGGACAGAGCTTGGAGCAGCCTGGGATAGTGGAAGCTGTCCCTGCCCATGGCAGGAGTATGAAACTGGATGAACTTTGAGATCCTCTCCAACTCAAACCATCCTGTGATTCTGTTATTTGATGAATATGCAAAATATAAACTCTACATTTTTTCTCCCTCACTTGCCATATATGTTTTGATTAGCATTTCTCATAAGCAGAAAACACTTCTTCTAGTGTTGCTGACCACATGGCTACAAAAGTCAACTGGAAATGCCAGACTGTGGTGTTGCAGGTGTATATCAAACTTCAGACTTTTCTCAGGTGGTTGAATTGCCAGCTACATCTTTCCTCCTCTCATGACACTCATGCTGTCTGTGAGACAGAGAGTATACTCTGTTGTGCAGCTTCTCTCTGGCTTGGGTTCCATTTCTGTGTTCAGTGATTTGAAGGTAGAACTGCTTTTTAGTCCATTGGGAAACAGAACCCAAACTTCATATCAGTCTTTCGACTTGATGTACTGGTGAAATATGTTAACCTAGGTCATAGTGCTAGAAGAAATACAAGTTGCAAGAAAGGTTCTGCTGTGAAAATACTCTTAGCTGAGCTGCCAAATTCCACTCTTTAATTGCAAAGTCAGTCTAGTAAAACATAATTAAACGAGAAGTTTGAGTCCACTGAGCATTTATTCTATTCCAGTGTTTCAGGTTGATTTTTAGATATTATGCAGATATTTGTAAACTACTACACACCTCTGCATGCTGGATTGCTTGCATTTGCACTTTTAAAAGCTGCTATATGAACAGATAACAGCTTTTCAAGCTGAAAATGAGTATGAACTATTCTATAAGTTCACAAGGGGGGTAGTTTTTTTCTTCCCGTTCATCAAGTTTACTAGTGTCAGTGCCTCACCTTGTTCATCATTAATGTGAAAAATTATATTAAAATAGCAGGAAGAATTGAAATATAAAGATGTGTAATCCAGGACATTCACACAAGTGTTGTGACGTCTTCTTTGACTCAACCTCATCAGCTGGTGCTTCTTCGGTGTACGAAGTTTTGCCAAGAGGCTTTAAACAGGACACATCTCTACCTACCATGTGTTTTGTTATATTAAAAATAAAAAGAGAATTATTAAGAGAAAAGATTGAGGCTAGACCTGAAAGATACTGGGCACTGTAATATCATCAGCCTTCTTACATGTCAAATGATTGGATAAACAAGGTCAAATCACAAGGGAAGTGAAGAGTGCACTGGCCACAGAGTCACAGAATCAGAGAATGGTTTAGTTTGAAAGGGGCTTTAGAGATCATCTTGTTCCAATACTCTGCCATGGGCAGGGACACCTTCCACTATCCCAGGTTGCTTCAAGAGCTACCCAACCTGGCCTTGGACACTTCCAGGGATGGGGCAGCCGCAGCTTCTCTGGATGGTGATAGTGTCAAGGACCACCGGCAACAATGCTCAGTTGCTTCATGCTATACCAGCATCCCTGATGAACTCATCAACCATAATGAACAATTAGCTGGAGTTCTGAATGTTGCTGATGATTCTGTCCACCCACTGGTCACTGCTGTGACCCTTCACTTTATGGTCCTACATTTTCCACACAATGGACTAAGTATGCCTAGCACTGAAACACTGTTAGATTTCCCTTAATGAAGATCGTGATATAGTGTTCTGACCACCTCATAGAATCATTAGGGTTGGAAATGATCAAGTCCAAACATTAATCTAGCACTGTCAAGTCCATGAATGATAATGTCTTTTGATGTTTTGGGTGAAGAGAAAGGCTTTTTTCTTCCTCCCTTAAATCCGTGTTCCCAGAACAATTTGTCATTCCTGGTGTTCCATTTTGGAAGTGTCACAGAGCAGCACTGGCAGTATTCTCTTTTTGTCCAGTACCCTACAAGAGGCTACCTTGTTCTCAGCACAACCTGATTCCTCATACAGAGTCTGCAGATTCGCTCCATTCTGGAGGGCAGTGGACACACAGCCAGTGAAGGCTGTGAAGGAAGGGAATAAAGAGGAACATCATGTTGTTCATCCATGCACTGCTGAGCAAAGACTTCCAGATAGCACCACTTTCAGGTGGTGTGAGGTGAAGGAGGAGCAGGAGAGGCCTTAGCAGAGGCATAACAGGGTTGCATAATCAGCACAGAACCGCACAAAGCAGGGCATAACTCTGGTTTCATGGGCAATATTATAACACAATGTCACATCAGAGCAGTGTCCAATCATTTTGAATTACAGTCCTTCTGCAGTACAGACACCTCTCACCTGGCTTACCCCTCTCTGTTCCAACCCATCTCTTTTTAGGCAGGAACACTCCCCCTGTTTATATGTTGTTATAACCCTGGGCCCAATGTGGTTTACACCAAATTTGATCTAGGTGAAATGAGGGAATTTGGGTTTAATGGCATTTTTAAAAATACAACTGCAATATGTATATATACATAGTGAAACTACTGAACCCTCCCAGAGAACATAGTAGTAGTCCCTTGAAACAGGCAGGCGTATTTCCCTCAGGGATAGCAACTAAACTCTTCAAGATGAAAATAATAATAGTAAGATTATATGGTATAGACTGGACACTGTTAACATTGGCATACATAGTGAATAAAATTATTATAAAACTCAGGAGACAAGCCTAAATATTAGGAAAAAAAGCCTGCTAGAAGAAAGATCTGCTGTAAAAATTGCATGAACTGGTGCTGTTGGAAGTTCAGATTATTCCTGAACCCATTCCAGTCATTTCTATGCACATGGGAGGTCATGGGTCAAATCAACAGAGAGGCAAAAATTTACAGTACCATTTCTTACGGAGGAGTTGCATCTCCTTATGTGAGGGGATGAATTTGGCCCTTGATTTTGAGGAATTGGCTTGAAGCTAAATAAGTTTCAGAATTAGTCACACATTTTCAGATCCCTGTGGCTTCTACATAAGAACAAGTTCAGTTGCCCCTGGAGGTGAGAATGTAGGAAGTAAATTAAAGCAATCTTTTGCCATTAAGCTAGTGTGTACATTGAGATTAATTTTTGGTGCCAGCAGGGCTTTGCTGTGAGGATGCTCTCAGCAGGGTTGCAGTCCTAACCTATGGCTGTTGCTGCAGGGAAAAAAAACTGTCAGAAAAGGGGTGCCACGGCACCAAAAGGGGAAACACTCCTTGATACAGCTTAAATTAATGCTAATTAAAATAAGAAATAGGTAGCAGGAGGGAGATGGCAGTGTTAATCAGCATAATATAAGGCAGGGGGCTGGAAACGCTCCACTAGGATCTGCGCCTGTACAGCTCAGTTTGTTTACAACAAACAAAATCTTCTCAGCTACTGTTACTGTAGCCATGGCAACAGTATTGAGGTTACATCTATCAACAAAGAGAGCAAAACAAAGATAAGGCTGGTGTTTAATAAAGATGAGCCATGATAATTATACACCAGGCAAAAGATGGCTGCAAAACGAATAGCCTGTGCCCCCAATTTATGTGACATTACCCCTGCAACAACAGAAATTAGATAAACTTGTGACACCGGTGTCACCATTTCCCAAGTAGGTGGTTGAAAGGCATTAAGCATACTCCCATACTGCCTTTAAATATTACACAGGGATGTAAACTCCTTGCCCTCTTATTTCTTCCATGTGTAAGCCATGGTGGTTTGGGTGAGACAGTGACATCTGAGGTTGTGTCAGAGAACACGAGAGAGAAAAGGATTGCTGAGGCTCACAGGCGCAATTTATCTATCTAGAAGAAATAATATATTATAAAGAAGTATCATTTATACCACTTGGGATTTACCCCAAATGCTACCGAGTTTTATCTGTGTATCTTTTTACTGTATTCCCTTTACTTCCTCTCACACTTTGCTGTTAACACAAAATGTCCATGTAGCCCTTTGTGAAGAGGTCATGTGTGATTCAGTTTCCTGGGAGTGAAGTCAGCTTGTCTTCAGGATAAGAGGCAGATTAGCAGGAGTCTTCAGATGCCCTCCTCCCAACTCCCCATTCCACAGCTAGGCACATGAAGGAGAAGCTGTGCTCCAGAAATGGAAATGAGAGCAGGAGATGAAAGGATGGGTGACTTAGGAAGTCTTTGCTCCAGCTAGTCAGAATCTGACATATTGATCCCCTTTTTAATCTGAGAGGACTCACTGGGAATGACTCAAGCTAAATTTTAGGAGGACATTTTGTTGCAGGACTTCAGTTATCCCATACAACAGGTGAAAAAACCTCGAATAATTTGAGTAAAAGGAATGAGAAAAGTTCTTTCAAACAGAGGTGTTTGATGAAATTACTCTAGTTACCGATGACAAAAATCTAGTCCGTCATCTGGACACCTGGCCTCCAGGAAACTCTCAAGAAAGGCAAGAGTCCCTATTGGTCCCAGGTCATATCTAATAGTCCCAAGCAGATTTCCAGGATGCCATACGATATATAAAATGCAACTTAGATATGGCTACCTAAATTTAGAGAGATGAGTTTCTCTCTCAATACTATCAACCTGCTTTAGATTTTACAGCATGCAAATTTTTTAAGAGATTATTTAAGATTATTTGTCTTTAATCATCTAAAAACTAGGAACTCAGCCTAAGAAATTAGTTGACTAGACTGCCTCATTAGTAGCTACAGAGAGACCAGCCCTGCCATAAAACTATTCATCGCATCTAAAGATAGATGTCTAAGATGAGTCATCCTCTGAAGGTTTTCTGCCAAACAGAAAGACTAAATGACTAACTTAGAAAAAGCAGATCTCTCTTAGGTGGCTAAGTTAAAGTGAGATAAATTTTAAGTGCATTCATAACTTCTTATAATGATTCCTTAATTTTATTAAGTAATGGTTTTATTATTTTAAAATAGTCTGAGACCTCATCTGGTGTTGTTTTCTTTACGTATTTTTGTCAATCAGCAAAAATTAGGGTGATGTTGATAAAGGAAGACAAAGGATCTTTCTCTAATCTTGAGGTCAAATGATTAAGTTTGGCTGAAGCCATTTTTAAAGTATTATTCTTTGCATCTGATCTGTGTCCTGGATAGGACCAACCATCATGGCTCTTTCATATAATTCTACTTTTGTACAATTTTTCTCAAAATATTTGACAGTGTAAGGTTCAATTGCAGATGATGAGAGAGTCTTGAATAGCATGAGACTTAGCGGTTTTCTTGCCTTTTTGTGTGGCATGAAGACATGCATGGTCCTCTCAGAAAATAATTTTGGAACTGTTGGAGTGTATAAACGAGAAGCATGTCTGTGTCTTACCCATATAATCCATTAGAACTGACCCTTAAGTACTAATTCCCCTAAATTGTGTCTCAAATATTAGGAGGCATGGCCAAAAAAACTCTCAGAGTGTGTGCAAGCAATATAAATAAATGATGCAGAATTCCAGTAAAGGCATAGTCAAAGCAACTATTGACTTCAATGGCATAGCAATTTTTCCTCCAGGTTTTCTCTTTACTTCAGTGAAGCTGGGCAAAGTCAAACATGCTAAATCTATTTAAACTATGAGTATGCACCTATAGGTAAGTGCCTAAGGGTGGAAAAAATAAGCGTGGCAATGTAGTTTTGTAGTGCAACTACCTCAGAGGAAATAGATGTAGGAGTAAAGCTCAGCAAAGAGCAGTTAATAAAACAATGGAAAAAAAAATGTCACTGAGCATTAAAAAACTGTTTTTACATCATATAATGGCATGCAGTGTCTCAGGGTATTCTAGACAGATGAAATGGCTTTACCTTTCAAAACTGGCTTAACAGAAACTCAAATTTGCCATCTGAAATTAGGAACTGTGAAATGTTTACAGTGGCTTTAGGTATAATTGTCCATCTCTTTGGGAACTGCACACAAACCACCATTGCAGACTGAGTCCAGTAAATCCTCCTCCAGGAAGGTGAAGACTGTGGAATGATTCCTGTGCTCCTGTCTTCCTGGATATGGGAAATGCTGTAAGTATCCAACATGTGTTCCCACCAAAAGAGAATTAAATGGTGAGAGAAAATGCCAGTTGCAGAACTCGTTGTGTCCTGGGAATGGTGGATTTCCTACTGGAGGACTTCAGATGTGCTTCTTCTTCTCCACCAACTGAAAAGAAGCCAATGCACTTATTTTAGGAGTGCTGCTTCCCTTGGCCCATAAAACTGAAGTTTCTGTTGCGTGTCTCAGCTCAGCGAAATAAATCCTTTCCACTGCTTTTAACAACATTTTGCCTGGATTTTTTTACACTTATTCTTTCAGGAAAAATTTAAATCAATACAGGACAATTTATGGCATATTTTATTGCTGATTGATCACTGTTCAGGCTGTAAGATGGACATCAATTTCCTGCTTCCTCTCTCTGCTCCACAGTAACTTGTATGTAATGATTCCCATGAGGCAATCCAAGCTGGAACAGTTTATGTCTGATAATCTTCTCTTTCATGAATTTACAACTCCTGAGCATCTCAAAATATTTTATTAAGTATTTTGGTGCCTCATTTAATAATCAAGCAAGGAACAGGTTTTTTGATTGTTCGCAATGGACTTATTTCTTCTCCAGCAATTTCTCTAAAACAGACACAATTTTTAATCTTTAGGCAACAAAATGCTCCTTCCATACATGTATGCTTGGAGAAAATTTTATTGCAGATGGTGTCTTCATGAAAGAAGTTTTTTCCTAACTATATACAAAAAAACCCCTAATTCTCAAAAGTGAGTATGAAGTGAAGTAGGAAACAATCAAAAGGAATAAAAAGTTCTGTTGAGACTAAGAAGACAGATGTAGTTTGGATACTGACTTTGAATCTGGAACAGCTAATTTAATTACCGACAGTGTTACAGGCTCCCTAGCTTGGAAAAATCAATTTATCCCTGTATTCCAATACTATGCTAAAGCTAAAGCATGTCCTTCCATTTGAGTTTACCTTGTCTGGTTTTTTTGGGGGGTTTTTTTGTGGGGTTTGTTTTGGTTTTTTTTTTGTGGTTGTTGTTGTTGTTTCGGGGTTTTTTTGTTTCTTTTTTTCTAGGCTTTTTTTTTAACTCTGCCTACTAAACATCATATGTCATAATATCAGTAAAGGCTTTAAGGAAGGACTTGTGAGCTTACATGGGTTTGCTACATGGATAAATGGGGGTTCTGTGGACTGGGTACAAGCTGAAACCCTCCATGTTCCCTTTGTCACCACAGGACGACTATAACCCTGCATAGTTTTTATGCCAAAATTTCAGAAAGCATTAACTGCATGTGAGTCCAGATCTTGGAAAAGATGGAGAAAATCACCTCTGCAGGTTTTCTCTGGCCTTAGAGGTGCTGCAACACCAGGGGTGTCAGTGCAGGTCACTGCTCTGAAGCTGCAGCTGTAGCCTCCTTCTGCTGCACACTTTGTAGCCCATCCTTCACCCCTTGATGGAGTGCTGTTGGAGTGGAGAGTCCAGCCCAAATCAGAGGAGCAAGTACAAGGATACAGCTTTCTCTAGGTTTAAGAGGCTACAAACCACCACATATGTCTATGTATAGTCTAACACAGCCACTTTCTGTCTAAGCTGCTGCTTTAACTTGAGGCACTAACTTTACTCTCTATAACAGAAGCTTAGGAAGCCAACTTGTGTACAGACCCATATAGCTAAGAAATAATCTGAGACCAAGCTGAGCTCTATCCACTGTGCTGGAGAAATGCTCAAGGCAAAAAAGAAAATTACTTTGGAGATTATTAGACACAGATGTAGGTCTTGATCTGGAGGATGTAAAGGTGAGGTTAGGTTATGAAGAAAGACCTGCATTTCTCTGCTCCGTTAATGCAGCGACCCTCCCCTCAACTGGTACAGTGTTTCAACTGTGTTCAGACCCAGAAGTGGCCAAAATCCCATACAATATATACCCAAACTCTCTAGAAGAGATACCTCTTTATATATTAATTAGAAAATGCTTCAATTTCCTATTAGGGCTTTCAATGATAGAATCACAGAATACCGGAATGATTTGGGTTACAAGTGACCTCAAAGACCACCTCATTCTATCCCCTGCCATGGGCAGGGACACCTTCCCCTATCCCACATTGCTCCACGACCTATCCACCCTGGCCTTGGACACTGCCAGGGCAGCCACAGCTTCTCTGAGCACCCTGTGCCAGGGCTTCATCACCCTTACAATACAGAATTTCATCCTAATATCTCATTTAACCCCACCCTCATTCAGTTATAAAGTCATTCTGCTCTCCCT